>NC_141903.1:87183678-87500553 GCF_057802395.1 Ceratotherium simum simum
TACTTTCTTCCTTAAGAGAAGCTTATGTGATTACATTGACCAAGTCCTCTAACCCCAGTGTTAGGTGGGTTTGGAGGGGGTGACGAGGTAAGCAAAGAGGAATGAACTCATTTTGATAAAAAAAATTCTCCCCCAGCTGGAGTGAAACGCTCTTTTTCTTTTCATTCCACATTTTGGTTATATCTGCATGAGCAATTACTAATCCTGAGAGAGAATCTCTCCCCTGGGATTTCTGTTGCTTTTTGCAGGGGTCTAACTCTGCATGTATCTTGTGTGAGCTCCTTGAAACTAAAGGGCATTTCTTTTCTATGCCAAAACATTAACGGCCAAAGCATCTGAGAGCCATTCGAGCCCGCTGCCTCTACTCCTGACTCCCCGGGACTGCTGGGCGCCTTGTCTGGTTCTGCCCGTTGCCCTCAGGTGGGAGAGCGAGGGCTCTGAAATAGTGCGCAGCCTTTCACGAGACCCAAGCTCCTTGCCTGTAGGGAATAGCACCGCAGCTTGGTTCCCAGTGCATAGTAGGTGCTCAAGAAATAATCACTGAAGGGAACAGAACCAGTTCCTAGGATGGCACCAGGCACAGAGTAGATGCCCAATAAATATTTGTTGAAACAACGAATAAATTACTGTATTCCATGGGGGAAGAGTTGCAGTCTTCATAGAGCTTGCATCATTTGAACCTCTGGAAGGGATGTGGGCTGGATAAAGTTGGAAAACAGCCATCAGCAGGGAAGCAGTTGGCTGATCCAAGCCCTCCAGCCGAGGAGACCAGACTGTTTCTGTGGGAACTTGGATGCTCTGACCTCATGGAAGCATGCAAGAGTGGAGTGGGTAGTGCAAATCCAGGGCTTTCTCTGCTCTTTGGCCCTCCAGCAGCACACACTTTGCTGTGCCAGGCCCCAGCCTCGGTGGCTTGACAGCCCAGTAATTATCTCCTGACCAAGGGAGGCAGGGATGTGTGTGAAAATCACTTTTTAGTAGCAAATATTTCTTTTGGAAAAGCCCCAGTAAGCTGCCGGCTTTCTCTCAAGTGTTCAAAGGATGCCAGAGGACGGACAGGCTAATTTAACCATATCAATACAAGAGTGTCGCCAGCCCAGAGGGAATCTATTGTGGTGAATTGTCAGTTGCAGAGCAGGAGCCCCAGCTCCAACATGCAGGTGAAAACACTCTTCCTGAGAGCAGACGAGTCACACAGGGAAGGAAGAACACTTCTCTCCAGCTCCCGGACGCCTGCTCCGGATTCTCCAAGGAAGGCTCTTTGTCTCATCCGGATAAGTGGTTCACTCTCAGAGAGCAAACACGACCAAATAAGGACCTGGCTGTCCCTTCCTTATGCTTGCAAACAGTCGCCCTTCTCTTTGACCATTCAGGAGAACAGACACCGGCATTAAGATCTTAGGAGGTATCAGTTCATTTTAAGTCCATCACAAGAACTTCATGAGACGCCCTTAGATCCAGCAGTAGGACCACAGGTTTATCCTGGGCATAAATTTAAAGTTATATTCCCTCTCAGCTATCAATGCAAACGGAGGAGTTGACGCTTTTTAGTATGGCTTAATACAGAGCTGGATGTCTGAACAGCAGCTCTTCCTTGGACACCAACCAGCTGGGTCAGGGAACCTAACTTGGATTTCCTCATCTATGCCAAGGGGAGCTCAGTTACAGATGTCTAAGGCCCCTCGGGGGCTCTAGCATTCTTCATTCTGTAGTAACTGTCTCCTTAATTATTCCAGTGTCCTTTCTCTAAACCTTATTCTTCCACAATGACCCTGTCTAGGGGTGTGAAATTGAGATGTCGATGCTACACCCAACTATGTTTCCCATGGTTGTGTCTCAGCTGCTGCTCTCGTCTCTCCGTCTGTCCCTACTTAGGTCACGCTCAAGTCTAACCAAACCTTGATCCAGCTCATGCACTTATTCAATAATATTTATCAGACACCTACCATAGTGCTAGGTGCTGGGTGTACAGTACACTGGTGGACAAAATAGTCATGACCCCAGCCTTTTTTGATCTTATACTTTTATAGGGAGACATATTAGAGAAAGAAAGAAATATATAATTACACATTGTAATACGGGTTATGCAAGATTAACAGGGGTGGACTTAATTTCATTTGGGAGGTCAAAAAAGACTGCTCTGCGGAAGTGTTATTTGATCTGAGATCTGGAAAAGGAGTTAGCCAGGCCGAGAATCGTAGAAAGTGCTCGAGATGGAGGGAAGAGCAAATGCAAAGACCTCTGCAGCAGGGAAGGGCCATTGGGACGAAAAGAGTGCAATGTGTCCCGAGAACTGAAAGAAACCAGTGAGTCTGGAACATCCTAAGTGAGGGGCGTGGTGTGAGATGAGACTGGAGGAGCGACGGATTCATTAAGATAACGCTAGCTGCTGGAACAAACCAAAACTGTGTAATAATCCAAACAATAGAGACATTTCTCATCCATGCCAAGTATAAACTGAGTGTCCCTGAGCAATAGATGGCTTTCTTCCAAACAGTGTTTTGGGGACCACGGCTTCTTCCATCTTGCAGCTCTGCTATTTTCAGTGAGCTGCCAAGGCCAGCCTACTGGTCTGCATGGAAGTCTGTGCATCAGAGGGTTTTTTGGGCCCAGGCCGTTCACATTCCACTGGCACATACCTAACTGCAAGGGAGGCCAGGAAACGTGGTCCAATGGCGATCCCAGGAAGGAGACAGGCAGATGATGCAGGCCCTGTGGGCCGTGTCGCGGAGCTCAGGCTGTATTCCCGGTGCGGTGAGGAAAAGGCCGTGGGAATGCGTCTAAACCTGTGTGTTCCCTTGCTCGTGTCACACATAAACCTAGTTCATCATCCCCCTCGAACAGCAACATCTCCCCGCAGTGTTTTCTTCTTTCAGTGATGCCATTCCAGACCTCATAGTCATTTTTCCTACTCCATTGGTCGTCTAGACTCTCCTTGCACCTCCCAGGCCTGCCTGTTTCCACACTTGACCAGTGAGTCTCTCTGATTGGTTTCTTCCTCTCCGATACAGAATGCTAATTTACACATTTGCAATGGAGGACACCCCCTCCTGGTGACAGTTATTCCCAGCTGTGAGGTTTTTGCAATATCAAATCATCTGGGAAGCTTAATAATCAGATCATAGTGAGCGTGGAGATGAATCTTTCTAAAATGTACCTTTCATCCTTGCTCAAAAAAATGTTACTGGTTTCTAATTACGTATGAAAAAAGTCCGAACTTCTATAGTTTGGGGGAACTGACTCAACCCCTCCTTTCCAAGCTGTCCTTGCCTTGTCCCTTTCAAGCCAGATAGGGTGCAAAACTGTCCCCCAGAGTCAATACGGATTTGGTGAATTCCTGCCTCACGCTATTCCCCTCTGCCCGGGACATCCTCTTCCTATCCATCTGCCTCTAAATCCTACTGACAGTGCCAGCCTTCATCCCGAGTCTCACCTTCTCTGGGAAGACTTCCCTTACCTCCCCAACCAGAAATGAGCTTCCTGTCTCTAGAGTTTTGTAGCACTTACTCCCCAAAGTCCTTTGCACAATGGCTTGTGATTACTAGATGCTCAATTAATGCTTAAATTATTTAAATTATGTCTAACCACTCCTTTGACATTTGTCATGTATTGCCTTTTATTGACATTTATCCTTCCAGTTCATTCTAAACTTGAGTAGAGATACTTTCTCCATATCTAAGATCGTACCTGGCACATCCTCAAAAAAGAGAATTAATTAATGCTTTTCTGTAATTCCTGTGACACCTTGTGTACAGTTCTTTCAACATAGCAGATGGTCAAAACATTCTTTTTGATTTCTTATGGTTGTTACTGTTTTAATATATAATCTCTTCGAAAATGCAAGGCCTTAATTAGTTAGTTAAGGGGGAATGCTTTTGCTGGGGGTTCCAGCCCCAAAGGGAGACCTATGAGTGAAATAACTGATGAGGAGCCAAGCCTGTCAGTGACTCTCCAGCTCTCTGGAGGCAGCTGCCTACTTTGCATCTTCTGCCCACTCAGGAGGCTGACTCTGGGTTTGTCATGGATTGTTCAGTTACAAATACTCCCACCTTCCTATTTCCAATGCTCCTTTCCCCAGGAAAGAGGTTGCAGGGGGTAAGGGCGTTGCCCTGGGGGGGGGTCTGTCTTTTAAATTTTCTGTGTTCTCAAGAATTTTCATGTGACAGTTGTACTAGAGCCAGAGCATCAGAGCGAACGACCATATTTTCAGAATTTACCCTGACTCTGTGGGATTTTGATGGCCTAGAGTACCATCCTCTGGTAAGATGAGCCTCCAGTATGATCGTAGGCCCCTCCATTCCATTTCCAAATCTGCCTGATTCTCAACATTCTTATGTGAGTCAGATGGAAAATTCAGTTATGTCTTGTTTTTCTCCCCATCTTAATTGATTTTCCATCTGCAGATCTCAGAAGTGGGGTGTTGCTGTGCACATCATCCCTTAGTGTGAGTAGGCTAACACTGCCATCAGGCGAAGGAGAAGTGGGTAGTGATGCTTAGAGTTAAGTGACTCCCATGAGCTTTGGGCTTCAAAACGACAGGGCAAGGTGACTGTCAAGGAAGGAGGGTCTCTCCAGCCCGGGATGGCCAGCAGGTTCCCAGGCTGCCCCTTCTGTGTGTCATTCCATGAGTGTGCGGGGCGCCTGACAGCCGGCATTCCCCAGGAGGCACTTTTGGGATTGTGGATGTGACAGTTAACACAAGGCTTTTAGGGAGAGGACTGAGGCTTCAGGAATCTTGGGATGTCTGTCTGCTGGACTTCATAATCGAGCTGCCAGATTCAAATCAGCATCTACAAATTCAAGACCATTTAAGGCAAGTGCTTTCTGAAACTGGACCTTTTCAAGTTGATCTGAATCAATGGTGGCACCTCGTTGAACATGTCGTTCTCTCCCAGTCAGTTGTAGGGCAGACACCATCTTTGCTCGCTGTCTCAGATGTGTTCTGGTTTTCTTTGGAAAGAGAGACTGTGTTCTGAATCCTGGTTCGTGTGAGACCTTGAGAGTCTCAAAATATGGAACATCCTTAGTTTCAACTGGGCTGCTGCCAAGAGCTGGGGTAGGCTAGAAAGCGTTGTCTCAAATTTTTGTGTTCTTATCTTTGGCAGGCAGCACCTCGTGGCCCTCATTTCAGTGATTACAGGGTTGGTGTGACATGTGGGGTTTGGCTCATGGCATAGCGGCACTGTGGAGGGCTGACCTTGGGAGAGCACCAGCCGCCTTCAATTTTCTGCAATGTAATTGTTGCCGCTGCTGGCCCAGAGTGAGCTCCCGGGGTCAGGAAGGGCGCATCACCCACCTGCCCAGCGAGGCCGAGCCAACCCGACAGCCATCATGGGCTGACTCCACGGGCAGGGGCCCCTTTCCAAATTAAGTATGAAATTAGCATTATTTCATCCTTATCCAAAAATGTGCTCAGATCCTAGCCACATCTTTCCTGCGCCCTGGAATATGAACTGTACGACTCAGGAAGAACACGGCCTGCAGCAAGCCGTTTTGGACCATGAGGCTTTGTGGTTGGGATTTCACTAAATGCCATGTTGGGGGCGGCGAGTCTTTCTTCTTTCATCCCTAGCCAGAGAACAGACGACTCGGCCTGGTTCATGCTCATCATCTTAATCACAGACTGAAGATGAGTATTTTGGGTTAGTTTCCCTTTTTTTTATATACACAATGCCTATTTATAGCTATTTGCTGACGGACTCCACCAATTACTTGAAAAACTTGTATTTAGAGAGAGACAGACTAAAAATGTGAATTCAGTGGAGAGCCATGGTTCTGCATTAGATTAGCCTGTTGTGCGGCAGGATCAGAGTGGAGATGGTGGTTGGCACATGGACAATGATGTCAGAATTGGAAAGGGTCACTGTTATAACTTTAATTGGAGGATGATTGGAGGAAATACACACTATTCCATCTGTCTTATCTTTGTTATTACAAACTCACTGGACCCCTGGTTCATGCTTATTATGGACATTATATGTTACAAGCCCAGTGAAATTGCTTTCTCCATAGTCATCAATGACATCCTACTTGCCAAAACCAGTGCTTGCCTTCCCTGCTTTCTCATCCTTCCCTGTCTTTGACAGTAACCATTTCTCCATGGAATAGTTCCCCTGGCCCCTGAGGCATTCTTCTAGTCCAGCTCCTCCTCCTCAGTCCTTTGGAAGCTCCCTCTCCTCTGCTTTGCCTTTCACGTGTTGGTTCTCTCTGGAGTTCCAGCCTCTGCCCCTTTCTCTTCTCAGTCCATGTGTTTCTATTATTTTAACTACAGCAGGAAGATTTGGAGATAAGGCAACAGTTTGGGAGTTCAGGACTTGGCGATGCGCATGGGACGTCAGAGAGAGCTGCCTGTAGAAGCCATCTCATGGGCAGTCAGGTATACAGGATTTCTCTGACTCTCACCCTTACTTTTCACCCTGGGCACAGGGCCAAAAAAAGCAAGGTGGCTCCTGGGGGAAGCAGAAAGGTGATGGAGCCACAGAGCATACTTCAACTGCTGTCCATGGAGGAGAGGGGAGGGGCAAGCTGAAGCAGTTGAACCTGTGTTGATGGTCGAGGGCAGAAACCAGAGATGGATGTCAAATTCCCTCTCTGCAAATGCGGGATTGGAGCATGATGAGAGGAGCAATGTGTGATGAAGCAAGAAGGCTGGACGCTGGCCACAGGTTAGCCTGGGTTAGAGGCCCTGGGGACTGGACAGGCTGAACAGTCTGGGTAGGAGATAAAATTTTGAAGTCTGGAATACCCAGGGGAATGTTGAGCATTGAACCTCGGGGAATGAAAACATCTAAGAGATGAACGGAAAGAAGAAAAAGCAAAGGAGGCTGAAAAACAGTATCAGGCAGAAATAATAACTAACCTTGAGGGAGCATTTTCTCTGTGCCGGGCACCGTGGTAAGTGCCTTGCACGTATTCGTCACACTTTCTTTACCTGTCACGTGCATCCTGTCCCTTAGGGCCCAGCTCGATGAGCACCACCTTCCTGGGTCCTCCCAGGACCCAGGTGGTACTGTCTCCTCTGGAATCGCCTAGCACTTTGTGCACTTTAGTCACTCAGTCAACAAATGTGTATTCCACTATTTTAGAATTTGTGGTATTGTAACGAAATTATTTTATTATTACCTGCTGGACTCCAGGTAATAATATTCATTCTGAAGATTTAGTATCTAGCATGTACAATGATCAAGAAAACAGGGCCGGCCCCGTGGCTTGGTGGTTAAGTGAGTGCGCTCCACTGCTGGCGACCCGGGTTCGGATCCCGGGCTCGCACCGACGCGCTGCTTCTCTGGCCATGCTGAGGCCGCGTCCCACATACAGCAACTAGAAGGATGTGCAGCTATGACACACAACTATCTACTAGGGCTTTGGGGGGAAAAAAATAAATAAATAAAATCTTTAAAAAAAAAAAAGAAAACAAATATTTGCTTAATAGGCAAATGAAGGAGTAATATAAAATAGGATCTTTATTCAAGATTCAATTTGAGCCAACGTATAAGAAGATCTCTCGTCAACCTGTTTCAGATATAAATTGCTTAATTTACTAGGAGGTTCATGAGTTGAGGATTCTCTGAATGGCTGTTTTCTGTTTTGGTTTACACTGCTCAATGGACACTGCTGACTAATGTCAGACATTAACCAACTGTTGAAGTTTCCCTGTAACACAGGCACGTTCTCTGAATACTGATTATGCACAATTCAATAATGATTAACACTTGAACTCTGTCTAGGCTGAGCAAGCCACATCAAAGCTCTTTTTTCACTAAGACTTTTAAAATATCAGATATGGACTGAATGAGTAGGTGTCGGAGAAACTGACTTTGTAAACTGAAAATCATAGACCGAGATTCATTTGAAATGTCATGCGGAGTGCATGTATAAAAATTATGAGCATTTTGATTCTTCCCTTGTAGGTAATAAATAACGTCTATAATATTCCTCCTCACCTTTTTCTGATTAGCTTTATGTCTGGCATATTTTCCCTGACACTCTTGTTTCATGTTGTAAAGATTTCGCCAGAGAGAGACAGGATTCTAAATGAGTAGTGTGGGTGTAACAGAAAACTTACAGCGGTCAGGTTGAAGTCCAGAAATACGGGGCAGGATGAGTTTGGTGGGGAGTTTGTAATGGTGCTCAGGCCTCCCTGTTTACCCTTCTCCAGAGTATGTACCTGCACAGGCCCCGAGGGGCGGGGCTGGCCTTGAAGGGCGAAGGGCATGTGGCCCACTGTAACCCAGACCCACAAACCAGCTCTACTGTCCCCCAGTGCTGACATGGCTCCCCAGGTCCCTCACTCTCTGCACCTGTGCCTCGTGGACCCATCTAGCAGAGTGCCCTGGGCCACTGGCTTTCACCCTGGGGTCCTTGGAGTCCAAGGGGTCCTGTGGGGACTGCTGACAGTGAACCCAGGGAGAGGTGGGATAGCTCTGCTTTTGGCTGTTTTATATGATGGGCAGCTGCATAGAGTTTGTCTGGAGGGAAGAGCTATGTCAAGACTTTCGCCAGTGTAATAGAGGCTGCTGCCAAAGATGGTAATTTCAGGTTATTGGAGGTGACGGAAAACCAGGCAGCCTGTGTTGGGCCAGGCTGGACCTGGCAAGAGGCCAGGGCTGAGCTGTGCTGGGCTCAGGGAGCCGGAGTTAACTACTGAGGTGACTGTGGGGGTCAGGTGATCCCAGTGTACAACCAGAATTGGGAATCCCTGTTCTATTTCACTCGATTTTCACCATTTTGGCCAGAACTTTGGTTTAGCATATAGAATTTAGAAGGTGTTACCACATTTTTTCCACACAATTTCCTTTTTTTGTTCGTTCATTCTTTCATTTTAAAACCTCTTTATTCGAGTATGATTTTTTTTTATTTTATTGAGGTCATATTAGTTGATAACATTGTGTAATTTCAGGTGTACATGATTATGTATCAGTTTCTGTATAGACTGCATTGTGCTCACCACCAATAGTCTAGTTTTTGCCCATTACCATACATATGTGCCCCTTTACCCCTTGTGCCCACCCTCTCATAACCACTAATCTCTTCTCTTTATCCATGTGTTTATCTTCCACATATGATTGAAATCAAATGGTGTTTGTCTTTCTCTGTCTGACTTTTTTTGCTTGACATAATACCATCAAGGTCCATCCATGTTGTTGCATATGGGACAATTTTGTCTTTTTTTATGGCTGAGTAGTATTACATTGTATATATACACCACATCTTCTTTATCCATTCATCATTTGATGGGCACTTGGGTTGCTTCCACGTCTTGGCTATAGTGAATAATGCTGTAATGAACATAGGGGTACATAAGCCTCTTTGAATTGTTGATTTCAAGTTCTTTGGATAAATACCCAGTAGTGGGATAGCTGGATAGTATGATATTTCTATTTTTAATTTTTTGAGAACTCTCCATACTATTTTCCATAACAGCTGCACCAGTTTGCATTCCCACCAGCAGTGTATGAGGGCTCCCTTTTCTCCACATCCTCTCCAACATTTGTTATTTTTTGTCTTGGTAGTTATAGCCATTCTGACAGGTGTAAGGTGATATCTCATTGTAGTTTTGATTTGCATTTCTCTAATGATTAGTGATGTTGAACATCTTATCATATGTCTGTTGGCCATCTGTATATCTTCTTTAGAAAAATGTCTGTTCATATCCTCTGCCCATTTTTTGATCAAGTTGTTTGTTTTTTTGTTGTTAAGTTGTATGAGGTCTGTATATATTTTGGAAATTAACCCCTTGTCAAATATATGACTTGCAAATATTTTCTCCCAATTGGTAGGTTGTCTTTTCATTTTGTTTATGGTTTCCCTTGCTTTGCAGAAGCTTTTTAGTCTGATATAGTCCTGTTTATTTTTTCTTTTGTTTCCCTTGCCTGAGTAGACGTGTATTTGAAAAGATATTGCTAAGACTGATATCAAAGAGTGTACTGCCTATTTTTTCTTGTTGGAGTTTTATGGTTTCAGGTCTTACATTCAAGTCTTTAATCCATTTTGAGTTAATTTTTGTGTATGGTGTGAGATAATGGTCTGCTTTCACTCTTTTGCATGTGGCTGTCCAGTTTTCCCAGCACCATTTATTGAAGAGACTTTCCTTTCTCCATTGTATGTTCTTGGCTCCCTTGTCAAAAATTAGCTGTCCACAGATGTGTGGTTTTATTTTTGGGCTCTCAATTCTGTTCCATTGCTCTGTGTGTCTGTTTTTGTGCCAGTACCATGCTGTTTTGATTACTATAGCTTTGTAGTATATTTTGAAGTCAGGGATTGTAATGCCTCCAGCTTTGTTCTTTTTTCTCAGGATTGCTTTGGCTATTCACGGTCTTTTGTTGTTCCATATAAATTTTAGGATTCTTTGTTCTATTTCCGTGACGAACGTCATTGGGATTCTGATTGGGATTGCCTTCAATCTGTAGATTGCTTTAGGTAATATGGACATTTAACTATGTTGATTCTTTCAATCCATGAGCATGGAATATCTTTCCATTTCTTTATGTCTTCTTCAATTTCCTTCAGTAATGTCTTATAGTTTTCAGTATACAGGTCTTTCACCTCCTTGGTTAAGTTTATTCCTATATATTTTATTCTTTCTGTTGCGATTGTAAATGGGATTGTATTCTTGACCTCTCTTTCTGCTAGTTCGTTATTAGTATATAGAAATGCAACTGATTTTTGTAAGTTGATTATGTACCCTGCAACTTTGCTGTAGTTGTTGATTATTTCTAATAGTTTTACATTGGAGTTTTCAGGGTTTTCTATATATAGAATCATATCGTCCGTAAACAGTGAGAGTTTTACTTCTTCCTTTCCAATTTGGATACCTTTTATTTCTTTTTCTTGCCTAATTGCTCTGGCCAAAACCAGCAATACTATGTTATATAGGAGTGATGAGAGTGGGCACCCTTGTCTTGTTCCTGTTCTCAGAGGGATAGCTTTCAGTTTTTCACCATTTAGCATGATGTTGGCTGTGGGTTTGTCATATATGGTCTTTATTGTATTGAGGTTCTTTCCTTCTATACCCATTTTATTGAGAGTTTTGATCATAAACGATATTGGATCTTGTCAAATGCTTTCTCTGCGTCTATTGAGATGATCATGGATTTTTATTCCTCATTTTGTTAATGTGGTGTATGACATTGATTGATTTGTGGATGTTGAGTCATCCCTGCATCTGTGGTATAAATCCCACTTTATCATGGTGTATGATCCTTTTAATGTATTGCTGTATTCAATTTGCCAATATTTTGTTGAGGATTTTTTCATCTATGTTCATCAAAGATATTGGCCTGTAATTTTCCTTCTTTGTGTTGTCCTTGTCTGGTTTTGGTATTAGGGTAATACTGGCCTCATAGAATGAGTTAGAAAGCATTCCATCTTCTTCAATTTTTTGGAAGAGTTTGAGAAGGATAGGTATTAACTCTTCTTTGGATGTTTAGTAGAATTCTCCAGGGAAACCATCTGGTGCTGGACTTTTATTTTTTGGGAGGTTTTTGATTACTGTTTCAATCTCTTTACTTGTGATTGGTCTATTCAGATTCTCTATTTCTTCTTGATTCAGTTTTGGGAGGTTGTATGAGTCTAAAAATTTATCGATTTCTTCTAGATTGTCCAGTTTGTTGCCATATAGTTTTTCATAGTATTCTCTTATAATCCTTTGTATTTCTGTGGTATCTGTTGTAATTTCTCCTCTTTCATTTTTAATTTTATTTATTTGAGCCTTCTCTCTTTTTTTCTTAGTGAGTCTGGCTAAGAGTTTGTCAATTTTGTTTATCTTCTCAAAGAACCAGCTCTTAGTTTCATTGATCCTTTCTGTAGTTTTTTTTAGTCTCTATTTCATTTATTTCTGCTCGAATTTTTATTGTTTCCCTTCTTCTGCTGACGTTGGGCTTTGTTTATTCTTCTTTTTCTAGTTCTGTTAGGTGTAGTTTAAGATTATTTATTTCAGAATTTTCTTGTTTGTTGAGGTAGGTCTGTATAGCTATGAATTTCCCTCTTAGTACCACTTTTGCTGTATTCCATAACAGTTGGTATGTTGTGTTTTCATTTTCATTTGTCTCCAGGTATTTTTTGATTTCTCTTTTGATTTCTTCAATGATCCAGTGGTTGTCCAGTAGCATGTTGTTTAGTCTCCACGTATTTATGACTTTCCCAGCCTTTTTCTTGTAGTTGATTTCTAGTTTCATAGCATTGTAGTTGGAAAAGATGCTTGATATGATTTCAATCTTCTTAAATTTATTGAGGCTTGCCTTGTTTCCCAACATATGGTCTATCTTTGAGAATGTTCCATGTGTACCTGCTGTTTTTGGATGGAATGTTCTATGTATATTTGTTAAGTCCTTCTGGTCTAGTGTTTCATTTAAGGCCACTGTTTTCTTGTTGACTTTCTGTCTGGATGATCTGTCCATTGATATAAGTGGAATGTTAAGGTCCCCTACTATTATTGTGTTGCTGTCAGTTTATCCCTTTGGGTCTGTTAATAGTTGCTGTATATACTTTGGTGCTCTTGTGTTAGGTGCATATATATTCAAAAGTGTTATGTCCTCTTGGTGTAATGTCCTTTTTATCATTATATACTGTCCCTCTTTGTCTCTCTCTTTTTTTTTTTTTTATCTTGAAGTCTGCTTTGTCTGATATAAGTAGGGCAACACCTTTCTTTTGGTTGCCATTTGCTTGGAGTATTGTCTTCCATCCCTTCACTCTGAGCCTATGTTTGTCTTTAGAGCTGAGATGTGTTTCCTAGAGGCAGCATATTGTTGGGTCTTTTTTTTTAATCCATCTAGCCACTCTGTGTCTTTTGATTGGGCAATTCAATTCATTTACATTTAGAGTGATCATTTTTATATGAGGGCTTAATATTGCCATTTTATCTCTTGTTTTCTGGTTGTTCTATATTTCCATTGTTTCTTTTCCCTTGTATTTCTGACTGCCATTTCAGTTTGGTGGTTTTCTGTAATGGTTTTCTCAGTTTTCTCTTTATTTATGATCTGTGGCTCTGGTCTGATTTTTTTCTTTAGTGGTTACCATGAGGTTTGTATAAAAGATCTCATAGATGAGAAAGTCCATTTTCTGATAGCCTTTTATCTCCATTGGCCTAAGCAGGTTCCATCCCTTACCTCTTACCCTTCTGAGTTATTGTTGTCACAAATTATTCGTTTTTGTACTGTGAATTTGTGACTGAATTGAAGTATTTATAGTTATTTTTGATGCTTATAGTTATTTTTTGATTCTCCTTATCTTTTTTGTTATAATTAGGTATTTATTAGCCTATTCTGATATAGAGCTGCAATTTTCTGATTCCATCTATCTATTTATCTGCTTGCTCCAGGTTTTGTAAACCTCTGCTTTTTAGTTTCAGATGGGAGGGCTCCTTTCAATGTTTCTTGTAAGGCAGACCTAATGACAATGAACTCCCTCAGCTTTTGTTTATCTGGGAAAGCTTTTATTTTTCCATCATATCTGAAGGATAGTTTCATGGGATAGAGTATTCTTGGCTGAAAGTTTTTCTCTTTCAGTATTTTGAATATATCATTCCATTCTCTCTTAGCCTATAAGGTTTCTGCTGAGAAATCTGTTGAAAGCCTGATAGGGGTTCCTTTGTAGATTATTTTCTTCTGCCTTGCTGCCATTAATATTTTTTCTTTGTCATTGACTTTTGCCCATTTTAATAGTGTATGACTTGGAGAGGATCTTTTTGCATTGATGTAATTAGGAGTTCTATTGGCTTCATGTATTTGTAAGTCCAGTTTCTCCCCCCGGTTTGGGAAGTTATCAGCTATTATTTCTTTGAACATGCTCTCTGCTCCTTTCTCCCTCTCTTCTCCCTCTGGAATACCTATAATCCTTCTGTTGCTTTTCCTAATTGAGTCAGATATTTCTTGAAGAATTTCTTCATTTTTTTTAAATCTTAGTTCTCTTTCCTCCACTATCTGAAGCATTTCTATCCTCTAAATCACTAATTCTGTCCTCTATAACATCAGTTCTGTTTCTTATGGTTTCTAGATTATTTTTTATCTCATTAATTGTGTTCTTCATCTCTAGAATTTCTGTTTGGTTTTTTATAGAGTTTCAATCTCTTTGGTGAAGTATTCCTTCTGCTCATTAATTTTATTCCTGAGCTCATTGAACTGTCTTTCTGAGTTTTCTTGTAACTCTTTGAGTTTCTTTATGACAACCATTTTGAATTCTCTGTCATTTAGATTGTAAACTTCTGTGATTTCAGGATTGGTTTCTGGAGAGTTGTGATTTTCCTTCTGCCCTGAAGTGTTACTGTAGTTTTTCATGGTGTTTGATGAATTGATCCTTTGCTGGTGCATTTGTGGTAATATCCGGTCACAGATTCCACCTGCTACTGCTGGAGGGGAGCAGGGGCTGTGTTTTCTCATCTTGCCCTGTCTGCTGGAGGTTGTGCAGGTAGGGCTGCTCTGCGTTTGCATGGGCTGGCTGCAGCCGCTCTGCAGGTTCTGCTCACATGGGCAGAGCCTCTGCACTGGGCAGGTGGGTTGCACACCATAGGTGAGCCCTCTGTGCTCAGCAGGTGGGTGACTCTCACATGGGTGGGGCCACTGTGCTTGGCAGGGGACTGGCTGAGCTGCTGTGCTAGGTGGGAGGGGCATCTACGAGGGGGCTGAGCCACCACTCAGCAGGTCCCACAGGCTACTGTGCTCCGTGGGCAGGGTGCCTTCTGAGCAAGCGGGGCTCCTTCTCACCTACTGTGCACTCAGTGGGCAGGCGCCTTCATGGGGGCAGAGCTGCCACTCAGTGGGGAGAGTTCCCATGGGTGGGGCTGTCATGCCCAGTGGGCACTCCCACAGGCTGGGCTACCACTCCAAAAGCGTTTGCTCAGGCTGGGCTGCCCTCGCCTCCTCTTATAGTCATGTTGGCTGCTGTGTGAGGATCTGCGACCTGGCTTGCTGCCGTCAGGGAGGGTGAGGGGTGCACTCACCTAGTTCCACTGCATCCGGGATCCAGTCCACCCACCTTCAGATGCACGGCTGCATGGATCTCTCAGATGTCCTGTTGTGCTGTGCAGGGAATCCTCTGCTAGTTAATGAATGTCTATTTAGTTGTAACTTAGAGAGGTGAGACAGAGGGAACAACTCACTCTGCCATAATGCTGACGTCATTCTCTATTAAGGTATGATTGACATACAAAAAGCTGTACATATTTAATGTATACAACTTGATGAGTTTTGAGATAAGTATACATCTGTGAAACCATCGCCACAATCTAGGCCATAAGCATATCCATCACCTCCCAAAGTTTCCTCCTGCCCCCTTTATTTATTATTTTCTTGTGTGTGTGTGTGTGTGTTATCGCTTAACATAAGATCTATCCTTTTAGCAAATTTTTAAGGACACAATATGGTACTGTTAACCATGGGCACCACGCTGTACAGTAGATCTCTAGAACTTATCCATCTTGCATAACTGCAACTTTGTCCCTTTGACTAATACCTCCCCATTTCCTATAATTTTCTAAAATACTTTGTCCCCTTGGCAGCTGATTCAGATCTCACAGTTGTTACAGAGTTGGGCAGCTGATCACACCTTGATTTTTATGGCTGTCAATCAAAGGCCGTAGGTTCAACCTAAATTGAAATGATTTCTTTCAGTTGGTCAATCCATTTATCTATGTACCCAGGCCTATGGTAACTGCTGTGGGAATTCAAGAGACCTGTAACTGGGACTTTTATACTTAGATGCACAGAATACTCACCACCCGTAGGACCTCATTTCATCCTCACAATCATCCTGTGAGGTAGGCATTATTTTTATCCTTGTTTTACATAAAAGGAAAGAGGAAACCAGAGTGGTTAAATGACTTAATAAGATAATAGAAGGAAATTATTCTAAAGGCTACTAAAATGCACAGTGGTTTCTCTGAGTTCCTTTTCAGAACTAGAGAGTAATGGCATAGGGAATGCTGCTGCAAAATTCCTAACAGTCCTGTAAACCTCAGCTCTGGAGCTGGGCGGGCCATATGTGTGGCTGCTAGGGACTTTTTTCATCTCTGAAAATTAAGGAATGAGGGTCAGTAAAGCATCAGCTCAGGGTGTGGGGGTTCTAGCCAGTGTTTTGGGGGAAACTATTTTTAGATAAAAACTCCTATTTTGGGATCCAGAATGATTTTTAAAAACAAAAATCAAGACAACAGTGAACGCATTCACATCTGGGTGTGTAGTCCTTACCACACAGCAAGATGAGAGGCAGACATGGCCTGAGCTCGCAGTTTTGGGGACGTGTAAAACCCTGAGCAGACTAGAGATTTGATCCACATGTGCACCAAGCGCGTCTGAGTGGATCCCAGACTAGCTGGCACAATAATGACCTTAGTGATTTGAACTTCACTGTGAATTTGGGATCCTTTGAACTTTTCCTGGATTGACCCATGGAGAAATGGTCAGCCAATCAAATGTTTAGTATAAATAAAACTTCAGCGTAAATAAACTCTAAGAGGCACATTTGACTCACATAGTAAACTAACGAACAAGCTACTTTCAAGAACTTTTAACTTAAGCACAAAAGTTGAATGTAGTTGTGCTAATTAAACCTAAGTCTTACCTGTTCATTAAAAAACATACCTGGCAAGATTCCATATTAGGAAACACCTAATACCTTTTGCTGTAAGGAAATATCCATATGCCGTTGAAGATGCCATTAAGATGGCTTCACACTAGCCGGAAGAATAAATGGGTCATTTGAGGTAGAATAAAATTTTAAACTGATCTTTATAATTTATGAAAGTGATCAAAAACAAAAAGAGCCCAATGGAAATGAATGGCAGGCCACTAACAGGGCAGAAAAGGGACTAAACCCTAAAAGGGGCGAATTAAAGCTTCCGCTATAGTAATGCTTTCTCCTCCTAACCCTGTTCAAACTCTGGGACATGACTGGGGGAGCGAATATAAGTCCTCTCCAAACCTAGACCAGAAAAGTGGTTTGTTTTGTTTTGTTTTGTTTTCTGGTATAATAATGACCTCTGCCTACTTTTCTCCTCTTTGTAAGGTCTTCATTAAAATAATATAAAAGAAAAAACCTATATTATACTGATGATAGCTAGCATTCAGTGACAGTTATTGGCAGACATTAATACCTATTTCATAGAGCTCTTGCAAGGATTACATACATACATAGGAGTTAACGTACACTGAACACTTAACAGACTGTTTTATGTTTATAAGCATGTAGTAAGTGCTTATGGGTGTTAGCTGGTATTGTCTTTACTATTGACAATGTTGACAGTAGTCTTACAGTATACCAGACACTGGGCTAAGCACTGTGTATGCCTTATCTCACTTGCTATTGTTATACTAATTTTATATATAGTAAACTGAGGCATGGGAAGTTCAGAAAGTTGCCCAAGATTGCACGATTGGTAATAAAAACATTTGTTGTGCACTTACTATAGGCTGGACATAGTGATAATAAATGTTTCCAATGTGTTATCACATTTAGGCCCCACAACAATCCTGTGAAATAGGTAATATTATCCTCATTTTACAGATGAGGAAATTGAGGCCTAGGGAGGCCAGCTAACACCTCGGGTCACACGGCCAGTGAGCGGGGGGTGCTGAGATTTGAACCCAAACAGTCTGGCTCCAAAAGTGCTTGCACAGTACTGCTGTGCCCTGCGGCCTTCTGGGAGAGGGGAGGCAGGGGCTTCACTTCAATCACAGAGTCCTTTCCTCGGTCTTCATGGTCCTCATTACCAGCTCTAGCAGTGCTTTCCTTCAGGGTCACAACATTAACTCTTCCTGAGCCGCGTTTTCCAGCCACACCCAACTCATCCTACTTGAATAACATTCCAGAGAGGGAGAGACCCAGAGCATTCCTTCACCCCCAAAATGATGCTTGGGACTCCTCACTGCCCTGCCTGATTTTCTCTAGGCATTAAAACTTTGTTTTCTGTGAACTTTCCTCTTCTTATTTGCAAGTCAGCTAACATGTTTATTTTATTTAAGCCTTGTGTAGTTAAAAGTCTCAACGATTACATACCAAAATGTTAACAGCAGCTAATAAATTTGCAGATAATTCTAATTTACCTTTCATACATTTTTGCTTTTTCCAACTTATATACAATAAACATATAAATTACATAGTCAGAAAAAATAATGTATTTTATAAAACACAATCATAGACTATATTAGACAGCAGTTTCCAAAGAGTCAGGAGGTTGCAGTGGACAGCCAGGAGGGCAATGTTGCCTTTCATGAACAACGGAAGATCCAAAGTGTCCCCAGGCATCTTTCAGTCTCTTCCTCATTTGATGAATTCATCACTGTCATTAATTAGTGTCTTTCAAATTATATTTTAGCCACAGACCCTTTTTTCAAACAAAAATGTAGAGAAATACAATATAATTAGCAAATACTACAGGTTCTTTTAAACTGAACTAATTGAAATGGAGATGGGGAACCTAGACCCCCACCCACTAACTCACCATTCCATCTAAAGACAACTCCCAAGGTACTTCTAGAACCCCTTCTGGCCCTGGAGTACACAGTTCTCCACTGAAACCATTGGTCTACCTCATTCTGGAAGCTTGAATTCCTTCAGATTTCCAGAGGTTGCTCAGATAAGGAGCTCTATAAGTTTACTACATATTATGTAAGATAGTGATTTCCTTCATTTGCCCTAAAATTTTTTGCTGATCTCCTTTTTACATCCCAAATCAATATACATGACTAATCCATCTTATAACTGAGTATTTCTGTCTGGCTTGAAAGCTTTATTATCTCAGAGGTGGCTTTCAATTCAGAAGGAAAAGAGAAAGATTTGTTTGTTTGTGCTTCCCTCTGAACTCCGTAGTTTCTGCCCAGAGGTTAACAAATCCAATTCCCTTTTCTCATTCATCAAGCTGATGGATGGAATATTTGACACATCTGATTCATGGTTGGAATGCTTCTGCTGTCTTGACTTTTGTGATGTTTTGTTGAATCAGTTTTCTTCCTCATATTATTTTCTTCTTCTCTGCCTCATTTGGTAGTAGTTTTCCTTTGGCACTCAGTATTCTGTCTCTGGGCTTCTGTTCCCCTTGCTTCACTCTCCAAACAAATAGTCCATTTCCAGGGTTCAGTGATCACTGCATTGTAGACGGTGCTCAAATCAGTGTGTGCCTGCAGTCTCTCATATAGGGTCCAATGCTTTAGCTTCAACATGTAGTGGATATTTCTACCTTGAGTTCATATTAATTCTTCAAAGTCAGTGTGCCTAATTCCAGAATTGTAGTATCACCACTATTTCCCGCCCCAACATCTCTGTTCTACTAACATCAACAATATTCTCCCAACAATCAAACTTGAAACCATGGAATTTTATTTTTTATAACCTATAGTCACTAAATATCTTAGATTTTACCTTCAGAACTTCTCTTAGATATCTTTTTGCTCATCACTTCATGTCATAGAGTTTCAGAACACAACGCTTTCTTACCACATAGATGTTAATCAGTAAATATTTCCTAAATCTGGATCTAGTCTAACTCTGTCCGAGAAATTCCGAAAGTCATTAACATTCTAAGAAATTTCCACATCCTGTCTGTCATCTCAGCAGACTATCTAATACACTATCAATTTAATAATGAAAATACCAATTTAATAATTCAAAATCCCTTATGTATATAGACACAAAAATCCTCAACAAAATACTAGCAAATGGAATTCCGCAATGTATAAAAAGGATTATACACCATGACCAAGTGGGATTTATCCCAGGAATGTAAGGTTGGTTTAACATCCCCAAATCAATTAATGTAATACGGCATATCAATAGAATAAGGACAAAAAATACATGGTAATCACAATAGATGTAGAAAAAGCTTTTGACAAAATTCAACACATCTTCATGATAAAAGCACTCAAACTAAGAATGGAAGAGGATTTCCTCAGCCTAATAAAGGGCGTCTACAAAAACCCACAGCTGGTATCACACTTAATGGTGAAAGATTGAATTCTTTCCCCCTAAGATCAGGAACAAGAAAGGATGTCTGCTCTCACCATTTGTTTCAGCCTTATGTTGGAAATTCTAACAAGGCAGTTAGGCAAGACAAAGATATCCAAATTGGCATGGAAGAAGTAAAACTATCTGTATTTGTAGATGACGTGACCTTGTATATAAAAAAATATAGTCAACTAAAGAACTATTAGAACTAATAAACAAATTCAGTAAGGTTGCGCAATTCAAGAGCAATATACAAAAATCAATTATATTTCTATATAGTAGCAATGAATAAACCAAACACAAAATTAAGAAAACCATCCCATTTGAAAAAGCTGTATTTTGAAAACTACAAAACGTTGTTCAACGAACTTAAAGAAAACCTAAATAAATGGAGAGACATCCCATGTTTATGGATCAGAAGACCGAATATCAGTAAGATAGCAATACTCCCCAAACTGATCTACAGGTTTAGGTAATCCCTAACAGAATCACAGCTGGCTTCTTTGCAAAAATTGATAACCTGATCCTCAAATTCATAAGAAAATTCAAGGGACCCAGAGTAGCCAAAGCAATCTTGGAGGCAAAAAAGAAAAATGGTTGAAGGACTCACATTTCCTGATTTCAAAACTTACTACAAAGCTACAGTAATGAAGATAATGTGATACTGGCATAAGAAAAACATATAGATCAATGGAGCCAGAAATAAACCCTCACATTTATGGTCAATTGATTTCCACCAAGGATGTCAAGACAATTAAATAGGGAAAGAATAGTCTCTTCAACAAATGGTGCTGGGACAACTGGATTCCCCCATGCAACAGAATGGAGTTGAACTCCTACCTCCCACCATATATAAATGTAATTCAAAATGAATCAAAGACCTAAACATAAGAGCTAAAACTACAAACTCTTAAAAGAAAACATAGATGTAAATCTTCATGACCTTGGATTGGGCGATGGTTTCTTAGATATTATCCAAAAGCACAAGCCACATAATAAAAATCAGATAAATTGGAATTCCTCAAAATTAAAAACTTTCATTTTTCAAAAGACACTATCAACAAAGTGAAAAGACAATCCATAGAATAGATAAAATGTTTGCATCTGATAAGGGACTTGTATCTAGAATATAAAGAACTCTTACAACTAAACAATAAAGAGACAAATAACCCAATTAAAAACGGGCAAAGGATCTGAATAGACATTTCCCCAAAGAGGATACACAAATGGCCAATAAATACATGAAAGGATGCTCAACTTCATTAGTCATCAGGAAGATACAAATCCAAACCACGATGAGATACCTCTTCACACCCACTAGGATGACTATAATTAAAAGACAGACAATAACAAGTGTTGACAAGGAAATTGGAACCCTCAATCACTGCTGGTGGGAATATAAAATGGATCAGCCCCTTTGGAGCAGTCCTGCAGTTCTTCAAAAGATTAAATATAGAGTTACCATATGATTCAGCAATTCCTCTCCTTGATGTATACCCAAAAGAAATGAAAACATACATGCACACAAAAACTTGTACATGAGTGTTCATAGCAGCATTTTTCATAATAGCCAGAGAGTGGAAACACCAAATGTCCATCAACTGCTGAAGAGATAAATAAAATCGACATATCTATACAATGGAATATTAGTCAGCCATAAAAAGGAATGCAGTATTGCTACATGTTACAATATGGATGAACTTTGAAACCATTATGCTGAGTTAAATAAGCCACATATTGTATGATTCCAATTATAGGAAATGTCCATTTATATGAAAAGACCACATATTATATGATTCCATTTATAGGAAGTGTCCAGAATAGGTAAATCCAAAGAAACAGAAAGTAGCTTAGGGGTTACTTAGAGCTAGAGGGTGTGGGATGAAATGAGGAATGACTGCTAATGGTGCAGGTGTAAAATGGTATAAAGAAATGGTGTGAAATTTATTGTGATGATTGCACAACTCTATGAATATGCTAAAAACCACTGAATTTTACACTCTAAAGGAGTGAATGGTATCATATGTGAATTATATCTTAATAAAGCTGTTAGAAAAAAATAGTTCAATCTTTAAAAAAATATTTCAATTCCTCTTGTGTCTCTCTATTGATGAGAAGGAAAAGTGACAATACCTCAGCTTCCCTTGAAGTTGCTTCACCCCATCTATCCAACGATCTTACCTAAACCTCCAACAGCAATTGCAGCACTGTCCTTCAAATGCACTTGATTATTGGGACTGCTTCTCTCATTCTTCAGTCTAAAATTCCCTTCTTCACCTTTTGTTTATCCAATTTTTAGTCATTCATTGTTTCAGTAAGCATTGTTGAGTGTTTGTCGTTGATGTGCCAAGGCTGGGCTACACTTTGGGGTTATAGAGATGCGTCAGACTTAGGCCATACCCTAAGTTTTTTTACACTAGAAGAGGGGTGGGATGGAGTGGTAAATAATGAAGAGATGCATCTTTCAAGTCTTACCTGAAGTCCTACTTCCTTCATAAGTCTTTCCTCTGTGCTTCAGCCTTTATCAACTTCTTTCTACCATGACCTTTTATAATATTTACTGTTTGACCTTAACCATATTCTGCCTCAGGGTGTTATTTAACCATTTCATCCTAATTAATTTGTAAGATTACAAATACACAGAGCCCTGTGTATTAGTTTTCTATTGCTGCTGTAACAAATTACCACAAACTTAGTGGCTTAAAATGACACAGATGTATTATCTTATAGTTCTGTAGGTCAGAAGTCCAACACAGTCTCACAGGGCTAAGCTCAAGGTGTCAGCAGTGCTGTGTCCCCTTCTGGTGGTCTAGGATAGAATCCATTTCCTTGCGTTTCCCAGCTTCTAGTGGCTGCCCACATTCCTTAGCTCAAGGCACCCTTCTTCCATCTTCAAACCCAGCAACGTTGCATCTCTCTGACCCTTCTTCTGCGGCCACATCTCCCTCTGACCACAGTCAAGAAATAGTCTGTGCTTTTATGGACTCGTGTGATTAGATTGGGCCCACCCAGATAATCTGGGGTACTATCCACATCTCAAGGTCCTTACCCCTAATCATATTTACAAAGTCTCTTTTGCCACGTATGGTCCATAGTCATCGGTTCTAGGGGGATTAGTCATGGACATCTTTAGGGGCTGTTACCCTACCCACCACACCCTGTTGTATATACTTCTTTGTATTACAGCGTATGAGCCTCATACCATGTTGACAATAGATGGAAAAAGATGTACTGTACAAACACTAACAACAACAACAACGACAGCTAATACTGGGGTATCTGTACTTCAGACAAAGTAGACTTAACAGGGGAAAACATTATTAGAGATAAAGAGGGGTTTTTCAAAATTATAAAAAGAGCAATCTTCCAGAAAATTATAATGCTTCTAAGTTTGTAAGCACTTAATAATATAGTGTCAAAATGTGTGAAGCAAAAAATGAGAGCACTAAAAGGAGAAATAAACAAATTCTCAATCATAGTGAGAGATTTTTAACAGAACCCTCCCAATAACAGATAGAACAAGCAAGCAAACCAAAAGTCATCACAAATAAAAAAAGATCTGAATCTCATAGTGAGCAAACTGTGACATATATGATACAGAGGTCACTGCACCCAACAACTTGAGAATATGTGCTGTTTTCAAGAGAGAACGGAACATTTAGCAATTTAGCAGAGTCACTGGATAGAAGGTCAATATGCCAAAAAGTCAATTGAATTTTTATATACCAGGAACAAACATTCAGAATATGAAATGTATTTTAAAATATTGTTTATAATAGGTTCAAAAAAGATCAACCAACTAGGAGTAAACCTAAGAAAAGGTGTAAGACTTCTACACAGAAAATCATAAGACATTGTCAAGAGAAAAATTTTAAAAACCTAAATGAACCTTGGGATCCACCACACTCATGACTTGTAAGCCTCAATATTTTAAGACACCAATACTCCCAAACTGATCCCTGGAGTCACTACTATCCTAATCAATATCCCAGCAGCTATTTTGTGAAACTTGACGAGCTGATTCTGATCCTAAAATGTATATTGAAAATGCAAAAGGCCAATAATGATTAAATCAATCTTGAAGATCACGAAGTTGGGGATTTACACAATTAGATAGAAAAACTTATAAATCTACAGTAATTAAGACAGTGTGGTATTAGCACAAGGATAGACAAGTAGACCAGAGGACAGAATAGAAACTCTAGAGCAGGCTGTCCAATGCAGTAGCCACTAGCCACATGTGGCAATTTAAGTTTAAATTAATTAAAATTAAATTAAAAACTCAGTTCCTCAGTTGTGCTAGGCACATTTCATGTGCTCAGTAGCCACATGTGACTAGTGGCTGCTGCATTGGACAGTGCAGATTAGAACATCTCCATCACTGCAGAAAGTTCTATTGGAATGTGCTGCTCTAGAGACAGACTCACCACATGTGGAAATACGATTTTTGACAAAGATGTCACTGGAGATGAGTGGAAGAGAACTGTCTTTTCAATAAATGGTGCCTTCCGTTGATAGCCATATTTTAAAAATGAATCTTGATTTCTACGTCACTTCATACACAGAAATCAATCCCTGGTGGGTTCTAAGTCTAAATGTGAGCGGTTGTGGAATTTTCATGCAATGGAATACTAGCCAGCAATGAAAATGCATGAGGTGCTGGGAACAGACTGAACCTCAACACCAAGGGTGAATCTCACAAACATTATGTTGATCAGATAGAGGCAGAAATGAAAGAGGACGTGCTGTGTGGTTTCCATTTATACAAAGTTCAGAAGCAGGCAAAAAAATCTCTACTGTTTAAAGTTAGGATGGCAGTTACCCCCGGGAGGGGAGGGTAGTAACTGGAGGCTGCAAACGTGGGTTTCTGAAGTCCTAGTAATGTTCTTTCTTGAGTGCAGGGGAGAGTCCACTCTTCATCAAGTGTGATTTGTGCTCTTTATAGGTGTTATTTAAAAATTGTTAATTGTTGCAAAGATTGTTAAGTCTGAAAGTATCAGGTATAGGATATGGAGAAATGGGGAGATGACTGGTAGGAGGGCCAACTAGCATGTGTTATAAAGTTGGAAGTGTGTGTGCCTTGCAACTGGACAGTTCTACTTCTAGACACACACACTAGAGAAACTCTTGCACATGTGCACAAGGAGATGTGGGCAACCATGTTTGTTGCAGGATATCTTATAATAGCAAAAAAAAAAAAATTAAAGCAGCCTAGATGCCCATCAACAGGGGAATGGATAAATAAAATGTGATATTTTTATGTAGTGAAAAATTAAACAGTTAAAAGAAATATATGTACATTTATTATCACAGAACTCTAAAAATACTATAGTGGATGAAAAAGTAGCTTACAGAATATGTATAGCATAACACAGACGTACATCTTTAAAGTATAGACAGTACTATATATTATTCCTTGACACACATATATGTTACTGAATTTTAAAGTGGCTGAAGGAAACTCTGTACACTGAAGTCATGACAGCAGCAGCTTCGCGGGGAGTGGATGAAGGGACTGGGATTGAGGATGGGGACAAAGGAGACTGTCACTTCATCCTCATGGCCCTGTTTCTTTTATTTTTTAAAAAAAGCAAATATGACAAAATGTTAACATCTGTTCATTCTGGGTGACGGCTCAGAGTGTTAGCCATATTATTCTTTGTAAATTTCTCTTTGTTTAATTCCTCAAAATGAAAAAAAATAACGTTGAGATAACAGCATCTTTCATCATTTAGTCTTCAACTTATTTATTGTTTAGGTATTTTATGTTCCTATTTGTTTTAAGAAAAAATGTGTATAAGTATAGCTGAGATAGCTAAATTTCCTTTTTTTGTGTCTGTTCACAAAGCATAGTTATTTTATTTAACATTCTTTGGTATCAAAACATGGCCTTTCTACAGACTTGTGAGGAGTAGGTCATGAGGGCGCGCAGTTCTACCATAGTCTGTAAATGGAGAATGCACTTCCTGTGATAGACGTCCTCATGTGCCTCAGTCACTAGGAGCATCTGTTTGTACCGGAGCCAAAATGGCCACAAGCAAACAGAGAAACGAGAAGTCGAAAAGATTTCCCCCTGGTGCTAATGATTTGTTGGTACGTGATTGTTAAGACTGAAGGTCTGAAACACCAGTGTTTACTGGCTCAGTCTCCAGTCTGTCTCTCCAGGGTCATTTCCACAAGAGTGACAAAAGAATGGGACCCTGCCTTTCCCACCACTGACAGTGCTTCCTGCATTAAACCCTGAGCAGCACAGAAGTCCCCTCTGGCAGGGAGGAGGCTGCTCT
The DNA here is from genome assembly GCF_057802395.1 of Ceratotherium simum simum. Classification (NCBI taxonomy): domain Eukaryota; kingdom Metazoa; phylum Chordata; class Mammalia; order Perissodactyla; family Rhinocerotidae; genus Ceratotherium; species Ceratotherium simum. The sequence goes on from NC_141903.1 coordinate 87,209,895, forward strand.
CCAGGTCCTTTGTAACGGGAAGACACACAGACGCCGTGGTGGAGAGTGCACTCTTCCAGACACATCACACACACGGCTGTTCATCACTGTCAGGTAGTCTAGCAGCCTTTGGAAGTGCACCCAAGGTGACTGCTGTGACCATATTTGAAAAGTTAACAGATAAACGTGGACTTTAAATATTATACAGTTAGATCCTAAGTTGAGGCTTTTAAACGTGCACAGGGAGGAGTTGCCCTAACAGATCCCCCAGGGTCTTCAACTAGAGTAGAACTCAGGTCTCTCTTGCTGCACCTTATTTGCTCCTCGCCACCAGGGGTGAAGGAGGGAGGTATCCAGAAGACAGAACTGAGCATGCTCAATTCAGACCCCTTTGTCTGTCTAGTTTCGGAGCCAGCCTGTCCTCAGGATATATGTCAGACTCTGGTCTGCTCTCAGCTGTGCGCTCTGAGGGAGCCCAGGCGGGGTCCAGCAAGATCAGTGATGGGTGCTTTAGTCTTTCTAAGTCAAGGGTCAGTTATTAGCAAGGCTTCTGCCATAGATCTGAAGCTATGCTCTCTGCAATCAATTTTATCAGTAACAAAAGCAATATTTTTAGCTCCATCTGTTTGGCCTCTGTGGTTCCAGACTCAAGAGGGGAAGGGGGGGCAGGTTTTATTAATTGCTGCCATCAAAAACCTGATGATCAATTAATATAAGACCTCAGATGATAAATTAATGTAATCCATGATACCAACCAATAATTTGTATATCAGATTCATTCTTACACCCATAATTATCCTGTCAGAATAGTTAACTGAACGTTGCTCACTTACTTTTAGATTTCGTAAGTATGGTTAAAAAAATAAATATATGTACTATTTATCGTGGCATGCTTGAATTCTCATAGCTTGAGATAGACTCCATTAAAACGTACATTTTATAATATATTATCTACACAAGTATATATATATACACACAGAAAATGTATTTATTTAATTAAGTCATTTAGCAGCAAAAACAAAACACACAAAAAACAACCCACTGTGCTGTAACACTGTTCTGCATGTGGCCAGCTATACATTGGCAGAACATGGTGATTTTTGAGGATGAATTAGTGTTCTAATCTCTCTGAGATTTCCTTTATATTTGTGGTGGTTTATGACTGACGTTTAAGGTAACTGTAGCTTTCTGTTAATATTTAATAGAAGATTCATTTCTGTGGCAGGATACACATTTACTCTCCAGCGTTGAATAAAAGCTACTGCTCTGCAAGAAGGACATAAAATGTTGATTTATAACAACACATTCCAATAACAGTGATCTAATTCTTCCAAACCATTTCTTCGCAGGTCCTGGGAAGAGCATGTCTCCAGAAAAGTATGATTCTTCTCTTCCAGAATATTCGGCCTTCAACACATCTATCCATGCTGCAATCAGACACAGGAACTGGAAACTCCTCACTGGCTACCCAGGTAGGATGCTTACATTTCCCACCAGAACATGAAGGAGATCTTACCAAAAACAACTGCCTTTTGCAAAACATATCTCTGGGGCTGTGGAATGAGGCAGCCGAATGAGGAGGAGTGGTGTAATCTACTGGTCCTGGCCAAAAAAAATTTGAGAATTAACTGTAGGGAGGAGTGAAAGGAAGAAATGCCACTCTAATGCTTCATAAAAAATAGGGATTTCAGGTATGTGTGGCTATCAAGCACAGCACAGCTAGCTAGCAAAGAGAATCTCTGAAAGCTACATCCTCAACCAGTGGTGCAGCTGCCAGAGGAGGTTGCTTCCTCTGAACGCATTCTCTAAAAGTAACATCTTTTAAATACTTTTTAAGTATGTGGTATGATGGTTAAGCCTGTGATGCAATTAAACAGTGATTAAAATGAAGACATTCTTGGCATCTGCAGCAAGACAATTCTTCATTGTTTGGGACTATCCCATGTGTTGCAAGACATTTTAGCATCCCTGGCCCATGACAACTAAATGCTAGTAGCACCCCCCAAGTCACTGTGACAACTAAAATCCCTCCCCCCACATACATGTGCATACATGCACATTCCTGGACGCCCCTGGTTGGGAAGCAGTGAGACATGTCTAGTTAAAGCTCCAGAAGTCAGAGTCTGAGACAGGTCTAGACACAGCATCAAGGGCCACATCTTTTTTATGTGTCCGTGCCCACAACCCTGCTCACCCTTGTCCCCCAGACTCCTTCCTCAAAGTCAGAACCTGCCTACCATGCTCCTTCCCCATATAAACTGTTATATTTCTTCGCCAGGCTGTGGTTACTGGTTCCCTCCACCATCTCAGTACAATGGTTCTGCGATACCCCCACTAGACCCACCGACCAAGACCTTCTGGCTCTTTGATATTGATCGGGACCCAGAAGAAAGACATGACCTGTCGAGAGAATATCCTCATGTCGTCCAGCAGCTCCTCTCCCGTCTGCAGTTCTACCACAAACACTCAGTGCCCGTGTACTTCCCGGCACAAGACCCCCGCTGTGACCCCAAGAGCACTGGGGCTTGGGGCCCTTGGATGTAGGATGTCAGGCGGCCTGGGGAGCAGGAAAACCTCTCTGTTGCAAGTTGGACGTCAGGCCTTTTCTTGTGTGACTCTTTTCTCATTTGTTCTCCCCACCTGTGTTCATCCAGCCTTTCTCTCATTCCTAAACCACATGAGGTGTCTAATTTCAACCCCTAGTGCATGTAAGAAGCTGATAAAATCTGGAACACTCCTGCTGCTGGCTGGGGCATGTGTCTAGAGGAGAGGGTGACTGGGTTCATCCCCTTTTTCCTGAGCTCTGGGGCAGCTGGAACTTGATTTAAAATAGGAAGTTATTGAGTCCTGGCGGCTGGAGCAGCTGGCTCTTTTTGTCTCACAAGTCAGATGTTAGATTCCCCTCTGCCCATAGCCAGGTTTTATTGGAGTGACTCACATTTTTTGTAACAAATGAAGGGAGCAGACAATTGTTAATGGTTCTGTTGGCCGCAGGCTCTCCCTTTCTGTGAGAGATTGTGTTCAGGCATTCCATGTGAGTAACCCGCCTCAGTTCACCCCTCACTGCCTCATCTCGTTCCTCACCTTGTCACTCATCCGTCACGGAGCATGAGGCCCATTTCGTTGTTAAGGTCAGCATGGCAATATGCCTACTCCTTGGTTTTGGTTTTTACAATAAAGAAATGTGTTTTTATCCCCAAGTTTTTTCCCAGCTGTTGCTCATTTTATCTAGACCTCCTGCTGCCCCCCACCCCCTATGGCTCTTTTCCTTCCCTTCCTTTTGACTCAGGCGTTCTGTGCCTGGGAATGCGGCTTTGCTTCTCCGTCACAAGCACCACTGATTTTTGGAACACTGCTGAGCCCTGCCTGCCTTTTGCCCCAAACACTGAAGCTAGAGCCCTGCCCAGAGAAGGTGGTTGAGTATGGCTCTGTGAGCCTGCTCACAGTGGACACGAAGAGGGCTGGGTGGGGATGCCTGGGTCTGTGTCGTCTGTTTGGGGAGGTGTTTTCTAGTGGAGTGGAGTTTATTATCATGAAGGCGGCTTTGTCTCATAATATATTGAGTTGCACTGCTGTTCCCTAGCAGTGAGGAGAAGCCTTGGGAAGGATAACGTTGTCGTCAGGTGATGGAAAGGGCGGTATGGAAAAGGAAATGGCCAGCATCTGGGATACTGGGCCCTGGTAAAGCAAAGGAGGGCACATCCACATTTCTCTCATTCTCTCAGTTTCACTGCTTGTGTTGAGGTTCTGGGGGCAGGGAAAGGAGATGCACAGAAGGACCTGCCAGCCCTTTCTCATTCCCACTAACATCTTACTGATACAGATCAGTCCAGATTAGCTCCAAAGAGTGTCAAACTTGGAGAAATATGTGCAAAAACTTTACTTTTTTTGTGCATTAGTTCCATTCGTTCCTTCACTGCTTATCACTAGTGCCTAGTACATAGAAGGCACTCAATATACACTTTAAAAATTAATGAATGAATGACAAATGAGTAAATGAGCAAGTCTCACACCACAAAAGGTGCTGGTCCAATGGGCTGGATACAGGGGTAGTATAAATGTCTTCCAACATCTGCTTTTCTGCTCTTGAGCTGCCCTCCTGGGGTAGGAGCACAGTCTGCCTGCGTATCTGAGCAGTCACAAGATGCACCATAGTAAAGTTGTAATGTCCTCTCCAGGGGCGGGGGCATATGCCTACCAAAGGTACTCTTTTGCCAATAATCCTCAGTTCTGTTCTTCATAGGATGCTAGAAACTAAGCCCACCAAATAATAGGATATACGTTCTGGTACAGCCATCCTGCAATTCAGCAGCAATATTTTCTGGTCACTACTAACTTGTATGAAATTATGGTGATTGGAAGGAAGTGGTGCTAGAACTAATGACACCTATTACCAACATGTACCCTACTCCTGGGTTGGCAAACAGCTGGCCAAAATGCTGTTACCTCTCACTCCCAAGCCTGTGGCAGATATTATGAACTAACTGAGCCGAGATGTTCCTTCTGGATCCTTCTAATCCCAGGGCTGTCGGTAGCCATTAATGCTATAAGATTGGAGGCCATCAGTACATGACACCTATTTGCCCTCTCTGCTGTGCTCCCGGCAGCTGTCTCCAATTCCAGTTCCTTGATTGCTGCGTTCAGTCTGGATGTTCTGCACTTGATGGATTTAAAAGGAATTTTCAAGACTAACTTTTTGTAAAACTTTTGAGTCTTTATTGTATCCATCATAGAATGTATCTCATTATATTTTCTTCTTCTGTACAAGAATGTGAACAGATTCATATGTTGTCATTAGGAGTTTCAGTGTTATTTCTTTCTGAATTTGATTGCCTTTAAAGAAGGGTTTCATTTATTTAATTGTTTTTCTTCATTGTTTCTTTGTTACTACACAATTGTTCCAGATTTTGGAGACAAAAAAAAATTAAATTTATCTTTTAAAAATGTGTCAGCCGTGAGTATGAGGTTTCCATTTGGGTGATGAAAAAGTTCTGGGACTAGTTGGTGGTGATGGTTGCACAACATCATTGAATGCACTTAATGCCACTGAATGGTACGCTTTAAAATGGTTAAAACGATAAATTGTAAGTTCTGTAGTTTTTACCACAATTTTAAAAATCTGTCAGCCCATTTTATGGTATGTGAATTATATCTCAATAAGGCTATGAAGTAAATAAATATAGCAAAACTATCAGAGCTAAAAAAAAAATGTGTCAGTCATTTCCCCAAGTATACAAGCTATAAGATAATAGAGGGAGGTCTAGAGAGGGTAGGAGTGAATATAACGTGATATAGGAGAGTGTATTAGTTCTCTATTGCTACATAACAAATTGCCCCCAAATTTAGCAGCTTAAAACAATGAACATTTATTATTCCACCCATTATATGAAGGTCAGGACTCTAGGAATGGTTTAGTTGGGTGGTTCTGGCTCAGCATCTCTCATGAGATTGTAGTCAAGCAGCTGACCAGAGCTGAGTCATCTGAAGGCTTGACTGGGGCTGGAGGATCCACTTGCAAGGTGACTCACTCAAAAGGTTCTTGGCTAGAGGCCTCAGTTGCTTGCCCTGTGGGCCTCTCCATGGGCTGCTTACATATCCTCACAGGTGGCAGTTAACTTCCAGCAGAGCAAGTAATCCAGAGCAAGAGGGAGCTACAGTGCCTTTTAGAATCTGGTCTCTGAAATCCTACACTGTCACTTCCAACTTTTTTCACTTCGTTAAAGAGGAGTCACTAAGTCCAGCCCATACAAGAGGAGGAGAATTAGGCTCCATCTTTTGAGGGAAATGTCAGATTTGTGGACATGTTTGACACCACCCCCGACAACAGAGGAGAAAGGGCAAGTGTGGCCTCCTGGGGAATAGGTTGTCCAATCAAGTCCACTTGCTTCTATCAAATGCTGCTATTTGAAGAGAGAGTAGAAAAAGCATCCAACTTTGCTCTTTAATGGTAGAATGACTATGGAGAAATCATTTAATCCTCTCTGTGCCTCATTTTTTTTCCTGGTGAAGTGATGTGTTGAATTAGATAAAACCTAAAGTCTCTTATATTTCTGGTGTCCAGAATAGTGCCTGAGTATGTAGTAGATGTTCAATAAATGTTGGTTGGTTGACTCTTAACTGACTAAACTCCAGTGCAAGGATGTGAAATAATACTGTGCTAAAAATAGCCTGAGATTGCGCTCAATCTTAAAAAATCATTCATTTTTTAAAAGTATTATAAAAGCTATTCAATCTTAATTGTAAAAAGCTTACTTGGTTTTAACCTCTTCCATTTTTTAAATATTCAGTCTTTTTCCAAGCATAACATTACTTAAATGAAGAAAATAAAAAGGAAGAATTATTTTATATCTTTTTTAAAAGTGCACCAGAGAAATAACCCAAGTGTCCATCAACAAACAAATAGATAAACAAAATGTGGTATATCCACACAATGGGATGCTATGCAGCCATAAAAAGGAATGATATTCTGACACATGCTGCAACGTGAATGAACCCTGAGGACACTGTGCTAAGTGAAAGAAGTCGGACACAAAAGGACAAATATTATATAATTCCATTTATATCAAATATCAAGAATAGGCAAATTCTAGAGACAAAGTAGATTACAGGTTATGAGTGGCTGAAGGGCAGAGAGAATGGGGAGTATACTGAACAGGTAGAGTTCCTTTTGGGGTGATGAAAAGTTTTGGAAATAGGTAGTGGTGATGGTCACGCAAAACTGAATATGATTGATGCCACTACATGGTACACTTAAAATTGGTTAAAATGGCAAATTTTATGTGATATATATACTGTAGGTATGTATTTTACTACGATATAAATAAATAAGCAAATGGAGGGAAAAGTGCATCCAAGAAATTCTGAATTAGGAAGTGGGGAGAAACGCAGAAACCAGCAGAGGAATGCCTAGGTGGGGTCTGGTCCTCCAACCTACTTTAACCACAGGAGCTGCACTTTGATTCATTTTATGGACTGGCCTTCCCTGGAAGACAGGGCTAACTGATGGTGATAGAAGCCAACCTAGTGCTTTCCTTGGGGAAGGGGTACTGCCTGGGGAGGGGCATGGTGAAACCCTTTAGGGTTCAGAAAATGCTCTATATCTTGATGTGGGTGGTCTTTACGTGGGTGTATCCATATGTAAAAAGTCACGGAGAGGTACGCTTACATTATGCACTTTACGGTTTATATGTCATACCTAATTTAAAAAGTACTTTCAAACAAAAAACACCTGCCCTTAGAGCAAAATGAGCACTACATATTTATCTCCTACGTTACCAAAATGTGCTTGGAAACACACAAGCAAACCTTTGTAAGTAAAACATTTTAAATACTGCAAGGAAATTCACTATTTGAAGAAACTTTTTTGTGAATCCTTTTGTAAACACAAATTTGGGTTTTTTTATTTACAAAACCTGAATACATCAAGTTGGGTTTCTTAAACTAAGATTTTTTTACTCAGATTTTCCTGAAGGATTCTCACCCATGTATCAGTGCTGGGGGAGGGGTGTGGAGAGAGCAGGAAATGATACAAACAGCGGAAGGCCGGGCCTCTGCCCAAGTAGAGAACAGCCATTGCTCGTGTGGACTGGTTAATTTTCTGGCTGTTGACAGACCAGCCTATGCACCCTGCCAGTCACTCTTCCTGTCACTGAGAGCAGATAGATTTGACCCACGTAGAGGTACCCACCACGTCTCTTTCGCCTTTGTCCTATTGCCATGGGAGCCACTCACCAGGTGGCACAAAGCAGAGGAGGAGAGGGGAGACTCATGCTGCCCTGGGCGTGACTTCAGGGCTTTGTGACCATGAGGAAGCTGGAGAGACAATTCCATTCTCAAACTAATTCACTCAAGTAACCAATCATTGATCTGAAGATATTCATTTGATAACTTTTATTATTTTTCTGACAATAGAGATACTATACATTACTGTAACAATTTTATAAAATATAGAAAACACATGTAAAAGAAAATTAAGCAATCCATAAGCCACCCACCCAGAGATAGCCACCACTAACCTTCTTTTATACCTCTGTAAGAGAGTAATAAAGTGGCCCACTTCCCAGATTGGTTTTCAAATCCCACTGTGCCCAGCTGAGCCCTCCTCAGAGACTCAAGATGGTAGATAAATAGAATGTTACCACTTTTGGAAATCTTCATTTTAATCCCATTCACGAAGTATAGATGGTCCCAGGATTTTTGTCCCAAAGGGGCATGATTTCACATGCGCGTGCACATACACGCGCGCACACACACACACACATTCTCTCTCTCCCTCTCCTCCACTGGCCTCAAGAGGGGACCAGCAGGCAGGCACCAGCCTCTGGTTCACAGCAGAGCCTGGCAGAGCGGGCAGCGGGATAAACACACACTCCTCCCTCCTCAGGTAAACAAGACTTAGTGTGCACTTATTTACAGTAAATGAATCTAAGCTTGGATTGCTCTTTCTGCCAGCATTTTGTCGCTGGGATCCTTCAGGTGCACACTGTGATACACATTAGGGGCGAGGAGAGGGGCATCTGATGGCAGCAAGGCAGGAGGGCGCATCAGATCAGACCCTGCTCCCAAGAAGCTCACCAGCACGGGAGCACAGACGGGAGGCCCAGCAGACAGGAGGAGGAGGGCAGGGGACAGGGCAGGGGCTGAGGGAGAGGATATGCAGCTTAGCGCCCCACAAGGGAATTCATTTTACCTTAATTTTTGCTTCTTATTTTTTCACACCCCTGAGAGCAGTGAGTTCTTTCTGTATGAACTATTTTTAAACTTGATTAGAGGATCCTCTGAATCTGTTAGGGAAGCGGCTGGGTTGGCATGAAAATGTTACTTGTTGTGGCTTCACAAGAGGGCTGCTGGGTTTTCTTGGTTCTAAGCCGGGGCTTGAAGGAAAGTGTTTGAGTTTAACGCATACAAGTCACGGAGGTATGTGGTCCCTACATCCAGGACTCCAGGACGAGGAGAAGGGCCCTTCCCAATGCGACCTGCGTGTTTTCTGTCACTGAGGTCCACAGATGCTCCTTCCCGCCAAAAAAGCACCTCGAGCTCCCCAGGCAGCCAGGGCCAGGAGGAGCCCCTGCAGCGCCTCGTGGCCCCACCAGACCTCTGTGGCTCACACAGGCCCTTTCACTGCTGGGAGTCTTAATGTGGTGTTTTTTCTGAAATTTATACTCTTTACTAGAACAAGTAATTTAAAGAGATGCTTTTTTATCACCATGGTAAAGGGAAAACTAATGTCATTGGTAATCATAAAAACACACACGGTGAATACAAATTGCTCTTAAATTTGAGCTAGAAACTGTTTCTCGACTGGAAGGAAAAGAAAGAGTATTGAAGAGTGAATAATTTTTCACTAAATGATTCAACGTCCCCAGTGCCAGGGCTGTGGCTTGGCGACACTGGCCTGGAGGACATGCTATACGCCCAACACCATTTGACTTTTACAATGGCTACCAAACTCCTCACGATAATATTTAATCATTAGGTAAATGGTTTTACCATTTTATAGATTATTTGCATAAAGTCCCACAGCCGGTAGAGTTGGAATTGGAGCCCAGGTCGATCTTAGAAAGCCCTGCTCCCTACTGTGCTCCCCCACAACCTCCAGTCTTCGGCTTCCTTCCCTTCCCTTTGTCCTGCGCCTTTAAGGACAGAGGATCCTTTGTAGGAAGTCCTGTTCTTACATCTTAGGACTCGGGGAGCCTCTGGTGAGTGATCTTCAAAGCCAGAGTTAAGAACATCAGCCTGGCAGAGGGCCCAGGATGAGTGGGGTGCAGGGAAGCCAGTGGGGAGGCTAGGAAGTTTAGCCAAGAAGTATGACTACCAGAGGGGAATGAAAGTAGGAGGATAAACAGCTAATTGGAGGCTTAGAAAATAAAATTTAAAAAAACATTTGAAAGGAGTTGGAATTACTCAGCCTGGAAAGGCGGTTTATTAATGTTTTTCATGTATTTCATATGAAAATTGCCTTCCCACACACAAGTCACAGAGGCTGGTGACCATTATTCCAGTGACAAACCCGACAGCACAATGCTGAAGGGAGGAGAGGAGGGGAGATTTACAGGCGGGATCTTAAAGCTCACTGCAGCTTCTGATGAGGGTGCTGGCTTGAAAATGGAATTAATGTCATATCCTGTTTTATGACCAGTTGGCATCAACCAGTCTTTAACCTTCAGTTACAATCAGTTACCGTCTTACTGAACTGGAGGAGGTGGTGGTTCCTACTAGGAACCTTGACTACTCTCTTTTATGCAAAGTCAGTCAGACCTCATTCCCCCTCTGAGATGAAGAGTAACAAACACTTCAGAGACATAGATATTTCTTAAAGTTCTGTTTGTAATGATTTGTCTTTGGGGATTGGGACAAAAGCAGGTAAGGCAGAGGTTAGCCTGTATATGTGGACTTTCCTATAAGGAATATTGTTTTGTGAGGGTCTCTCCTTGAAAAGATGAATAATTAATGACTATGTTTAGGTTCAGATAGTATGTTTTGGTTTAAAATGTTACATGAATTAGAGAGCTCTGTATTGGTCAACAGGACCTGGTTAGAGAAATGCTTTGATTTCTATGGTTAAACATTATTGCCTTAAGTAAAAAGTTAAGTGGCTGAGCCATAGTAATTACGCCCACAACTCCTCTTACTGGTTGGGAAGGAAAAACGTCTGTGAGAGATAATTCTCTGCTTTTCATGAAACAGTCGGAGGGTGCCTGGTGCTGCAGGAGGGCTGGGCTGCTGTGGGGCTTCTGCTGGCTTTTAGACTAAGATATGATTATCCCTAGTTACCGAGTAGAGTTATGCCAAGTCTAGCTAATGCATCCCCAGACAGGGAGAAATAGCCGGTCTCAGGACAGGGATTGCAGAATGGAGAAGGGAGCAGATGGTGCCATTAGCATCTCCTCTCTTGTCACTAGGTTTTATGCATAACACCATCAGTGAAGAGAACTTGACCTCACTTTTACCAGTACTTATTTTTATACAATTTAAAAATTCTTGCTGGTTTGATGGGCTTTGAAATGTTCCATTGTTTGTGTTTCAGTGCCAGGAGATTGGACTTTTCCATATTTACTGGCCCCTATGGCTCTTTTTTGAATGGCCTGATCAGCTCCGTTCTCCCTCCCCAGTCTCTCTGTCCCTGTCTAGAGGGAGTGGGAGGGGGTGGAACAGGAGTGCCAGCTGAGAGGATGGAGCAAGGAAAAGCCAGCCTTTGTTTGGACCTGAACCATCCTCTCAGCCGGGCCTGCTCGTCCTCCCGGGCCTGGTGGTGTGTTTTGAGTGGTCAATGGCCTCTGCTTTATATTCAGTCTTTGGAACGATGTCAGGAGGCAGGGAAAAGTAAAGAGGTGGAGGGGGAATGGGCAATATCCTTTTCCTTTCTTATGGACAGAGCCAAACTGAGACTTGTGAGGCCTCTGGGAAGGCTAATAATTCGGCGCTCCTTCAAAGCGATGTTCTTTTAACATTGGAATATTAATATTGGAATAGGAGCACTGGGGGCAGGAGAAAAGGCTGGAGAGGAAAGGCCTCTGGCAGCTGTCCAGTCACTCCCCTGTGATCCCAAACTCAGCAACTCTGGTCCTAAGAGGCACACCCCACTTGGCAAACAAAAGCCCTGTATAACTGACTCATCCTTCTCAGAGGCTGTTCAACAACCATTTGTTTCTTACCATTTGCTCTCACCCCCGGGGCCACATGCCATCCAACCCCACATGTGACAGGAGTTCTGACGACCACGACTGTCTCTCCCTGGTCACGGCGCTTTCCTGCTTTCAGGCTCTCAGACGCCGCTGGCCCTTCCTGAGTCTGGATCTACTCTGACGGGGCCCGGGCCCCTTTCCTCTGAGCAAGCCTCAGTGGAGGGGCTCGTTGCCCTCTGTATCAACAGCTTACCGTAACTGAAAACTTTCCTCCAACTTCTAGCCTTTCGTTTTCCAGTATGAATAACCCCAGTGCCTTCCGTCTGACTTCCTGCACCTCTTCCAGCTCTGCCCATCTGCCGGCACTGTGGTGATGCCAGGCCTTAACACAGGCTAGCCCCTTCGTGTACTGCCGTCTTCTCTTTCCTCTTTGCTGGACTAGCTCATCCTTCAGGTCTAAACTCAAAGGGTCCCTTCCCCTGGGAAGCTTTCCCTGGCCCTGCTGAACTGGCATGGTGCTCCTGGCTTGCACAAGAGTGGACATCACACTGTCTTGTTATTCATGTATAAATGTCTGTCTTCTCCAACAGGTGGACGTCCCAGATCTGTTTGTTTAATGGAAGATCTTTGGCTCATAGAGCAGTGCTTGGCACTTAGACAACACTAGTTGAATGAATGTTCCATTTGTTGAATTCAAAGGACCTAAGCACCTTCTGATTTCAGGATGACATTGTCGTCCCTGATTTCAGTCTGGCCCTTGTTCCCAACCCCTCCATCTTACCTGCAGACCATGTTTACTCAGCCTGATGGCAGCCCCACCCTGTTGCCTGCTCTGGGGAAATGTGTGTCCGGAGCACTGGCCATCTTCAAAGGGCTTTGTCTGTATCAGCTGGAAGGACTTCAGCGCCTTCGCCAAATCAGGGTGAACATGACACTCTCCAGACTCCTCAGGCAGGTTCTGTTTACCCTGGGATCTCCTCCAAGATATCAGCTGATGGCTTCAAACACTTTTTATGGCCTCAGATTTGGACAGACTCAGATTTTCCCACTTCATCTTCCAATCCTTCCCTGAGATTTTTTTCCCCTTTCATTTGTTCAAGCCTTATTACAAAATGTTTTTCCATGTGCGACTTTCCCTGCACAAACTGGCTTCATAGCTTACACTTAGTTCTGAGAAATCTTGAAAATGCCCAGGACTAGCTGCAAAGGGCAGATGGCATGCTTCCTCATGCTCTTTGGTTATCCATCTATATTTACAGAGGCTTTACCCCTTCCACAGGGTGGGAGTGGGTGGGTTTTTTGGTGTGGATACAGTGGAGATAAGCTGGTGGTTTCTTTAGGGAAAGTGGAGTTGGAAACGTTTTTAAACGCAGGGGTTGGAGTTAATAGAGACACAAGCTAAGTCAGCTCGATGCAGACTAGGAGAGCATGAATCCTGGTGGAAAGTGTAAGGCTCAAGTGTACATAAGACCACACACGTGCATTTGTTGAGCACCTACTACGTACGCTGGTATCTGGCATGGCAGGTAACAAAGATAAATAAGACATGGCCTTTACCCTCAAGGAGCTCACAGTCTGTTAGAACAATGACGATATAGAATGGTGAGTGTAAGTACAGGTGGGAGGGTGAGAGCCAGGGACAGGGAGAGCAGAACCATTTGGGTTGCACGCATGTGCCCTGACCTGGCTGTGCTGGTACTGACTGTGGCAATGGGGCCTAGAAAGCCATTTTTTTAAAATGCCTCAAACCCTGAGGGCCAAGATCACAGATGTCTTCCATGGTCATCAAGATTGTTTGGAGATTCTGATATTCATCTCTCAGCTAGACTCAGAAACCAGGAAAACGACCCACACACGATATCCCCTGCCTTGTGTGTTAATTATCTGTTGCTGTTTAACAAATTATTCCAAAATTACATCTGGAGACAAACAATATTTATTATCTCCTCCAGTTTTTGAGGTCAGGAATCCAGGTGCATCTTAGCTGGATGGCTCAGGCTAAGGGCTCTCATGGGGTGGCCACCTCAACTGAAGGCTCGACTTAGTGGGGGCGGGTGGGTGGGATTCAAGAGAGAGCAGGAGTTCCCCTGCAGTCATTTATAACCTAATTTCTCAGAAATGACATCCATTACTTCCATCATGTTCTATTTGTTAGAAGCCAGTCACTAAATCCAGCCCCTACACAAGGGGAGAGGATCACTCAAGGGTGTGGATACCAGGGGGCAGGGGTTCCTGGGCCATCTTAGAGACTGCCCCTGCGCCCCCATCTGGTCCCACTCTGATCTCTATCTCACTGCTTCCTCCCCAGTTCAGGATGTGCTTATGAAAAGGACTGGTGATTGCTTCCCTCTTTCTTGTGTCACCAAGAGTGGGGAATGGCTTTAAATCATAACAGGACATTAGGTTAGATGTTCTGCTTGTACAGGTAGGGGACGCAAAAGGACTTGGTGGAGCTGGCAGAGCCTCCCTCTAAAGAGGCCAAGTACTGGGCGGGAGGCAGTAGGTTTAGGATGAGGTCATTTCTGGAAGTGTTTGGCTAGAGGGAAGGCATTTTGCAAACTATGACTTGAAACTCCAGCCTGTCTCTTGATGCTGCTAAGTGGTGTGCCATGCTTTAAAGATGCTTGTAGTCCCTTTGAAGGCACAGGGCCGAATAGCTGTCTTGAGGAAGAAAACAGTTTCTGCGCCATCTCAGGGCTGAGCCTTGCCCATATGGTCACAGAGGCCAAACTGGTCTTGGACCTCCCCCAACTTCCTGGCTCTGTGACTCAGCATAGTCACCCTCAGCCCCCCGTCATCCTTGTCTCCTGTGAGCTCTCTGCTGGCTCTGGTTAGTCCTTGTCTCCATCGCAGCTGAGAAGCACTTATGGAACAACTCCTTCCCAGGAGCTGGAAGAGGCCCCTGGTTATCCCAGGATTCAGTTCTAAGCCACCAAGTTATAAGGTGGCATGAGGAAGCAAAAGTTGTTATACCACAATGATGACCAGTGAACTTACTCACCACTCGTAAAAGGTGTCCACATGCAAATATGTCTCTCTAATTAAAACAGCCTCCTTCCTAGCCAGCCACCTCACCCTCCTTGTCAGCCATCCCCCAGCTGATTTTCCAATGTTGTACATATGCAGAAATAAGATGAAAATTGAATGCACTTTCATGAAGTGGGCAGTGAAGTTGGAGAACTACTTGCTCATGGATGAACCCATTAACAAAGAAGGATCAGCAGAATTAGAGCAGTTAACAGGGAAGGAGAGAAAATTGACAAAGACACACAACAGGCTCTTCAAGGGAAGGTGATTTGAATATCAAAGGTGGAGGAGAGGCCCTCAAGAAACTGATGAAACTCTTGAATATTTTTGCAAAAATATTCCTCTTTATCTTCCTGTCCTTGAATGTAAAATGAAGGAAGACATACTATACTATCATATAAATTTATTAAACAGCTAGTGCCAAAAAAAATCCACTCAGTCTTTTTTTTTTTTTTTTTGGTGTAAGAATTAGCAAATGATCACACTTACAAATCCCTTTTATAAAATAGATAAAATATATTTTTACGATTTTTAGTTTTGTTTGAAGATAAAGTTCCAATCAAATGCCGTTTTTCCTCACTATTTACTATAGCATGTTGGCTCAGGTTGGTGGAGGCAGTGGTGTGAGGCTGAAGGCAGGTCTAGGGAAAGAGAAAGAACATTTTAAGCAGAAGCACCAGCTAACAGGATGTGGAACAGAACTTTTCTTGTGGTCTCAGGTGTGGACCGAAGCTTCAAAGCTGAAGTCACTGTGTGATAAGGACCCCTGCATTCTAGAGAGAGGTGCTAGAGAAATCCCACAGGGCTTGCTAGGAAAGGCTAGAGGTTCATGAGAGAGTTCTTTGAAGGGAATTTGTAAGAGGAGAAAGCTTTGCTGTTTCCTTCCCTGCCCCTGGGGAAGGGGATCCAGCCACCTAAGGCCAGCAAAGAGGGGGGCCGAGAGAACCTCAGGTTTGGAGGGGGCTTGCAAGAAGGGGAGACAAAGTGGCTTCCCATTTCGTACATAGAAGCTCATTTAGTGGTGAAAGCACTTCAGCCTGCATAGTGCTCTGCCAGGGCTCCTGGGAGAACACCACGTGGCTCCTGGGGTTGAGGGCATGAAGACCGGGAGTTCTGGAAGCAGGAGGCTGGAGCTGGGTGGCAGGGTAAGGGGAGAGAGGGCAGCAGGGATAGAAAGCTGCATTTCTGCCATTTGAAAGGCTACAAGTGAGTAGATCCCTGTGGCCCAAGTGATGGCAAGAGGGCTACCTTCTGGAGCAGAGGGTCCCAGCAGAGAGAGACTCAGAGGTCAGCTGGAGAGAGCATTGCGCATGGTGCAGTGTGGGAAGTCCCTGCAGTGGGAGCAGGAGAGGGCATCTCAGAAGTCCCATCGCCCTACAAAAGGGCTGAACTTAGAAGGCAGAGGATTCCAGACACTCAGGCAACGCCACAAACTGCACATGTTGAACCTAGTGGTCTCTGACCCCTTCCTCTCATTTTTCCTCATCTGCTCAGCACTAGAGGATCCTGAAGAAGGCTGGAGAGGAGAGAGAGGGGAGAGTGCGGAAGGGGAATCAAGAAGAATGAAAGAACAAACAATGCCCCCTTCCCCACTGAAAGTTCTTAAAGCCGGTGTCAGACCTGAACTGGACAGAAGGAAGAAACTTTAAATTGGATGTGAGATTCAAGTTTGAGTTTAGATTGGAGCTTTTACTATCCCCAAATGGGACTGTTCTGATATCTGAAAGTGATCAAGGTCTTGGGGTCTGTCTGACAAAATCACCAAAGAGCAAGAAAGGAGGCCCAGGCAGAGCCCATTTTAAGACAATGGCGGGAGAATGAAAATAAATGGAATCTTACCAAGCTCAGCTTGCTCACACACGGGTGACATGTGTTTGAGGAAGAGAAATATCCCAATTTGCAACAGGAGAGTTTTTCCATTTTACCTGTGCACTGATTCTTGGACTTGCATACCCAAGACAGCGCTTCTACCCTGGAAGAATCCACAGTCTCCTGGGGAAACTGGAAAGGGAGCAGTACAGTGTCATATTGGGGAAGTACAGGGCACTAGGCAGACACAGAAGAGGGCCTCCAGCCCAATCTCAGGGGCTAGGGAAGGCTCACAATGAGGTGACACCTGGGCCACATTTTTATGGAGAAGTAAGAGCTGACCAGACAACAGGGGAGGTGGGAGGTAGGATAAAGACAGGTGGGGAGGGGGAGAGACGGGAGGGTACTGGGAGTGTTGGTGAACTGACTTTTAGAAGTGTTGATCACTTACGTAGAGACTGGCCTGGAGGTCAGGAGCCCTGTCTGTGTGTCAGAGATTGAGATTGGCACCATCCCCCACACACAGCTTTTGGAGCCCTGTGGGTGGATCAGATCTTTCCGAACAAGTGCATATAGAGAACAAAGAGGCTATGGATACAAGCTGGTCAGGTTGGGATGCACTTGAGAATAGCTGCACCTGGGACCCCAACACCTACATCCTGTTCCAGATAAGTTCATCAAGAATGTAGCCAGGCAGAGGAAGCCCCCCAAAAATAGATATTTGAGGGCTTTAGCCCCTGACCTCAGTGAGGACCCCTAGGCTGGTGTGCTGGGTGTGGCTAATGGAGCCACACAGGCTCTCTGACTTGCAGCAGGCAGACCTAAGGCTTAGATCCAACAGACCAAGTGGCTACCTGTCCTCATAGGCCCAGATGCAATTCTCCACTCTGTCTTACCCTTTTACAGAGAGGCAAGGTGAACCCTAGAAAAGGCATGGCAAAGAAACAAGAAGAAGGAACAAAGAGGGGTTTGTTCTGGTGCCTGGAGCACCGATGACGGAAACTGCACCTTTGGGACATGTGCTTTCCCAGCAACAGGTGGCCACAGGCTGACTCACTACACCAGACCTCTGGGAAGATAAGAACCCAAAGGAGGGTCCAAGAGGAAGAAAAAACCAACTCCAAAGCCTTTGGTTCAAGAAAAGTCCTTGACTGTGAACCAACTGTATGCCAACCAGTTTCTTCCTAAGAGTTGAAGAACCCTCAGTGCCCCTAGAGGCCAAGAGGGGTACCCAATGTTTAAGGAATGGATAGATGAAGAAAAATGGAACAGAAAAGTGGGAGAAACAGCAGGAGAGTGTGTGCCCATAGAAGCTGAGGGAAGAGGGTTTAGAAAGTTAATTAATAGAAGAACAAGAAAGTGGCCATTGGATTTGGTGGGGGGTGGTCACTGGTCACCTTGACAAAACCAAGTCCAGTGCAGTGATGGATTCAGGAGCCTTCTGTAGTGAGCTCAGGTTTGGATGGGACATAAGCAACTGGAGATGATGAGTAGAGATTGCCCTTTCCAGAAGGCTGACTATGAAGAAAAGGCAATAGTGTAAGAAACAAGAAGTGACCTAGAGGGAGGGAAATAATGGTGTGAGGAAGGATTTTTCTCTTTTTTTTTAAGTTGGGAGATCTTAGAGCATGTTTGAATTAGGATGGGGAAGAGGGAGGGAGAGGTTGATGAAGTGAACAAATGAGGCATAACCAATGGAACAAGAACTTAGGAAGCAAGAAGGGATGGATCCAGAGGAGCACAGGCATTGCACAGGTATAGGCATTCGCGTTGGGTGAAAACAGAAACAGTCTTTCACTAAGCTAGGGAAAGAGCAAAGGAGATGGGGGTGGATGTGGACAAGTGATAACTGGAGGGACAGAAAGGTTGAAGTTTGTTTGCTTTCCTGGTAGGTAAATAGCAATGTAAATAACACGTCAACAAAAGCATTTTATAGTTGCAAAGTATTTGCATAAATATCTCATTTAGTCCTTACAACAAGCCAACTAGGTCTTCTGATTGGTTCCAAATCTAGGTACACACCCCAGGTTCTCTGCTATTCTTGGCTACCCTGAGCTGGTGCTTTCTCCTCCTCTAGCTCCACACGACTAGCACTCCCTCAAACTAATCTTTCCCCAAACATTGGTCCAAGCCAACTCTTATAAATTTCTCTCACAGCTGCTACCATTGAGGGAATCCAAACAACAATTGGTTCTTTTCTACACTATCTCTGTGCCTCAAACTTCCCCACCATCCAGTGGCAACTAGCTCCAGCATGTTCTGGTCTGTTGCAAAAAAGGATGTTGACCAAATTCAGATCTCTGTTAGATGCATCGTGCCTCCTCTTGGCTATAGCCAAGGAACATCCCCTGATTTAATGGGGGTTCAACTTGAGATGATTTGTGTTGAGGACACTTGGCCAGTTATCCAATTACATTTCTTATAGTCACTCAATACCCAAAGGAATTGAGGCAGTGGCCATGCTCCACTGGTCTCTCCAATTCCCAGCTATAACTGGCTCCACGGTCTTTCTCCCAGACCTTTCCGTTCTCAGGTAGCACCATTACAACACATCTCGTGGGATCCCTTAATTATTAGTTCATGATGTGAAAGAGGGGAGAAGATCAGGGTTAAAGTTGCAAAAAGCATGAAAAGCAGAAAATTGCATTGGATCAAGGAAGCAAACCTGTGACTATCAAATCAGGTGACATCTTTCTGCTTTTGTGCAAGTCGTTTGAGGGCTACTCTGCAAGAGGAATTTTGAGAAAGGTTTGAGCAATAATGGCATCATTTGCCTAAAAGGATGCTCTCAAGACTGACATTTATTTGGGTTATACATTCTAATGTGTTTGTTTAAAAAGTTCATTATTTTGTGGTCATAGTTTATGCAGTCTTTCAAGCAGTGCTCTGCCTTAAAGTGAGGCTCTTCTAGCTGAAATGGCAAGATTTTATTTTTTTTCAAATGTGGATCCAGGATCCAACTTTGTGCTAAGTATCTTTAAACTTTCCAGTTCAGAAGAAGATTGAGGCTTTTTGACACTGTGAATCAACAGCTTGGTTAAAGATCATAGGTTTAAAAAATTTGACAGTTTTGTTCTGACACGTCCATTCAAGAGGCAGATCCTTTTGACCTCAGAGTGAAGGTGAAACTGCTAAATGATAGAGCAGCTCTAGAAAGTAAAATCACTGTTTTAAAGGCAGCTGTTTTCCTGAGTGTTGTGCCTTAATGTAAACCAAACAGACTCAACATGCACTGGGCAAGCAATAAAATACAAGCCAGGGCACTATTTCTGTTCAGGGCAACTGTCCTAATTACCCAGGACAATCGGTGCAGGAAATTGTCCTGCCCTCTCCGCATCATCTCCTACCCTTTCTTTCATTTTCCATCCATTTTAGTGGCCATCCCGGCTGGTTCTCTGTACATGTTCCATACACCACATTGAGTGCACAGGACATAGAATTGATCTTCCCTAGATGTGACCCTTGGTGCACCACAGGCATGACAGACGCACTCCCTCTGGCCTTCTTGCTCTTGGCTGTTTGAGGAAACATCTCTCAGCACCTCCACAGGACAAGGCCCAGCCTCTCTGGAGAACAACCAGTAACTATAAGAGTCTGTGACTCCTGTGCTGCCCACAGCACCATATGCAACAGGTGGGCTGTGGTAGGGAATGAATAAAACACGTTTCTCCAAAAATGTTGAGATTATAAATTTCTCTTTTTTAAGAAGATGTCTCCCCAAAGTAGCCCTTCTGAATTTCAAGGTACTGCTGCAGATGTGCCTTCGTACCTGACTTTTGCAGGAGAAACCTGCACAGGCTCACATTACATTTCCTAAGCCCTCAGTGGACACGCATCACCGCAAGTGTATCAGAGGCTCCTGGTCTGACTCTCTGCGCCCGCTGGAAGCCTTCCCCAGCTCCAGGGCAGAGCCGGTGCCTCCCAGTCCCCATCTGGACGGGGTCAACAGCTCTTTCCTCTCTTGAAAACCATACATGACCATAGGTTTGGGGCTTTTTCCCCCTTAATTTTGGAAGAAAAGAAAAACACACAGGGTAAGGACACAGTTATGTTGTCAGAGTGATTATTTGGCTTCTGCTAACTCTCGGTCTCATGGGAGGCAGAGAGGAGAAGGCTTGGTAAAAATTAGCTCAGTTTTTCCTTTCTGTAAACACAACCTGAAAAAATGTAAACCAGCTGAGTCAGCAGAGTCTTTGCCTGCCCCACATGGAGGCGTTTATGGACTCAAAGAAAGTTTACTTAGAGACATTTCAACTTGGGTTTCCTGTGAATGAGGTGGAAGAAAGTGAATGGATAAGACCTGGGTGGAACTGGACCTCCTTCATTCACAGTCCACTAGAAACCAGTGCCCTTAGGGAAAATAGGGGGCTTTGTTTGGAAGGGAGGTCTGGGGGTTGGAGGAAGTCTCGAACCAGAAAGCCCTTTGATGTGCCCTGGATTGAAATACGGTTTCCTGGCCCTCAGCCTTGGGGTGAATATTCAGCCTGGGAAGACATTTCAGAGAAGGTTCTCGGACAGCAAGGCTTTCTTCTCCAAAATTATGATGCTCATAATCCAAAGTATATAGCCGCGGTGGCTCCAGCAGCCCTACCTTGACAATATGGAGGTAGCAGAACACTGTTTTTATTTATAGCTTCGTTAATCAAGGCTCTTCATTAAGCTGTTACAGTCTATGGCTGTTTCCTCTACAGAATATAGACTGGGTGATGCACAAACTATCCCACTCATGACACACGGTCCAAAATATGTTACAAAGGACTAAAGCTCAGGAAAATGTTTGGACTCAAAGACTGATCACATTTATATCTAACACATGTAATACCCTTATTTTTCTTCGTCTAATTCAATCAGCACGCATGCATTGAGCACCTTCAAGGAAGGCAGTGTCTTTCAGGCTGGCCTACGGAAGCCTTCGATACAGTCCTTGCCCTCAGGAAACTTCATTAAGTGGACACAGAACTGTGTGAAATGTTAATAAACAATTCAAGGCAGGATCTGATAAAGTGCCAAATGAGGAAGGATGGAAAGACCCGGAGAAATTGAGAGAAAATGAAGGGCACATGAGAGACCAGGCTTCCTGTTTTTATAGGGATATTGAATCTGTCTCCAGAAGGAAGAACTTGGAAGTTACAGGAAGAAGAATTTCAGCTCATCAACAAAAAGAACTTCTAAGTTGGGCAAGCCAACCTAGCGAGGTTGCCAGAGGCATGCAAACAGAGATTGAATGATCAGTTGTTAGGGATGCTGCAAAAGGATTTTCTACACTGAATAAATTAAATGACCTCTAAGACTGTCTTGGACCTATGAAATAGTCACGAATAGTGACTCAACGTGGCCCTACCAGAGGAACAGGAAATGTGCTGGGCCTCAAAGGATGAATGGCCTCTGGATGGGCAGACCCTCTCCTCCTGTGTGTTCCTATACCACCCACCACACTACCTGTTCCCCAGGAGAGCAAAGCAGTCTCTATGGCAACACAGAGCTAAGGATCCAAGAAGAATATGTTCATGGCACACTTAAGGTTTGTGTAATTCACCGAATGTAAATTTTACCTTTGAAAAAACTAGATAATGATATGCAGTGTGGAAAGTACTGATGTCTCCAACTTACTTAAAAATACATTTTAAAAAAACGGATGGAGTGAAGGGTGAATAAGAGACAGATATGTGATAAAACATAAGCACAATGCTTATTGTAGAATCTAGGTGGTAAGCACATGATTCACTGTACAATTTTCAACTTTTCTATATGTTTGAAATTTTCTATAATAAAATGTTGGGGAGAAAAATCCACGTCGCTCTGCCTATTGAAGAGAGCAAATGGCTGTCAGCTTTCAGAGCCTTGGAATACCACAAATATAATCACGTAGGTCCATTGAGTTCTCTCTGCTCACTAAGCACTTTTTATGTACCATCTCATTTACTCTCACAACCACCTATGGAGTAAGTGCCATCATCCTCACTTTGTAGATGGGACAACTGAGGCACAGAGAGCATGAAACGTTTGCCCAGAGTCACACAGCTGGTAAGTGTCAGATTCAGGATTTGAATCCAGGTCTGACTGACTCCAGAGCCCAAGGCCATGACTAATGCACCACAGTTGGGACCCAGATGTGGCTGCCTGGCACGGTGCCTGATGCTTGGTGGAAAACATTTGCTGTTTGGGAGAAAGTGGGAGGGATGCCTGCATGCCAACCCTTCCCTGCTCATCTAATGAGTGTCTGATGGTTTGCTTCTTTAATAGTTAGTAGACATTCAGACCACCACCTGGGAGTTTGTCTGGTTTCATCTCTTTTCTTCTCTTTCATTTTAAAAGAGAAGTTTATTTAAACAACAAGATGCTTGACTTGAAGGGAAAACTATCTAGGATTCATTCCTTTGAGGGTAATTTATCCCTACTTAAAGACAAATTGTCCTTACTGTAATGGTTACACACAAAAATGTGATCAAGTTGTCCTTGGTTTTACAATGATAAATGAAAAACACTAAAATTCTACAATCGAACAAGGTACGTAAGGATTTTTTAATGTTGTGTTGTTGCTGTTGTCATTGTTAAACAGTGAGAGCAAGATAACTTACTGGAATATAAAGATAAGCTGCATGAGGAAGCCACTCGTGTGGAAAGGGAGATTTTCACAGCACCAGCCATTTCTCCCATCCCATCTCGGGATAGGAGAACACACCATTGGCTATTTCATTTTTAAAAGATGCAACATGTTTGCAAACATACCCCTGTTACGTGATGTACAATGAAAGAATGGGGAAGGAGAAAATGCAAGAATAGAGAAAACTATACTGTAGGAGTCAGGATGTGGTGGAACCACATTGCGGTTTTTCAATTGAGAATGTACTTGTGGTCTGTCCGAACAGGGATCTGGAGTAAGGTAGCAGGTTCCTTTTTAGAAGACCCCTCCTGGGCCCGCCCCATGGCTTAGCGGTTAAGTGTGCGTGCTCCGCTGCTGGCGGCCCGGGTTCGGATCCCGGACACGCACTGACGCACCGCTTCTCCGGACATGCTGAGGCCACGTCCCACGTACAGCAACTAGAAGGATGTGCAACTATGATGTACAACTATCTACTGGGGCTTTGGGGGAAAATAAATAAATAAATATTATATAGAAGACCCCTCCTGTCTGTTGCTGGAACACGTCAATTGTATCTCCATCCTCCGTTTCCACCCATGCAGATGCATCTGTTTCATTGATTGGCTGCCCATCAAATCGGAATCTGATCTGCCTCATTGACAAATGCTGTTGTCTACAAACAGGCTTCCATTAGTTTACCAAGTGGTATACAAATGCCTCTTAGTCTTAACTGTATACAAATGCCTCTTAGTCTTAAACTGCACCACAGAACCAGCCTCCCCACCACCACCTTCCGGTTAACATCACTGTCTTCTCAGGCTCCGCTCCTTCCTTGGGCTTCTTCTCAGCCACGGTGAGTGCTGGAGTCTCCTCAGCGGCTGCTTCATGTAAGAGGTACCAGATCCGCCCTGAATGAGTTTCATCTCATTTTGCCTTCTATTGTCCCCATGGAGTTGCTTCCAGTCATTTGCTGAATACATGAAATATGACAACACTCCCCAAATCAGGTCCTTGAGATAGTTTTCAGCTGCCTGGGCTTTCTCCCATAGTTTGTAAAAATAGGAAAAAAATCATTGAAAATCAAATACTCTGATCCCTCCTTTCTCACTTTAAAAATCCTAAATATCTGAAGGGGCCGGCCTGGTGGCACAGTGGTTAAGTTTCAACACTCGACTTTGGGGGCCCCAGGGTTCACAGGTTCGGATCCCCGGCGGGGACGCACCGCTCATCAAGCCATGCTGTGGCAGGCATCCCATACAAAGTAGAGGAAGGTGGGCATGGATGTTAGCCCAGGGCTAATCTTCCTCAGCAAAAAGAGGAGGATTGGCAACAGATGTTAGCTCAGGGCTAATCTTCCTCACCAAAAAAAACAAACAAAAAAAAGACCCAAATATCTCTTGACTGAGGTGGGGAGCCTTTCACAGTGTCCCGGGAGCTCGGCTGTCAGACCTGGAGTTCTTTCCCAGGAGGTCCTGGGATCCCAGCACCACCCAGGTGGAGGCAGCCTGCCGGTGCTCGTCATCAAGATCACCAAGGTGTGGAGGCTTGCGTCACACAGCTCTATGACGGCCCTCAGCCAGCCCATGTGAGGCCGTCTGTTTAGTCCTCAGATTCAGCTTGTTTGGGGTTTCTATTGTTTATTTCCCTTTCCGTCCACCTTTTAAAAGGAAGCGGGGAGGCTGCTTCTTAAAACTAGAGGAAAGGAATTAAAGCCCAGCTGGATGGCTCCCCACCCACACCCCAACACTTCTCTGAGTCCACCACTGCCCTGGAACAGAAAGCAGGAGAAAAAATGATTTTAAATCCAGAGGCAGTGAGTAGGGAAGGAATTTCTCAAGGCTAGGCCTCTGGGTCTTCTTCCAGTTGGCAGTCAGATAACCCGGAGGTCGGACTGTCAGAGGCAGCATTTGCTGGGCCTCTGAGCCCAGGGTTCTAGCCAGAATCACTGTTCTCATTTCACTGGGGATGTGTTTAGTGTTTAGGCTTTACGAGACCTCACGATTCCAGGACGCTGGGGGCGAGAGGGTGTGCACCAGGGACTGAATGCCAGCCTCCCTCACGGTGGACTGGGAATTTCTGTCAGCATCCTCCAACCCCCTTCCATGGAAGGCCCAGAACTAGGCCTGGCCCCTGGGGCCTTCAAAGCCGAAGTAACGTGAGTTCAGATGGTAAAGGCTTTAGAAACGTTGGAAGGAATCTTAGAGGTCATCATGTCCAGCCCTCTCTCTCTCTTTTTTTAAATTGTGGTAAAATATACATAACATCATTTTAACCATTTTTAAGTGTACAATTTAGTCACATCAAGTACATTTGCATTGTTGTGCATCCATCACTACTAACCACTTCCAGAACTTGTTCATCATCCCAAACTGAAACTCTGTACCCATTAAACTACACAACCCTCTCTTTTTAACAATGAAGAAATCAATCAAAGAGGAGAGGGGCTGGCCCAATGTTATGCAGCAAGGACAAGCATCTACAATCTTGGAATCAAGGGCTCTATCCCTCACACCAACTGATTTCTTAAAATAGGATTTTTAAAATATATATATATATGCTCACCAAGAACTCAACTGCTTGTTCTAGTAGCCCCTCTTTTGGAAGGATGTTGGCAAACAGCAGACAGGATGGCAAGAGACCTGGGCACTGTGTCCCTTACAGACAGAAGGAATTGGTGATGGCAGATTCAGGACAGGAATGGGTGTTGTCTTCAAAGCTTTTAAAATATAGTGTGGAAAAGAGCTTCAAGTCACCCAGCTTCAAAGGGCAGGACCAGGATGGATGCACGTGGCAGCAAGGTTATTTCTATCGGGAACATTGAAGAACTTCTTTTTTGCTTTTTTTTGTGTGTGTGTGTGAGAGAGATCAGCCCTGAGCTAACATCCGTGCTAATCCTCCTCTTTTTGCTGAGGAAGACCGGCTCTGAGCTAACATCTATTGCCGATCCTCCTCCTTTTTATTCCCCAAAGCCCCAGTAGATAGTTGTATGTCATAGCTGCACATCCTTCTAGTTGCTGTATGTGGGACGCCACCTCAGCATGGCTGGAGAAGCAGTGTGTTGGTGCGCGCCTGGGATCCGAACCCAGGCCGCCAGCAGCAGAGCGTGCGCTCTTAACCACTAAGCCACTGGGCTGGCCCGAGGAACTTCTTAATAACTCAGCTAAAGCAGCAGTCAGTGAGCTCCTGAGAGCTGGGGGTGTGGAGCAGAGCCTGGGTGACCAGGGGTGGTGTGATGTGGAAGAGATTTATGCAGCTGAGAAGGCGTCCCTTCTAACTCGGAGAAGCCTCATGAGGGAGTGGAGAGATGATGTCTGAGGCCCAGGACCCAGCTACCCACCCCAGCACAGCTCATGCCCTCCTGGGCTGGAGTCCTGAAGCAGAGGGCTTTTGAAGCATTTGATGCACAGGAGCTCATAGTCTAAGGCGATGGTGCACACAGGGCAGTGCATAGAATGGCTGGACTGTGTACTCTCTGAACTGCAGGCCACGACCTGTCATGAAGTCAAGGTAGTCAGCTATGCCTCGCAATTTCTAAGAAATGAAATAAAACTGAATAGGACGTATCAGAGTGCAACACACGGGGTAAGGGTAAATATTAGGTGTTTTTCAGGAAATATTTTTGGTTATATTGTGTGTGTGGTGTTTGCGTGCGTGTGTACAGGTCAGTGTAAAATTTCTGTTTTACTGTGGGTTTTATTTTTTACTTTTATTTTTTTGGTAAGGAAGATTGACCCTGAGCTAACATCTGTTGCAATCTTCCTCTTTTTGCTAAGGAAGATTTGCCCTGAGCCAACATCAGTTGCCAATCTTCCTTTTTTTGTATGTGAGCCCCCACCACAGCAAAGCCACTGACGAGTGGTGTAGGTCTGCACCTGGGAACTGGGCCTGGGCCGCTGAAGTGGAGCACATCGAACTTAACCACTAGGCCACTGGGGCTGGCTCTAATTTCTTTAACTTAAAAGTTCAGGGCCTGCCTGGTGGCGTAGTGGTTAAGCACGTGCGCTCTGCTGCTGGCGGCATGGGTTTGGATCCCGGGTGCGCACTGACATGCCACTTGTCAAGTCATGCTGTGGCGGTGTCCCATATAAAGTGGAGGAAGACGGGCACAGATGTTAGACCAGAGCCACTCTTCCTCAGCAAAAAGAGGAGGGTTGGCATGGATGTTAGCTCAGGGCTGATCTTCCTCACAAAAAAAAAAAAAAAATTTAAAAGCCACTCTTTAATGCAAAGCACAGAACAGAAATGTCTGGAGTCTTAGAATGTGTCACAAGTTGTTAGGTTACATACCAGAACAGAGAGATGACAGTCCTCACCAGGCTGGGCAGCTCTGACAGCTTGCTTTCTTGGCCCGGGACACTGTGAAGCTCGTGTCTGTGGCCAGCAGTTGGACCCATGGGGTAAACAAGTGCAGCGACTTGCCTGAGAGCAGCCGAAACCCCTGCACACCTGAGGGGCAGGCAGAACCGTGTACCTGACTTTTTGTTACAGTCTTCTCTTCACACCGAGGGACTGTGGTGAAAATGAATTTTGATTCTCAAAGAGTAACCAGAGACACACCCTGGAGATAGAAAACTGAGGGTGTATGTAACCCTTTCTCCCCCACTCCTCACACAGAGCACAGATACCCACACCCGTGTGCAGCTATTTCACTCCCTCATCCCTTAAATCAGGGACTTTGGTCTCCTTGGGACAAGACCATGCCCACATACACTGGTCAGACTCCCCTGGGGCCTGTAATTAAAAGGGAGCTGCTAAGAAGTTCTGGAGAGGGCTTTGAAGGAACAGGCAAGTCATGGAGTGAAGTTTTTGGACCACACTCTGCAAGAGGATGCCTACAGTAACACCAAGAGACAATTATATATACAATATATACATTTATACACAAACACACACACAATGTTTTCAAGAGCAACGGATGCTGCTGCCCGTTCTGTGGTGAATCTTTCTATAATGCAGGGTATGTATAATGGATCTGTGCTTGTCTGTCTAACATCCTTCCCAATTCTGACATCAGTATCCACCTACCTCCACTTCCAAAGATAACAGTTCCTGTCCTGCTACCCATTCTGTGTGGTTCTAGGGGACTGCCAACAAGTGTCTTGCCCCATCCCCCTAGCTTCAATGATTGGTCCATAGAGAAGGCAACAGAGGCAAGCTGGGCCAATCAGGGTCTTTGCCTAGGACTTGTAAATATTAAAGCAGTCGGCAGGAACTCAGTTTTTCCTATGGGGTTGCTACCCTTGGAGGCTCTAAGCTGGGGCTTACTTTGGCCCCATTTTCCTCTAGCCACATGGAGGAAGACTACTGGCAGAGCGAGAAAACTAGAAATCTGGTGACAGCCATGCCACTTTGGCCAGTTCTACTTTGTCCCTCCCCAGCTATGTGAATGGACATATAGGGGTGTGTGGGGGATGGGGGTGGGGTTTGTTTGTTTGTTGCTTGAGCTAATACGAGTTGGTCTTTGTAATTTACACCTGAGAGAGTTGCTTCAGCATGTGTAGAATGGAGTGGGTACAGGGTTTAGAGTGAAGATCTGTGTTCAAAGCCTACAGCGAGCTCTTATTAACCTGTGTTCAAGATATCTAACTTGTCCAAACCTCGATCTCCTCATCTGTACAGGGTACAAGGTATCTGTGAGGCTTAAATGAGTTAATTGTGTGACAGTGCTTTGTATAATGATAAAATGTTGTCTAAAGGTTAAAGATAATTACTAACCCAAGCTCCTTTCTCCTAAAAAGAAAAAGGAGACATCCCCCATGCACCCTCACAGTCAATCCACTCCACCCCAGGGAACCACTGTTCTGGCCTCTATCATCACAAATTGGCAGGAAACCTAGATTTGAATCCCAAGACTGCTCATTATTAAAGGTATGACTTTAGGAAAACTACCTCACTTCTCTGAGCTGCCGTTTTATCATTAGTAAAATGGGGTTATTAAAAAAAAAAAAAAGAAAGAAAAACTTACCTTGGAGGGTGGTGGCAAAGTATGCTCAGGGAACATAAGCTTTCTAATAAAGATCTCTAAAATGTGGTGGGCTGAGGAACCGGCGGTCTCTTTCTCTGTCATGAAGCCGTTCAGGACAAGGGCTCTGGGTTGGTGGGTGGCTTAGGCACCAAGTCTGATAGCAACTCATGGATTTTAAGACCATTACATTTTTCACCAACCCAACCAATAGGAAAGAGGAAACGACCATGGAGGAGGCAGGCTCCAGCTTGAATGTGGCACACTCTCGCTCAAGTTCCATTGGTGAAGGTGTAGACACATAACCTCACCTGGCTCAAGGGAGGCTGAGAAATGTAGTCCCAGGCTGGACAGCATGTTCCAGCTACAACTCTTGCCAGGGACGAGGGGCAGAAGAGATTCTGGTGGAGAGCCACTGCACAAGGAGTAGATGAGATAATGCGTATAAAGTGCTTAGAATATTCCCTGACACAAGGCAGTGCTCAAATAATAGCTGTTTCAGTCTCATTAATTCTCTCATGCAATAGGAATTAGGAAAGAAAGCTTTTCATCAAATTAGGCCACAAAATGACTCTTTCTAGGAAAAATGTACTGATCTCATGATCATATTCTGCCAGGTTCCCTTGGCAGCTCTGAGCTCATCTCTCAGCCCCTTTTCTCTGAGGGCCTCCATTCCTCTGCCCCAAAGAGCTTCTAAAATACTCCCTAGTGACAATCTCGAAAGACAAGCCATGGAGAAAGTCCAACATCGTCTACTGGAATGCCCCATTTACTTATGGGGTGAGCTCAGAACAGAAGACAATTAAAAGATGATAAATGCGTGTTAGACTTGCTACATTTCCCAGCCTAGTTTTCGCCACATTATAAATTCATGCAGACCAGCGTGGAGACCCTGAGAGTCTTTTTCTTGTTAACTCTGGCACCGACTACCTCTTGTTCTGCTGGCAGACTGGTGGGGGAGGGGAGTGTGGTGGGCACCTAGGTGTAAGAGGATAGCTAGGATTGACTGATGGCACACCTTCCAATGCCATAAATAGTGCAAGCCTAATCCCATTAGCCATGGAAATTTGCAATAGGAAACTAATGAAGTCTTTAATTATAAAGTCCTAGCTATTTAGTCTTCCAAGGAGGCAGGGTTCCTAATAAAGACTCTGGCAGAGGCCATAACCAGGGGGTAGGTTATGTTGTGGAGCTGGCTGAGCGTGAGCATGAGAGACCACCCACAAGGCTGGGATGGCAGGGAGGCGGGAGTGCAGCTTGTTCATGATCTCAGCAGATGGGCTGACACGGAAGCAAAGTTCCCCACTGCCCTCTTCCCTGCCCTTACTCCACCCTCTGGACCTCCCAGACATGGGGAGGAATCGGGCCCCCTCAGCTGAGGGCAGCCCACCTGCGCTAAGCTCCTCCGCAAACACTCCCTGGCTCCTGGCAGCTTGTTTTGAGCATCTCCATGAGCGATTAACTTGCAGGTTCCCCTATCAGCTATGAATAAGACATGATTTCTTCCATCCTGCTTGTTACAATTTCCAGCTGTGACCAAGTGCAAGCATTGCTTGGACAAGAAAAAGTAGGAAAGAGTCTCTCCACTACTCGGACTACAAAGAAAAATGGGGGAACCAAGAAGCATTCTGCGGGAAAGCGCTCTTAGGAAAGTGCGTGCAGGGTGGAGACATCTGGGGGGGGGTCCATTGTCTAAGGGGGGATCCATTGTCCCACGGGCAGTGTGAAGTGGAGGCAATTCTCTTGATCATTTGGGCTAAAATTCTTTTACTGAAAAGTCCAGAAAGTTGAAGCTGGGTTGCTTTTATTTATTTATTTCTAACCTGCCTGTCCCAAAGAATTACCACAGCTTCCTGCTTGACCTCACTTGTCCCGCCAACCTGCAGGGAACTGGTTAATTGCCTTGTTTCTGACAAGGTTCAAATCCCAAGTCCAAGAGGCTGCTTCTAGAGGCAGCCACAGTGTTTTGGTCACCCCAGTGTCACCTTCCCAATAACTGAAGGGAATTGGTGCCACACTGGGGCAGGTGATCAAGAGAATGCCTTGTTGCCTGAAAACTAAGAGCCAGATGGACCCCACCATGGATTTTCAAGGGAGGTACCAAAAGACAGAGGGAGCCGATATTAGAAGCTTTCCAAGCCCCTTTGGGTGGTATCCATGGAAACTGGAGGAAACAAAGGTAGCAGGCAGCCTGACTTCAGGCTGTGGAGACAGCCCAGTGTGAGTCAGAGCTAATAAAAAGTGCTCTGTAATGTCCCCACACAAACTGCTGAGACGCTTGCAAGCCTAGGAGCATTACACTTTGGCTTGGAGCCGCGGAATCCATTCAGCTGGTGATTAATTGCAGGAAAGATCCTGGGAAATAGATCAGGAACAGAAAGTGGTTTATATCAGAGTGATCATTAAAATTTGATCAAAAGCTAGGCTTGGCTAGTTACCTTTTGATGGCGTTTTCTAAGAGCAAGTTCTAAAATGCAGTTCCCAGCCTTCCCCATTATGAACTCTCTCTGAATTCCCAAGTAATATTTTGAGGCAACACTGCCTAATGGGTCAGAAAGGAGTGGAGCAAAGCACTTTTTAGGTGGTAATGTCGAAAACAAAGCAACAGAAAGGGTTTCCAGGCTTAAGACGGTAAAATCAGAAGTCTTAGCAACGAGTACGATTGCTTTGTTTTGGGAAGAAATTGCATACCAGCAATCTTAAATTTCCACACCAGTTAGGTCTTTAGTAAGTCTGAAGCTTGGATTTATAATATTTTCCCATAATTGCAGTGCTATAGATCCTTATGTTTCAGGTGTCACCTTAGACGACAGTTGCTTCGAAAGCCTCCCATCCATCCACCCAGCCTGCACCAAGGACGGCCTCTCCTGGGCCCTTGTAGTACATGAATCTACCTGATTTTGCCTTATTATGTGGTTGTGACTGCCTTTTTGTATCTGTATCCCCTCATAGACTCTAAGTTCATTTTGAGAAAACTCTCTAGCTTAGCTCAGTGCTGGGTACTCAATAAGTGTTCCGTAAATACCTGTTGGACAAGCGAAAACAATGAATGGTGGTGAAGTTTCCAGCTCTTCTATAGGTATCTATATATTTCAATAGGAGAAAAATAAAACTCTAACTCCTGTTTTTTATAGATGATATCTGTTGTTGTCTTTTTCCATCCTGATACAAGAGTGTAACCCACACATGCCCATTCCTAACAGTGCTATAGATTTCCACTGCTTCTGTTGGAAAATGCATTTTGGCTTCTAACCAGGAACTTGGAACACCAAAACCGTTCATCCTGCTTCAGTGCCCGTAATGAAGACACTTGCTTTCTGCTCCCCACCTGCTCTGGCTGTGAGAGAGGGCTCTTTTCCTTTCTTGTCTTTATACACCACCCCCTGCACTTAGTGCATAAAGAGGGTGTCTCCCGGGGGTCACCCCAGAAGAACGCCACCTACTCACATTCATAAGCACATGCTTGTGTCCTAGCGAACATTCCTTAAGCAATGGATTTGTATCCTGGGAACTGCCTCTTTCTCCTCCCTCTCTTTCTTTTTCTTTTCTTTCTTTTTTTTTAGGTATTGAAAAGGAAAATAAAACAACAGTTTTGAACTTTTATTTTTCTCCTGTAATAAAATCATTAAGAATGCTCAACTCTCAGTCTGTTCTTGCTCTGCATTCTCACAGTTAGCCAAAAAGAAACAGCTACTCCCACCCGCTGTGAGAGCATCTACTTGGTTTTATTTTTTTTTAACACTATTTCCTTTGTGCATCCTCAGCTTTGCTCTTGCCATCTTGCAATTTGCAAACGCGTCTCTTTTCATCTTGCGTTGCCGTCAGCTCAGGGAAGCTTTTCCCGGGCAGTCTGGATTGTGGAGGTGGTTAGCTACTTAACTGTTAGCTGATGTCATTGGCAGCTGGGGTGAGGAGGTTCCGAGATGGCAAAAGTATAAGAAAGGAAATAGGGTAGATAGGAGGCAAAGACTGGTCTGCCTCGAAGGCAACATCTATCCCATTGATATTTTCTGAAAAATGTTTACATAACCAAAATAATTATAAATAGTGAATATTAATTTAACCAATATGTGCTATAACTGTTTGAGAGGACAGCGAGTGGAGAGAAGGGATATATTTGGTGGAGAGGCATGGGAAGGTTCCAAAGAGTTTAATCCAGCTCGAAAACCAGTAGCTGATGTCCAACATTTCAAAATCAAGAAATTTCCCCATATTTCAATATATAACATTTTCATTCATTTCATTCCATCCAAAATATGTTCTAATTTCCATTGTGTTTTCTTCTTTGACCCAGGGATTATTTAGAGGCATATTTCTTAATTTCTACATATATAGGGGTTTTCTAGTATATCTTTGTTACTGATTTCTTTTCAATTGCAATGTGGTCAGAGAGCCTATGCTGTATGACTTCAGCCCTCGGAAATTTGTTGAGACTTGCTTTATGACAATAGATGATCAATTTTTCCATATATGCTTTAAAAGAATATATACCCTGCAGTTGTTGAATGCTCCATGTTGTGTATCAGGTTATTTCTTAATCACATTGCTGAAGTCCTGCATGTTCTTACTGATTTCTGTTTGCTTATTCTATCAGTTACAAAGTATGTTTTAAAAACTCCCACTGTAATATTTTTGTCTATTTTCCCATTTAGTTCTATTATTTATTTTTTGTGTGTGTGAGAAAGATCAGCCCTGAGCTAACATCCATGCCAATCCTCCTCTTTTTGCTGAGGAAGACTGGCCCTGGGCTGACATCCGTGCCCATCTTCCTCCACTTTATATGGGACACCGCCGCAGCACGGCTTGACAAGTGGTGCGTGGGTGTGCTCCCGGGATCCGAACCGGCGAACCCCGGCTGCTGCAGCCGCGCACGCGCACTTAACCGCTACGTCACCGGGCTGGCCCCTAGTTCTGTTATTTTTTGCTTTATATTATTTTGAAGCCATATTTTTTAGGTGGATACAAATTTAGAATTGTCATATCTTCCTGATAAAATGTACATTTTATCATTATTAAGTATTCCTCTTTACAGATATAGTTTACTGTATCTGATATTAATATGGCTATACCCACTTTCCTTTCATTGGTATTTATATTGTATTTCTTTATCTATATTTTTACATTCAACATTTATGTATTCATATAGATATAGATAATTCTTATAAACAGTTTTTTATATCAGTTCGAAAATCTTTGACTTTGTTTCATTGCATTATGTGTAATCACTGCTGTAATCGGGTTTATAGTCTTATTTAATTATGTAACTTATTGTTACTCTGATTTAGTCTGCATTCTTTTTTTCTCTCCCTTCTTTGTTTTTATTTTGAATTTTTAAAATTATTATTTTATTTTTTTCTGCTAGCTTGGAAGTTATAGCCTCTTTTGCATACAGATAACAATTTCATTCTTCACAAGTCTAATTTGATTGCTGTTTTTATCCTCTTCCCAAAAAAAGTAAGGCTCTTAGAGTACTTTAATTCCATTTAGTCCCCCCACCATTATATGCCATTGTGGTTGTGTATTCTAATTCTTATTACTGTTTGATGTCAATATTGAGTTATGTTAACCTTTTTATTTTTTCTGATTCCTTCCTGTATCTTCAAGCTTTCCTCTGGGCTCATTTTCCTTCTGCCTGAATCATATCCTTTTGCTTAAATCTGCTAGTAACAAACTCTACCAGCTTTTGTTGATCTGAAGATGTATTTCCCATTCGTTCCTATACATTTGCAGTCATTTTGTCAGCACTTCGAAGACAACATTCCCTTGTCTTTTGTTTTCCAGTGCTTCTGTTCAAGTCACTTGTCTGTCTCACTGTTGCTCCACTGAACGTTGTTTGTGTTATAATCAGGATCTGTTCAAGATTTTTCTCTCTTTATCTTTAGTTTTAGAAGTTTTACTATAATGTGACTAGAGGTGGTTTTCTCTTTTCTTTTTTAAAAATCTGTTTGGGATTGGTAAGATTTGTTGAATATATGGCTTAATATCTTTTCATCAGCTTTGGAAAATTGTCACCATTATTTCTTAAAATATTACTTTTGCTTCATTCTCTCTCTCCCAAGTATGTGATATCTTCTTATTGTATTCTCTTTTACTTATCTTTGCTTATATACTGTCCACTAATTTATCTCTTCACAATTCATTCTGAATTATCTCCTCCGGCCTATCTGCCATTTCACCAATTCTCTCTTCCTCTGTATTAAACCCATCCATTGAGCACTTAATTTCAGTCGTTATCTTTTTCAATTCTAAAATTTCCGTTTGTTTCTTTCTTATAATTTTCAGTTCTTGTCAAAATTTTCTAGTCTTTTCCTTTACCTCCTTGAACATGGTAAACAGTTAATATAAGATTTCTACTGATAATTGTTATATCTGAAGATCCTGTGGGTCGGTTTCTGTGGATGGTTGTTTCTGGTTTTGTTTGTTTCTTTGTTTTTCAGGTTGCCTTATCTCATCATATACTTGGTTATTTTTTATCAGGTGCCCAATGTTGTATTTGCAACAGTGTTTGTGGAATTAATTTTAGGTCTAAGATGACATTTTCCTCCAAAGAGAAACACCACCAATTTGGACTACTTCAATCGAAGTTCAGAGATGAGATCATTTGAAGTTGAGCTTCAATCCTTATAAGATGTTCTAACTCTAGTTCACCCTTATTCCTAGAGTGATCCCTTTGGGGTCTCAGCTAATTGTTCACCAGAAGTCCTCTTGGTGGGCACTATCTTGGGCCCCCTAGCCCAATATGTCTGTCCAAAGTGCCCTTTAGTGGTCAGCCTCTCAGCCACTTCTTTCAGAGTTGGCAAAACTCCTCATGGAAGAAACCTCTCTACATGTTGGGTCACCTCCCTGGGCCTCTATCCTCCAGCCTAGGAATTCTTTACTACCTTAATAGCTCTCAGATGCCTTCAAGCAGGCATTTTTAATATTTTGTTCCACTCTTCTAATTTTCCTCGGTGGGTAGATTGGTTTAAATTGACTAGTCTATCATTACTAGAATCTCAGTTATTTAAAAAGAATGATTATGGAATCTACTTAATTACATCACATCATTATATCACTGTGGTTAAAAATGTATATCTCAGTTCCAGGGTGATTTATTCAGTTTCTATACCAATATTAGAGTATAAAAATTATTTTCCCTCAGTAGAGTCTAGGAAGAAAATTGCCAAAGTTACTAACAATTTGGGAATTTCTAGTTTTTTCTTATGGTGTAAAGTCAACTGATATGAGATCTTTCTCCATTTGCAGTCTGTAATTTTTGACTTATTTTGGATATATTCTCACAGGGTAAAAATGTATAAACATATAATTGCATAAATTTTGGATTGGCCTGTATTGTTTAGGGGAAGTCTGAAAATGTTTTTGCCCTTGAAAAACTCAGTCTTCAAAAGTTTTTTCTATTCTATATTTCTAAGATTTATCCTTCACCTTCCCATAGAGTTTTTAACTCCTTTCACTCTGATTGCTGTCTTATACCAGAATCCCAGGGTTCTCACTTTAAAGGAAGCAGCATAATGGTCATAAGACAACAGTAAAAGTGGAATTAAAAAATAAATAAGTAAAACAGGGAGCAGTATTGAAGGTCTAAGATGGCTAGAGTCTAGTGAAATTGTTCTGAGATTAACATGTGCTGGAGCCTCTGGAATCTCTTGGGATTGAATAATTCCTGAAGCATCTTGTCAAAGCAGATTGAAGAGTGTTTTTTGCTTGATATATTTCCCAATTAAATAATTCTGTATACTATGCTTCCTCATAACTGCACCATTAAAATTGGATTAGAGCACATGGCATTTGCTTAAAAAAAAAAAATCAAGCAGTTTATGTAGATTGGAGGATTTAGACCTGAGAGTTTGCCCAATATGATCTTGACATTCCCTTCCTGGGGCATGCAGTTTAGAGGGTCCTTTCAAGTAGATGGTGGTTCCCTTCCATCACAGTGGGTACCTCTAGTTAGGTGAGTGAGTGAGTGACTGACTATAGCTTCCTGAATGAACTCTTGTTGGAATTACAGCATAACCATCTGTAGTGGAAATGCTAGCTGGCCATAGACCCAGATCAAGCATTCCCAGTTGAAGTTGCTTATTCATTTTATTCATAAAAAACATATATTGAGTACTTCCTATGTACCAGTACTGGAAATAGAGCAATAAAAAGTCAGACTTGGTCCTTGCCTCATGGGACTTATGTTCTACTGGAGAAAACATAATAAAAGTATATAACAGATAAGCAAGAGAGTTGCAGGTTGTGCTGTGTTACCAAGGAAACAAGCAGGATGATGTGACAGTAACCAGGGAGGCCACTTTAGATAAGGTGGTAAGGGAGAGTCTAAGGAAGTCAGGCTTGGTCTGAGGCATGAGAATAAGTCAGCCATAAAAAGATCTAGGGGAAAGAAGTCCAGAAAGAGGGGACAGCCAGTGGGAAATGATTTGCTATAGTCAAGGACCAGAAAGGAGGCCACTCTAGAATATAGAGAGAACAGGAACAAATGAGAGGTTGGAAAGGTGGGCAGGAATCAGGTTTTTAGGGACCTAGAGACCTAGGCAGAGGTTGCATGTGAATCTAATTGTAAATGAACATTTTCTCAATGTGCATGACTGGAATGACCCAATTATCCTCCCTATAAGGGAAATTTGTCAGGATTGATCTCTCATAAGCTGCATGGAGGTCTGTAGCCTGTGGGAAAAGCACCAAATCACTAAACCCAAAGACAGGACACCTGGAGTATGGGCCTCAGCTGTGTTCATCCTAAAGGGATCATTAATGATAGCTGGCCAGGTCATTTCACGGGGCTCTTATCAAGCCTGAATGAAATAATGCGTGAAAGCACTTGTCAACAGGGAGAAGTGCACAAATACAAGGTGTTATTCTTTTGATTTCTGGCACAGTCTATATCTCCTATAATGATCTTTCAAAGACATTTCAGAGGGGTAACCCATCATCCGGGCATCACATCTGGGTAAAGCAGGATGTCTGTGCCCACCTACATGGATGTAGGTACAGTTAGATGGGGCTTCAATGTGTGAACGTGCCACACGGAGTACCTGCCTCACAGCAGGGTCTCCAGCTCAACAAGCTTGGTTCAGTACCTTCTGTTCTGATCTTTTACTGTGTCACCTCTGATCCTCACTTCAAAACTTGCCTGTATGGTGAACCATGTTCTCATGATTCTTCTCTGTAAGGTAGAAAAGGATGCATTTATGATATTCCCACCAAGTTATACCACCACAGGTAAAAGGCACTCGTTTCCAGAAGTCCTAAGCAATAACTTTAATTGGGGGGAACATCAGGTATCATAGAGGTAACCAGAAATATATACGTGTATATATGTGTATATATATATGTAAAATTCTGGACTTTTCTGGACTTCCCAAATTACATCCAGTGCATAGCTTCTGATTCTGCCTGTCGGTAGTGTTGGTTTTCCCCAGAAGGTTAGACAAAAACAACAATACATTCATTGTCTGTACGCTTTCCCCCTCATTTGGATATTATCACCTAATTCCAGGCCGGATTGCCTTGATGTCGCTGCTGCTCTAAGACTCCCCAGGCCTAATCCAATGTTTTGAGTGGTTTTCTCCTTCCTTCCTCCCTCACCAGGAGCCCAATAGCTAAGGTGACTTTATATCCCGGGATGGTCCTGGTTTTTACCTGTTTTTTGGCATGATTATTAATGTATTTACCCCCTTTCAAATGTGTGCTAATCTGTACAATAAATTCTATGGTAGCCCTACCTGTAGCTGAGAGAATTTGAGCGAAGCCGGAAGGCAGGTCTAGGGTGAGGAAAGAAAAAAAGCAGAACCATCAAGGCAAAGTTAAGACGGTGCCCACTTTGTCTGTCCTGCAGCCACGTTCTCCCACTCGCTGGGCCCAGACCAGCATTTGCTGGTGTCATAGGCAGTAGGGATGAGGCTGGTTCCCGGGAGAGGTGCCTGATGAGCAAACTGAAAGTAAGAGATTCACAGAAATTAAAGGTGAAAAAGATAGGAAAGACAATGAAGGATGGTTTTAAGAGGTCATCAAATGGTTGCACACACCCCATGAGGACATGTGAAGAGAGTATTTTGTTGCTTGGGTTTTACCTCCATTCCTGAGGGGCTGGTGGAGTGCACACACTGGAATCTGGGCTGATTCCCTTTGCCCCTTACCACTCAGGTGTTCCTGCCAAGGACCACAGACAACTCGCCCCTACCAGGCAGGTTGCCTGGATTAGATCTGGCTGCCTGGACTAGGAGGCAGGAGATCAGGGCCTGGTCCCATTTGTCACTTGACCTTGACAAAGTTACTTCACCTTGATGGACAAGTTTTTCATCTGCAAAGTAAAGAGAGCTGAACCAGATGGTCCCTAAGGCAATAGTTCAAATTATTTTTTGTGTATTGCTTAAAGAATTTGAAGAACTTTCTCCATTATGCAGTTTTACCATATTTAACATGTTTCTTCTGGGGGTGGCCCAGTGGCGCAAGTGGTTAAGTGTGCGCACTCTGCTGTGGCGGCCCGGGGTTCGCTGGTTCAGATCCCAGGCATGCACCGACGCACCACTTGGCAAGCCATGCTGTGGTGGCGTCCCACATAAAGTGGAGGAAGATGGGCACGGAGTTTAACCCAGGGCCAGTCTTCCTCAGCAAAAAAAGAGGAGGATTGGCAGATGTTAGCACAGGGCTGATCTTGCTTGCCAAAAAAAAAAAAAAAGTTTCTTCAACAAAAGATGTAATTTCCAATCCATAATAAACTTGGACATTTTAAAACCTTGTTACATCATTCTTTAAAGCATAGCCAGGGAGTCGTCCCGTGGCCTAGTGGTTAAGTTTGGCACACTCTGCTTTGGGGCCCTGGTTTGGTTCCCAGGCGAGGACCTACACCACTTGTCAGTGGCCATGTTGTGGCGGCAACCCACATACCAAAAAAAATAGAGGAAGATTGGCCACAGATGTTAGCTCAGGGTGAATCTTCCTTAGCAAAAAAAAAAAAAAAAGTATCCCAATATCACAGACATTTTATACCCTCCATCATCATTTTAAAAATATATCAAAAAAATATTCTTTAACATATGGAAATTTTACACTGTTCCCTTTTCAATTTGAATTCATTTCATTCTACTTCCCTGAAAGAATTTTACTGTTGATATAATATATCTGTATGCTTGAAAGTCTTTTTTAAAAAATCACTCTAGGCTTAGTGGGTAAGTTCTCACTTCTGTGGTCCGGGGTTCAAAGGTTCAGATCCCGGGCACAGACCTATATACCACTTATCAAGCCATGTTGTGGCAGGCGTCCTGCCTATAAAGTAGAGGAAGATGGGCATGGATGTTA
This sequence comes from Ceratotherium simum simum, assembly GCF_057802395.1. Classification (NCBI taxonomy): domain Eukaryota; kingdom Metazoa; phylum Chordata; class Mammalia; order Perissodactyla; family Rhinocerotidae; genus Ceratotherium; species Ceratotherium simum. The sequence goes on from NC_141903.1 coordinate 87,250,183, forward strand.
GCCCAGGGCCAATCTTCCTCAGGAAAAAGATGAGGATTGGCAACAGATGTTAGCTCAGGGTTAATCTTCCCCACCAAAAAAAAAACAAAATCACTCTATCATACTTCAATGCAATAAAAATATGTGAACAAATTTAAATTAAAAAAAATTTCCTGTGACTGTAATTCTCTAAGGGTAAAAAAAAAGAAAACAATTTTCGATGGAGTTATCACTACAATCGTTTTGACCACCTATAATCATTAAACATAAAAGTGAAATTTTATTGGAAATGTATCTCTTAGTAAGGTGAATAGAGCCGCTTTAGTTTTTAAGTGAGTTCAGTTATTTAGGGCTGAGTATAATTTATCGAATCAATTTTATTCTCTTTTTTTGTTTTTAAAAACGTCAGTGCTGGGAACGTTATTTATATAAATAAGCTGATGGCAATGGAAATAGTTTTCTTATAGCAACATCACTCATTTCTTTGAAGTCCTGGGTTATGTGTAAAAAATGGCACTGTGATCTACAATCAAAAATAATTTTTAATATTCCATCAGCTGACAGCTGAACAGGTCCTTTTTCAATTATTTTTAAAGCAAAATCTTGGAAACTACCTTTTGCAAGAATTAGACTTGCAAAAGGACTTATTTCCCAATCCTTAAAGTTGTTCACTTTCTCATAAGCCAATGCAAATGTTTTGAGTTGTTCCTTTGTTTGGCCTCCCAGGGGTCTTTCCACTCGGGGGCCACACCCAGAATGAAATGCAGGACAGGCGAGAGGTCTGCCCACCTTTTGTCAAGCGAGACAAGGGAGGCCGGGAGAGAAGAAGTGAGAAAGTAGAACCAGCCCAGCAAGGTACTTTCCCAGACAGAAGAATTTGAAGCAAGAGCACTGGTATTCATTCTATATCTAGAAACTGGTTCCCTCAACCTCTGACCTGGGGATATACACCCCGGAAGAAAATCTGCCTGATCCTCAGGACTGCCTCAGTTTGGAGATCCAGCTCTAAGATCTAAAAGTCCAGACAGTGTTAAGTTAAAGCAAAACCAGGTGATAGAAATTTCTTTATTTTTAAGTGAATTTTATTTTATTTTTTAATTTCTGATTAGGTAATACATTCACTTGGTATAAAATCAAGAGGCATTGAAGCGTACACGGTAAACCCCTGCCCCCCCCAACTCCTCTCTGTCAGCTGTCCGTTCTCCTCTCCAGGCAATGAACCTGAAGTTTCCTCGTGTAATTTGCAAAGACAATCTATGCATATTCAAGAAGATACGAACAGAGACAGTCTTTTCTTCCTCCTCCTGCACAGTAGCCACTGCACTATCCACTCTGTCTTGTGCCTCCTTTTTCGTTATTGTTTTGCTTAGAAATTATGTTGGAGATTTTTTTCATAGCATCGTATAAAAAATATCCTCATTCTTTGGCTGAACAGTATTCCATTGACTGTTATAATTTGCTTAAACAGGCCCATATTAATGGCTTTTAGATTGTTTCCAATCGTTCCTATTTCAACTATACTGTGATAAATATATTGTGCGTATTTCACTTTGTATAGGTGTGGGTGTATTTATTGGGAAACTTCTAAAAGTGGCAAGTCTGGGCAGGCAAAGGGTTTCATTAGACATCAGTAAACTGCTCATCTCCAAGGAGGGTGCACCAATTTAATCTGAGAGTGTTATACTAATTATCTATAAAATCTGTGACTATTGCTGCATGACAGATCACCCCACGACTTGGTGGCTTCAAACAACAATATCCATTTCTTATCTTCCACAGTTTCTGCGGGTCCGATGAGGAGTGACTCTGCTGGTTGCTCTGGTTTGGGATCTCTCAGGAGGTGGCATTCAGATGGCGGCTGGGGCGGGGCTCATTTTGAAGACTTCCTCAGTCACGTGTCTGGTGCAGGACCAGGAAGAGCGGGATTGCCCGGTGATGAGATCGCTGGGACCACTCAGGGGTCTCTTTCTATCCTTTTGTGGTCTCTCCACATAGTTGCTCCAGCCTAGTAGCATGAAGGTAGCCAGACTTCCTTGGAAGCAAGAGGCAAGAGAGGTTCCCCGGGCACACAGTTTAAGGACGCATTTTTTTTAAGGCTGACCCCGCACTTGCACGACCCCGAGAAAGAGTGCTTTTTTACGTTGTGTGTCCTGGCACCTCTCCTGCCTCACCTAGTCCCGGCCCTGCCTGTTATGTCACATGGTATCCCTCCACACTGCGTTCTGCAGAGGAGTTACAAGCCACGCTGAGGCAAAGAGGGGAGCGCAGAGGAGGGAGCTCCACCCAGACAGGAATAGCGACAGTCACGCTGCACAAAGAGCGCACCGGATACACGCTCCAGCTTCGCACCTCTGCAATCTGATAAGTGCAACGTGGCTCTCTGCTTGTTTCTTAAAATAAGCTTCCTTCTGAATATAACCGAATTATACCTTTAAATTTGCATTTCTCTTATTATGAGCCAGGCAAATATCTTTTGGGTGTTGGCTTCCTCTTTGGCTAACTGTCTTTACAGCCTTTGCTCATTTTTCTATTGGCTTTCTATTGGTTTGTGCCCATTTTTCTACTGAGTAAACTAATGTGTGTGGGGCGGGCGAGAGAAAGCAAATTAGTCTTTCGTCTGTGCTGTTATAAACTTTTTTTTCCAGTTGACTGCTTACCTTTTGACTTTACTTATGGTGGCTTTGCCATGAAAAAAAATTTTTAATGTTGTGTAGTTAGATTTCTCTTTTCTTTTGGCCTTCTGGATTTTTTTGTCGTACTTGGAAAGGCCTCTCTCACTCTGAAATTGTAAAAGTTTTCCCATGTTTTCTTCCACTGTATGTGTGTTTGGTTTGTTTTGTTTTTCACATTTTTACCTTTAATGCATTTAGTGTTTTTACTTTGAGGTGTGAAGTATGGATTCAGATGTCCTTTTCTTCAATGGCCATCCAGTGACTTGAAATGTTGCCTGTATCACGTCACAGTCGTGAAGTCTACACATCATCTTCTTCTGTCTCACTTCTTCACGTGGGTCTTTATGTGACAGTTCCACACTGTTTTAAGTATTGCAACCACACAATATATTTTAAGATCTGGTAGGGCTACTTCTCCTCCTTTATCATTTTCATAATTTTCTGGGTTATTCTTTCTCGTTTATTTTTCCGTGAAAACAATTTCTTTCGTTAATTGCATGGTGGTGTTACTGGTCATGAAATGTGATTAGGACCAGTGAGCCTCGCTGGGGTGTTGAGGATTTTTCTGCACATAAAAGAAGGAAATGGGAGGTAACCTGACATCCTAGAAAGAAAACTGGCACTTGGAGGGACAAATTTCAATCTCAAATCTGCAGAATATTCTGTGGCCTTGATCCAAGCCATGATGACACTTGAATAGAAATGACCCAGAGTGGTGAAGATTAATGAGGAAAAAAAAAACCCTAATTTGTTATAAGATCATTTTTCTCTTTTAATAATTTTAGTATGCCAACTCTCTCAGGGTAATTGAATCTTTCCATAATGATTAGGAATCATGCATAATTTCTGATTTCTCATCTGTGGTACTGTTGGGGTATGATTTGCCAAAAGCAAATTTTTCCTAAATGTGTGGTGAGGGAGTGGTGGATGGGATTCAGTCCTGAGAGAGTTTATTCACAAATATTGTGTTAGGCTTTTCCATATTTTTCAACAAACCAATGAATCTAATGAAAATCTCCTGGAAGCACATTTTTGTTACTTTTCCATTTCAGTTTCAGGATTGTAAACACTCACATTTCTGTGTCCTGACTAACTTACGACAGTATTTAAAGCACAGGACTTGGCTCTCCTGGCAACTTTCCTATTGAGGGGATCAAAGGCATTTTGCTATTGTTCCTTCCCATTCTCCTGGGATACTGGGAGATCCTGCAGTCTCTTGTGGTACATACTTGTAAAATGCTTTGGATTTGCAGAGGTTTTGCTATTGTTATTTAATAATGGGTCTCAGGGTTTCAAGATTTCTATCAAGAGAAAAAAACCAAAGCTCAAAATTTCAAGTAAAGCATGAATAAACAGCAAACAGAAACTAAAAATGTGAAGACCCTCTAGTATTTTGAATTGTGGCTCCAAAAAGATATGCCAAGTCCTAATGTCTGTGCCTGTGACTGTGACCTTATTTGAAGATAAGATCTTTTTTTAAGTTATTTTTTTAATTGAGGTATAATTTACATATAACATTGTGTAAGTTTAAGGTGCACAATGTGTTGATTCAATACATCTATATATTGCAATGTGGTTATCCCCAGAGCTTTAGCTAACACCTCTGTCACCTCTCACAATTATCATTTCTTTTTTGTGGTAAGAGCATTTAAGATCTAGTCTCGTAGCAATTTTGAAGTATATAATTCCATATTGTTAACTATTGGAAATAGGGTCTCTGCAGATGTAGTTAAGGTTGTCGAGATAAGATCATCCTGCATTTAGAGTGGGCCCTAAATCTAACGAGTGGTGTCCTTAGAGAGAAAAGAGATGGAGATTTGACACACCGAGACACAGAGGAGAAGACGTGGTGACGACGGAGGCAGAGATTGGAATGGTGTGTTTACAAGCCACGGTACAATAAAGAGCTCCAGGCACTGACCAAAAGCAAGAGACAGGCATGGAATGGCTTCTCCCCCAGAGCCTCCAGAAAGAACCAACCCTGCTGACTCCTTGATTTCAGACTTCTAGTCTACAAAACTGTAAGAGAATAAGTGTCTGTTGTTTTAAGCCACCCAGGTGGTGGTGATTTTTATTGGCGAGAAAATGGCAGCCACAGGAAAATGATACAGACCCTTTTACCCATCAAGAGAGGCTGAGCAGAAAGCTTTTGTTCTGAGAGTCCGGCGAAACTGTGAAATAGAAGAAATACTTCTTCAGCAGTTTCCTCCCTCCCCTCAGTTCTCCCCTTCTCCCACACCCAGTGCCCACTCTGCAGCGCCACACTCAGATTTCTCCTTTGTGATTCACCGTCCTCCAAGTTCTAAAAGTATCCTCATTCCCTCTTCAAATTTTCCCCTGTGCGGAGATATCCACCAGTGATCAGCTTACAACAGCTCACGAACTTGTTCACAGCATGGTAGAGACCAATAACATGGGGTGTTGACCCTGTCAGGAATATTCTTATTTTTTAAACAGTTGGAAAGGGCTTTACCACAAAGGAATTCTCTCTGCTGGTAGACTCTCTGAAATTGTGTGGGTGGCGTGGAGAATTTTGCAGGGGCTCTTCTCCCACCCTCAAACCTCCTGCGTTCTCCCACTCACCTCTTCCCCAGGGCCCTGGTTTCTGTGGCTTCATTAGAGCAAAGGAAGGACCCCACCATCTCCATCTGCACAACTGCCCTTTCCAGGCCCAGCGCCCTGCAATGAGTGGGGGCCAGGCTGGGCAAGGCAGATGGGCCTGGAGGTGAAGGCTTGTGGGGAGCTGTGGAGACACTGCTTTGACGGAAGGGAGAATTTCTATGAGGGTCATATGTAGGCAGAACTGGCTACAAATTTTCAGGGCCCAGTACAAAACGAAAATGTGGGGCCCCTTGTTCAAACTTCTTAAGAATTTCACGATGGTTGACAGCAGAGCATGAAACCTTGCCAGGCCCTTCTGAACGTGGGGCCGTGTGCCACCACACAGGTTGCACACCCATGAAGCTGTCCCTTGTGGGGGTCACCAAAAGCTTTGAAGTGGAACTGAGGGCTTGTGTTACAGGGGGTCAATGGGTGTCTATTTGTGGACTTGAGGTTGGTCCGGAAATCGGTGTGGCACAAAAAGAAGCTGCCGCCGTCAAAGATGTGGGCTTGTCAAGGGGACCTCGAGGGAGGTGACGGGCAGGTTGCCCAGATGAGTTGGCGTAGGTGACAGAAAAAAGGCAAAATAGGGCCGGCCCCGTGGCTTAGCGGTTGAGTGCGCGCGCTCCACTGCTGGCGGCCCGGGTTCGGATCCAGGGCGCGCACCGACGCACCGCTTCTCCGGCCATGCTGAGGCCGCGTCCCACATACAGCAACTAGAAGGATGTGCAGCTATGACATACAACTATCTACTGGGGCTTTGGGGGAAAAAATTAAAAACATAAATAAATAAATAAATTATAAAAGGCAAAACAGAAAAATGCCAAGTATTTAAAATTCCTCCACCAGTAGGGCTCCTGATGGCTGGCGGAACTCTTGCTTTGGGACTCCAAAGTCATCCTGCCTCTGCAGGCCCAGGAGCTAAATTACTTTGCATAAGCAAAGGGGTGAGGGAGTTGGAATGGGGAATTTGGGGTGAGGGGGAAGGTTAGGGTACTGATGCTGAGGGAGCTTATAAGGGAGGGGTCCAAGGGCATAGATTTTGGGGAAAAGAGACACATCCAGAGGACTTTTCTGAGTGCAATTCTGTGTACGGGAGATGTACATCCCCCACCCCACCCCCTCCATACCCCACCCCCAACCCTACTCCCATCCCTCACCTCAGGAAATCTTTGATAAAAGAACGATTTCTCAGGAATCTGTGGGGTGATCTTCCTTTGAGGGGGATGAAGAGAAGCATTTACTCAAGTGTAAGAGCAGAGGGTTGGGGGTGGGGTTTGTATATGGCAGCCTTGTTAAAATGCAGAAGTGAGCTTCCGCGGAGCTCACTGAAATGAAGGGGGTAGCTGAGCTAAGCAGCCTCAGAAAAATCAGGATGACAATTGTTCTTCATTTTCATGTAGTCCTTCAGCCTGGAAAAATCATGAGGAAAAAAAAAAGTTTGGAAGGCATAGTCCAGTTGGGGTGGGTCGAGTTACTAGGGGGAGAGGAGGGCATGCAGGACTGATGGTGGTTTAGTTCTGGAGGCCAGAGGAGTCAAGGAAGAGTATCGAAGCCTCAGACCCCTTCTGCATGACAGCAGATAAGGCCCTTAGAGTCCCTGGGCTAAAGTCATGCAATTTATATTCCTCCTGCCCAGATAGCTTTAAACCTAACCAGATTCAAAATTCCTGCCCTGTTACATTCCGGGACATTTTGCTGATGGGTAGAACTTTATTATTTTCCAAGTCAATGAACATTAGTAATTGACGTTTTAGTCTAGAAAGTGCTATCTCTACGTCACTGTAGTTGGTGGGCTGTGAGTACGTTTGGTTGAACTTACCTGTGGTCGAATTAGTCCGAAGCCAAATTGCATGTCGCGGTAACTGCCAGTTCCGGAAAGGAACACTGGGCATATTCTCTCTTTCAAGTAGCACACAGAAGTTTTCATTTGTCCTAAGTAAATGTCCAACAGTGTGCCACCTAACCAGGTTCTACAGATGAAATGCCTCAAGATGAAATGTGTCTCCTAAAAGCCCTGAGAATGTGCCCACATATGTTGTTCAATTTCCGTAAACTACACTGGTGTGAATGAAGGGGGATACCATGGCTGATGTTTGGCATTCTTGTGTAGGGTGGGGAAAGGTATTTCCAGTAACCTGGCCCCCTCTCCGAGCAACACCACCATCCCCAACCAGTCTTTCAAACTGACACCCAAGCTGACCTCAGCTCTGGGGAGATTCCCAGGCACAGCCCACTTGCACATGACAAAGCAAAAAACAGACATTCACTCCCTGCTGGTGGTTTCACCTCCAGTTCTCAGGCAGAGAGTTAACTCAGGTACGTAATATTCTAAAGCTACTGCTTCAAATCTGCTGTATGTGTGTTGGTCTCTGCTTATGCAACTGCTATTTGTATTCATTTAAGCAGGCCAGAAGATATTAATATTATAAACTCCTAAAATGCCATTTGCTAGAGAAGTTAAAAAAATATTGTTTCCTCGTGCTACAAAAATAGAGCAATACTTGATTTTAGATCGCTATATTGTAAGTTTGGGTTGTATGTGGCATTTGATCCCTGAAGAGGGTGTTTCCTGGTTTAAAGCAATTCTCTGCCTTTGTCATCCCTCAACACTTGTTATCTCCCCATCCCAGCCCACCACTCCTCCCTCACCCCCCACCAAGAGAGAGCCTGCAGGAGGCCAGTGGTCTCATTCCATTGTTTAAAGGACTGAGTGAAATCATCCACTTGGGGATTCCATCCATCAAATCAAATGTTTGGGTTTGTTTTGTTTGGTAGATGAAAAAGCCCAACTTGGCTGTCTCCCAGTCCATTCTACATACCACCGTGTGAAAGCCAAGACCAAGAGTCCTCCCAAGAAACAACAGAAGATGGATAATTCTCTGAGCCAAGAAGCCAGCAGTTCTTCATCCTTCCCACCAAAGCCTGTTCAAATTCCAACATATTTGCATGTCCATAGTCTCCAGAAGTAAAGGGCAAAGGAGCAACCACAGCAGCCAGGTTCATTCATTCATTCATTTCACCAAACATTTACTTACCATGTGCCAGACACTGCTCTAAGCCCTGTGGCTGCAGCCATGGTCAAGACATTGATGTGGAGGTAGAAGTTTCAGGACACCCATAAATCATACTGTATAGATCTAAGGTCAACCCTGGAGAGAAGGATAGAGTCTCAGAACCTTATGGCAAGGACACTGTGATCACACTGTCTCTGCCCTCCACCCCCCATCCCACAACCATCCTGACAAATGAATATGGCCGATGGTAGAGCTCACTGCTTCTCAAGTAAGACTATTCTTCCCATCAGGCCCAGCTCTGTCCCTAGAACTACACAGAACCTCTGTGCTCTTTCTCCCCATGGTCACCCTTCCAACATTTGCAGGCAGCTACCATGTTTCTGTTATTCTTCACAGTAAGTGTAGGGACAAGGGTGTGGGAGGATGGCCCACCAGGGCCCAAGCTAACTTGCAGAAGTACCTGGGCTTTTCTGGAAACTGCTGGGGCGTGTCCACCAGAAGTCTGTTTGCATGAGACTGTGAAGATCCTATTAGGGATGAATTCATCCAGGGAGAGGAATGAGACTGAGGTGACCAACCCAACACGTTGCAAAGCCTTGATCATTGGAAAGGGGGGCAAACCTGAGCCGAGCTCTTGATCCCAAAACAGATTTTAAAAATACATGTGTGTATATATGTGTGGAAAAAGAATGAGACAAAATGTTGACTTTTTTTTTCTGAGAGGTGGGATTATGAGTGATTTTAATGCTTTCTTTTTACTTTTTTGTATTTTTAATATTTTCAACAATGAACATATAAAACATATTAATAGAATAAAATTTTATTTTAAAAATTATTTAGAAACTAATTTTCCACAGTGGTTGACTTATCTGCTCCTTTTCATTGTAGAACAAAGGCCCTTTAGTTAACATAAAAAACATTTAGAAAATGCTGTTAATAGGAGCAAATATGCATTACAGAGTAATTCCCGTGTTATTTCTTGGTATTAGCCCCCTCTTTCTCCAAGGGTATGAAAGAAAGCACTGGCTCCTAAAGACACTTGAAAATGCCTTAATGACTTTCTTTAAGCAAGCAACCAGCAAATCTTCATTAGCATCTGTATAGTTTCAAAAAATAAAAGTAACCACCAATAGAAATCCATTTACCCTAAAAGATTGCAAAGGATCTCTCAGAGAAGTCTGGAGACAAGGGCATTAGGGCAAAATTTCTCAAGCAGTTAAGCACTACTTCTTAACACATAATCACATTCAGTTAAAATTGCTTTTCAGATGTTTAAGAGATTTACAAAACTGGTCAAAGACTTTCATACAAGTCAAAATTACCATCGAGAGAACTTGGGTTGTAGTTATAGACTAAGGGAAATAGTAACTCTGAATTATGTTTCGTGACCAGTGATTATTTAATGCGTGGGATAAGATTTCCAGTAAGCATCTTAATGTTTTCAAAACTATAAATTCCGTTTTCCTTAGCTCTGTTGGCTGGGTGGTCATCAGATTTTGTTTCTTTCTAACATGGTGGAAATCAAACAAACATGCTGTTTTCTATTTCGCTGCTGGGTTTAAGGTTACAGGGTGAAAATGTTGGCCCTTGCCCGTTTTGAAGACTGGATCCCTTGAGACGCATGTTTCTAGATGGGCCCGGGATGGGCCAGAGCTCCTTGGAGACCAAGGCATTGAGGAGTTCCACAAAATGGGGTCAGGAGTAAACTTGACTCGTTGGCAGTTCAGCGACGGTTTTTGGTCTGGAAAGTGCTCTTTAATGTAACTGAAATAAATATTTCAAAACCAAACTGGAGAGGGGAGGATTGAAAGGATTAAAATTATTGCCCAAGACGTGATTTCCTGATCCAGTTTTTTTTCTTCCCCAAACTCTTACTTAGTCTTATATAATGACGACCCCTCCACAGTTGCTACAGAAATAACTGATTTCAGTGCGACACATTGAGGTGACTCTTGTTCCTAGCAGGAAGTGCACACTGGGGATCCCTCTCACCTCGGAAGGAAGGTAATTTTAGGGAAAACAAAACTTGGAAAGGTTGACTCTTCAGGCTTCAGGATGAAATGTTTGGAATCCTCTGAACTTGACTTTAAGTGAACCTACCTTGCGTTCCAGCCTGTGACCTCATAGCTCACCCAAACATTCACTTAAAGTCAATTCTCTACACTAGGCACAATTTCTGTGTGTTTCGGGAGTGTTCTTGTTGGCAGCACAGGGCAGTGTCCAAAAGGTCAGACTCTGGAACCAGACTCCCTGGGTTCAAATCCCACTTCACTACTGACTAATCGTGTGACCTTGAGCAAATCACTTAACCTCTCTGTGCTTGGGTCTCCACATCTGTAAAGAGGACATAATACTAGTAGCTACCTCCTACCACTGGTGTGAGGATTAACCCAGTCAGTATATGTAAACCCTCGAGAATGGCGATCAGCAGACAGTAAATGCCACACGAAAACTCCTCTCTGTGTTATTTTGGGGCATTAGCCTGTCTCTCTTTCCATAATGTATGAAAAAATAAGAGTAACCACTGTTATTATTGCGGCTGTTATTATTGTAGCCTAAAAGAATGACTATTCTTCCTGAAGTTTCTAATTTATTATCAAATAGAAAATCTGGCTTTGGAGAGAATGCAGCTCCGTATTTCAAAATCGTAAAGGTGTTTGTTTCCATATAGGTATTTTCTTCCTTTTTTCTTTTTCGTTTTCAAATGTGACAGATGTGACTTTTTTAAAAGGGGCATTTTATGAATTCTCTACATGGGAGAAAGGCTGAGAATGTCAGCGTTTTTCAAGATAATAAAGCAGTGAACCTAAACGAGACTGTAATCTAAGCCTTCTAATCTAAGTGCTGGGGTAACAGCACTTCCTCCAATATTATGCCATCCTCCAGTTCACTCCGGCCCCCGTTTCCCTCCTCCCTGCAGCCACTGGTTGGTCTGCGTGGCGCTGGAATCACCGACTGACAACAACAGGTCTGCCTCCGGGTCTGCGTGGCGATCACTCTCCCCTGTCAGAGATGAACTTATTTCTCTTTTCTTTTGTTTGCTTTCCTTTTATTCTGTTCACTTTTCCTTCCAAATTTTGGTTTCCTTCAACTCCTAGAGTTTTAGTGAGATTCTTTTCTCTTTCCCTCCCTTCTAGAATTACTTGGCGTTTGCTACTTGGGGGCGACACTGCCCCTCTTTGCAAGGCCTGCGTTTATTTTTCCCGTCCGGGTCATCTGTGCAAATCATTGAAGTCAGGGGGTTGGCACTAATGACTGGTCGACTCCATTGAGGCCGTCTCCCCTCTGTGACCGTTGACTTTTCTGGTTCAGCTTCTTTCACTGTAGAGCTTGTTAAGAGCCTTTATTGCTTGAAGAAGCGCCTCCTGGAGCCTTAAGAGTTCCTGTTTACGCACAGGGCGGGCCCAGCTGAGCTCCTGATGGTGCAGGCAGCTCCTGAGCTCCGCCAAAGGCTCTGAATGGGACCCAAGAGGGACTGCGACAGGGACTTAAAAGCACGTGTCTGCTTAGCTGCCGTGTCTCTGCTGGAAACTGTGAGAAAGCACCCCGCTAGAGCGGGAGATCGATTTGGTGCTGCGGTGGAGAAGTCTGCACCAATGTCAGGGGCCCAGCAGGGCCGCGGGAGCCCCAAGGAGTCTTGGTGCTGGAAAGGGAAAAGGCCCCCTCTTCCAGGTCCCCAGGCTGAGGGATAAAAACCAAGGACTCGGTTCCCATGATTGTGGCTACCAGACAGACTGTTGGCTTTAGCTCCTGTCCATTCAAATAGTGTTTACAGGAAATCTGGCCTTCCCCAATCCCTTCAGTGTCCACCAGGGTCTAGAGGGGGTCATAACCGTTTCTGCTGTAGTGTGACTCTAGTCACAGATAGCAGTTCTGCAGGGGCTCAAAGTTTTCTGTCCCCTGCTGAGTGTCTAAGCCCCACCCAATGGTACCCAATGCTCCTCCTCTAAAGCTGTCCCTGTGGAATAATTGTTACTCAGGATGCCAGCAAACTTGTGTCTCCAAGCAGGGATCTCTTCCCCACTTGGGGGGTGGGGTGCCTGAGGCTGAATTAATCATTGGAAGCTGCTTGATGATGAGGGATCCCAGCAGAGAGACCTGGAGAGGGGTCAGGACAACCCCAGCAGGCCCCCTGCCACAGGGCTGGCCTCCAGGGTGTCAAGTTTCTGGGTCAGGAAGAACCAGATGAGGCACTCACCCACATGGCCAGAAGCAGCAACTCCAAGGAAAGAGTGGGCATTTTCCACCCGGCAGGAGGTAAGGAGGCCACGGGGCTCAGGACCAGCCCCCTGAGGGCTCTCACCCAGACTTGGAGAATGCCCACAGAATGCACACCTCAGGCCAGTTTCTTCCTAGAAGGGGCCTGAATAAAGCTGGCCTCGTCTTGCTTCCAGGTTCCCTGTTATCCGGGAACCACCCCTCCCTTCCTATCAGTACAGTCATCCCTCTGGCAGTGGGTGAGATGCAGCTCTGTGCCAGCCCAGTCCTCCTAGATTAGACCTATGACGTTAGTACATGTTGTTCTTCATGTCATTATCGTTCAGCTCCACCGCTCTTCCTTCTATCCAGGTTCGGACTGTGCATTGTGGAAAAGAGAAAAACAACAGACTGCTTAAGGTAATCACGCTTGCTCCCTGTTAAAAGCCGTTTTCATCCTCGTATCTTGGCCTCACAATCACTTATCTCTTACCATAATAACCCTGCATGATAACCACAAAACCTCGGTGACATATAATAGTAACCATTTTTTTTTGCTTGGGTGTCTGAGGTGGTCAGCTAGGCAGTTCCGCTGGGGTGTCTCACCCATCTGGGGGTTGCCTGGCTGTTGGCTGGGGGATGGAGGTGACTCAACTTGGCTCCGCATCTCTCTCATCCTTCAGCAGGCTAGCCCAGGCATGTTCTCATGGAACAATGGAGGAATACTAGAGAGGAAGTGGAATCATGCAGGCTATTCAATCTTCTGTATGTGAGATGTTGCTAACTGGTATCCTATTAGCTAAAGTAAATCCCCTGGCCAAGCCCCAATTCAAGGAGTAGGGAAATAGACAGCCTTTTCAGTGACAGGAACTATAGGGTGACATGACAAAGAATGTTGGATACAGGGCACATTGCAGATACCACCCTCATCCTGGTCCCAGCTGGTATTGGGCTCACTCCATAGAGAAGATAAACTCCCCTGATAGCAACCCCAACATGGTGATGAATTATAGCCAACAAAGACAAATCTTTGTCCCCAGGAATAATCTAGAGAAAGATCTCTTTGCTGGAGTGTTTATGACAACAAGTGTTTACCACAAGTTTGTCTTTTCTTTGTTTGTTTTTGGTTTTTTTAGGCAATTGTTGGGAGATAATTCTCTGTGGGTCTCTTGCATTTCTTCATGTCTTGTGAGCAGAGCACTAACCGCCATTTGTTCCTGACGGTATTTTCGTGTATGTTCGTTTGTATAGCAATAGCCTTGGAGGATAGAGACAGTGGCTCCCTGTGGAGCAGGGGGCAGAGAGCAGATGTCTTCCTCCAGAGCAAAAGTCAGGCAGGTTTGCTTACTGCCCATTATAAAATATTCAGGTTCCCCAATCTGAGGGTTTGTCAGTTGTGACACACAGCCACTGGATATTCAACATTCACCCGTGTCCCTCAGCATTGTCCCTGTGGGACTTGGGGGGCAAGGGGCACCAATGCAGATATGAAGCTCATGCTGCTTGCTATGCCGTGAACAATAAAATTCTTTGTCTCTGACTCAGGAGTCTCCTGTCTTCTGCCAGCATCTATGGAACTATGGCAGGCTACTTTGTTAGTCTGCTATTAGGGCAAAATCTCAGACCCTTCATGATCTTTGACAAGTCAAGTACCATCCCAGCAGGCTGTGCATGTATCTTGCTCCTAGGAATGCCGTGATCTATTGGCCATCACCATAGATGCCTCCCTGTTGGTCAAAGCACCCTGACCTTGTTGCCATTACAGTAATTCTGCCTCCTTTGCTCTGATGGTTAACTGCCACCATCTAGTCTCTGTTACTTCAGAATTCTGTCATTTCCATTGATAGTAGGGAGCCTATTGCCGTGATAGCATCTCCTACTATCAACCCTGGTCCCTACCGAGGACAGACACCATAAAACTTCTCCAGGATGTTGGTGCCTCCCTCACCTGTACCCCTTATTGCCTTAATGAAGGGAACATTCCCTCTGCCTTCCTGTGGAATGGAGTACATTGGTGGCTCCCGTGGTCTTGCACAATAAATCTGTTCTAATGTTCCCACATATCTGAGCTTTCTGACCTCTTCATCAACATGATGCTTTTCCACCTCATTTCCTGTGGCCATTATTTGGTCCAAATTTCAAGGAGCTGTCCCAGCAGTATATTAGGACTAGTCCTAGGTGTCCTTTCCCTGATGTTCAAATCATGGGAGATGGCTCCTATATCAATGACTTCTCCCGCCACAGCCTTATGTTCTGCTTTTGCCAGCAGTTCCACCCCCACCCTCACCCCAGTCTGATTCCTTTAAGGTCCACACCCTCATGTGATGCTCCGTTCCTACTGGTACATATTAACCAAGTTCTGCAATGTCTTTGGTGTGTGAGATTTTTTCTCCTGGAGAAGCAGCTATGTTTCTCTACTTGGGCTGTGCTGGTACCTAATCTTTGTTGTTATCTGGAGACAATAAAGGAGGCAGGGTAATCTTGAGGAACACAGACATCAAGTGAGGCTTTAGCACGATCTCCAGGCAAGGGGAGTCTGCTCTCCTCTAGCAGGGGGAGAGGGTTCAGAGGAGCATGAGGGATGGCGCTTTCAGACTCATCCCTCCAAATATCCCCAAACCAAACCTCGGGGTCTTACCTGTTTTTTTTTTTACCATGACTTTGACATAAGAGATTTGTTGATGCTGTGAATTAGTTTCCTTTGCAGCTCTGCCACTCTTAAAAGTAGATCCTGGGGTCAGTTTTGAGCACATTCTACCCTGCAGCTGCTGGAGGCCTTCTGGCTATCACATCACACCTTCAGTGGGTAGTTAGTTAGCCTGAATCATTTGTTTTTCAAGGCTTCCAGAGAGTTACAATTGGACCAGCTCCCCAATCTTTGTAATTGTCATCACCCCCATTCCCTTCCAGTGTCATAGCTGCCACATAACCCAGTGTCTCACCCTCTATGTGTACCTGGACAGGTGAGAGTCTTAGTGACTGTGATGCTACCGCATGCCTGGGTTATCCCCACCACACTCCAAAATCCCATCCAGGGGGCCTGCTTTCTAGGACCACTGCCACCAACTCTCTTAGCCTTGGTTCTCTAACAGCAGAGTCTGAGACAAAGGCTTGTGTCAGCTGGTTTACTTGGGAGTGCTCCAAGAGCGAGGAACCAGGGGGATACAACGGGAAGAAGGAGAAGCCAACAGAAGGATACAATGTGTAACAACATCTGCCATCTCCACTCCTACTTAGACTGAGTGTTATACGCTGGCTGTTTTGAATATTTTGATAAGCATGTCCTTTCTAGGTAATTTTGAATTTTTATTTTTATTGAGGTTACAGTCTTTTTCTCATGTTTTTAAATTGTTATTCTGTTTTTGATTTTTTCTTTCTGTCCGTTGCTCATTTATTTATTAAGATCCAGGGTTGGTTTTTTTTTTAAGTATTTTCAAACAACCTTTTTCATAGTCACTTGTATATATTACTGGTGGGCTAAACATTGGTGCAACATTTCTAGAAAGGCTTTTGCAGTATGTATCAAGAACTTTAAACGTGTTTTCACTTACTGAAATCTCTCTAGCGTGAACTGAGGAGCTGGAACAGGGTAGGTTTCAGGGAGGCTGGCCTGAGAGTCTGGGAAATGTAGGAGTGACTTTCCATGGTCACTCCTTCTAATTTGTTGTTGTTGTTATTACTGATAATGATGTTTCAGAGCACTAGAAATTTTAAGCTTTTGTTTGGTCAAACTTCCTGACTTTGGAAAGTCATTCTCCCACCAGAAGTCAGAAAATTTTCACACATATTTTCTTCTCGCTTTTCCCAAAATATTTGATATTTTAAAAACATTTAACTCCTACACACCCTTAGAGCCGCTAACATAAAAAAATAATAATATCAAGTGCTGGAGAGGATGTGGAGAAACTGGATCTCTCGCCTATTGCTGGTGGGAATGTAAAATGGTACAGCCACTCTGAAAACAGTTTGGTAGTTTCTTATATAACTAAATATTACCATACAACCCAGCAATTACATTTCTTGGGCTTTATCTCAGAGAAATAAAAATTAATGTTTACACAAAAAGCTATACATGAATGTTCACAGCAGATTTATGCATGATAGCAAAATACCAAAAACAGCTCAAATGTCATTCAGTTGGTGAATGGCTGAACAAACTGAGGTACATCCATACAACAGAATAAAGACAACTCAGCCGTATAAAGGAATAAACTATTGACGCACGCAACCAGATGGACCTCAGGGGCATTATTCTTGGTGGAAAAGAACAATCGCAGGCAGTTGATCTGTACGTACTGTGTGATCTCAATTTATATAATGTTATATTATATATTTATAAATGTTATATATTAACATTTTCAAAATGACAAAGCTATCAGATGGAGAACAGATTAGCCGTTGTCAGGGGACAGGAATGGTGGCAGGGAGTTGGGGGGTAGAGGGTGTTGAGGAGCGTGGGGGAGCAGAATGGTTGGGGATGAGTGGGAACATAACAGAGGTAGCATGAAGGAGTTCTTTTGTGGTAATGGAACAGTTCTGTGCCTTGTTTTACACAAATCTACTCATGGCATAAAATTGTATAGAAGTACATACACACACACACACACATGCAGGTTAAAAATGGTGGAAATTGAGTACAGTTTGTAGTCTAGTATAACTTTTTCTTCTCAGTTTCCTGGTTTGGTACTACAGCTATGGAAGATGTCATCACTGGGGCAAGCTGGGTGAAGGTCACACAGGACTCTATTATTTTTGTAACTTCCTGTGAGTCTATAATTATTTCAAAATAAAAAGTTTAAAATAAATAAGTTCAAAACAAAAAGTTTTTAACTCTTTAACTCTTTAATTAATTTAAAGAGTTTAACTCTTTAATTAATTTAAAGAGTTTAACTCTTTAATTAATTTTAACATTTAACTCTTTAACTAATCTGAAATTGATTTTGTATATAGTATGAGGTGAGAATATACCCAGGTGGTTAGCCAAGATCCCAGTATTGTATCTTGACTAATACTTCCCTGCCCCCAACTAATTTGTGGAACCTCCTGTAGTATTCATTACACTCTTAAAAATTCTGGGACCTCTTTGTAAATTATCTGACTCCATTGTTCTGTGTGTTCTTGTCTTGTGCCAGTGTCACCCTGATTTAATTGTTGTGACTTTATCGTGTGTTTCAATAGCTGATAACACTAGTGATTCTCTATTGCGCTTAATAATAATGAAGGGGTGGATGAAGAAGCAGAAAGCCAATGTTTTCTGAGCACAGACTATGACCCAGACACAGGGCTAAGATCTCCACGTGGATTATGTCACTCAATCCTCCCAATACTCATATGAAGTGAGTTCTATTATTATTCCCATTTTACAAATGAAGAGTGAGAGATTCAGAGATATCGGGCACTTACTCAGGATCACAAGCTAGTAAGGGGCAGATCCAGGATTCAAACCCAGGCCTGCAGGATTCCAAAGGCTGTTCTTTTAACTACTGTAACATACTGTCTCTTCTTTAAAAAAAGAAAATTTATTTCACTTCTTTATTCTTCTAGTTCAGCTAACAAAATCATCTGGTCATGTTCTAAATAGAAAAAAAATGTATTTGACATTTTGGTTGTATATTCTTAAACGTATAAATTAATTGTGAAAATGGGCCGGCCCTGTGGCTTGGTGGTTAAGTGTGCGCGCTGCAATGCTGGTGGCCCGGGTTCGGATCCCGGGTGCGCATCGAGGCACCACTTCTCCGTCCATCCTGAGGCCGAGTCCCACATACAGCAACTAGAAGGATGTGCAGCTATGACATACAACTATCTACTGGGACTTTGGGGGGAAAAAATTAAATAAATAAAATCTTTAAAAAAAATAATAATAAAATAAATTAATTGTGAAAAAAGTTATCTATCTTGACATTTACTCTTCCTATGCATGGTCATGACATTTAAGTCTTATATCATTCAAAAGAGTAAGTTTGATTTCAAAATTTATATATTTTTGAGTAGTAATTCATGTTCACGGTACAAAGGTCAAAGGTACAAAAGAGTGTACAGTGAAGAGTAAGTCTCCATCCCATTGTCACCAGTCTCTTACGCGCCCTCCTAAAAATAAACTATGGAATTACAGGCGTATAGTGTATATAGTCTATACATACACACGCTACTTTTCATCTTGATTTTTTTCACTTAAAAAATGCATCTTAGAGACTATTCCATATTAGTATATATAGAGCTGCGTTATTCTTTTAATGCCTGCATTGCTTTCCATTGACTGAGTGTAATAAATTTAATTTAACCTGCCCCTCATCGATAGACATTAAGGTTTGCAGTTTTTTCCTATTGTAAATAATGCTATAAAGAACATCTTTACACATATTTTATTTCACACATGTGCAAGAATATCTGTACGTTGAGTTCCTAAGAGTGAAATTTCTGATTCTAAGGGTTTGTGCAATTATGATTTGGACACGTGTTTTCCAAACTGCCTTCCAGAAAGGCAGTTGGAAAAAATTGTACACTACCACCAACAGTAGGAGAGTGCCTGTTTCTCCAGAGCCTTATCAGAATTTTTTATCTTTGCCAACCTAATAATTGAAAATAGTATTTTATTATAGTTTTAATTTGCCTTTCCCATATTACAAGTAAAAGTGAGCATGGTTCGTTGGTCTTTTTTTTAATGATTTGTAGGAGCTTTTATATATTAAAGGATTTTACCCTCTTGCTTGCAATTTAAACTGTAATTTTTTTCCCCAGTTTGTCTTGTCTTTTCTTTTTTGACTTTGCCTGTGTAGAGGAGTTGCCAGGCAGACATTTTTTCTTTTCATGTAGTCGAGTTTGTCAATCTTCTCTTCTGTGGTTTCAAGGCCTTGTGTCACACTTAAGCCTTCTATATTCCTAGATAACAGAAGAGTGAAAACCTCTTCTATTTCTCCTGGTAATTGTATGGTTCTTTTACGTCTTTCAGTTATCTAGAATTTACTTTGTCTTCGTTTGGATGACCATCCAGTTGTCCCAATATCATTTTCAAAACGAGCCATTTTTCTCTGCTGATTTGAAATGCCAACTGACTCTATACTAAATTTCTGTTTGTATTTAGGTCTATTTATGGACCTTCAGGTCTGTTTCATTGAACTTTATGACTATTCATGTGTCAATACCACACAGTTTTGCTTATTATATTTTGATAACATGTTTTATTATCAGTTAAGGCTTGTTCCCTCATCACTTTTCTTTTTCAAAATAATGAGTTTGTTTATTTTTAATTTAACTGCTACTGGGCCCATCACTAGGGGAGACCCAGCTCTCCAGCCCAGGTCTGTGCTCTTCCCAGGCCCTGGGCCCGAGTCAGGTTCTGTCCGCTCTTGTTCTCCGTGTACATGTTGAAGACAGTTTGGCAGAAATGTGAGCCCCTTTATCCATCCCTCTTTGGCAGGGGCTTCCCTAATGGCCTCCACCAACAGTTCTTCCAAGTCCTAGAGGGATCCACCCTCCCCTGGATCAAACACAGGGCTTGAAGTACTTCTCTTGTTCCGTATAAGTTCTCAGAATAAGTTCTGAGGTTTGATGTTTTTCTCCAACTAATGTCAAATAGCAGGCCTGTAATTTTCCCAAATTTAAAAGTATTTTCCCCTGGCTTCCTGGCTGGCTCAGACTTGTGAAAATATTCTCAATTTCAACCTCACTTCCTCTAACGTTGTGCAAGACAGTATGTGGCAGAGCCTTAGAATATAAAAC
The DNA here is from genome assembly GCF_057802395.1 of Ceratotherium simum simum. Taxonomy (NCBI): domain Eukaryota; kingdom Metazoa; phylum Chordata; class Mammalia; order Perissodactyla; family Rhinocerotidae; genus Ceratotherium; species Ceratotherium simum. Next base: position 87,270,368 of record NC_141903.1, read on the forward strand.
GTTCCTGACTTTTTCACTCTGTGACTTGCCAATTTTCATTCGATTCTTTTTCCGTTTTATAAAGACAATTAGGAAGCAGTCAGTCTGTAACCTCTGGCTTTGTTATTTCTTTATGCTTTGTGCTACCCAGTCCTATTTCCCTGTCTATCATTCTTCTCTATTGATTTTGGATGGTTTGGTGTTTGCCTTTGTGCTTTGTAAAGAGAGCCATTGATTTTGAATAGATCTGGAAACGTTGGGAGTTTTGGGTGACATAGTCAATCTTTGTGTTGTTCCTAAAGGCAATAGACATTGCCTTGAAAGTGAGTTTGTTGTCTCAGTCTATGATTATGGAAATAGAGACTGCTGACAGCTGTTGGCAAAGACCCCCAGAGTTATCATCTGCCTATTCACGACAACAAGAGCCAGCAGCGACCTGTCGAATGTCCTACTAAACCACTGATGGCAAATGTGTCTTCAGTTTCAACTCTAAAGAATGGGAAATGGTGTAATGGAAAGAGAAGTTTGGAGAATCAGGAGACCCGAATATAACTGGATGTGCTCTGGCTAGGTGGAATTCCTCACCAGGCTCTGGAGAGAAAGGCTGCTGAATGCCTTACAAATAGGACTTTGTAGCATACAGACTATTCTAGATTGTCCCTAAATGAGACGGGCCACGGATAATGTGGATCATGAAGGCTACCTTATCTTTTTACCTTTCTTCCTCACAAATCATCCCCCAGATTTTTACCCAGTCTCTGGAATATAGCACATGAGAAATTAGTGGCCAAAGGGCAAGCCATGGACAAGAGTGAAGGAAAAAATTTAAGTCATCCTCAGGCTGGAGGACTAGATGTTAAACAGTTGAAAGTTGCCTATAAATCTATAGGAAGGATGATGGTGGGGGATGAGCTCAGCCATCTCCCCAGGCCCAGAGGTGGTGCTGTGAGGATGACCATCAGGAAGCCTTTGCCCAGGAGCTCTCTAAGGCGCTTGCTGCTGACCCCTCTGGATCCTGCCAGGCTGGCCTGCCCAGCCCTGTGTCCCCCCTTACTAAGGTCATCCCTGTCAGTGGCTCTGCCTCTGGAGAAGTAAGGAGCTGTTCCTCCATTTAAAGTGCTTAGGGACTCATGGGCTAAAGTATAGTGATGCTCCAGGGAAAAGGGATTATATCAAAATAAGAAATGCAGCTGCCCTCTGACTCAGCAATTCCTAGGTGAAAATCTGAGAGAGGATTAATGTGAAAAATGGAATTTTTGGTCACTTGGGCTGGTGCAAATTATGTCCCCTGAAATTATCAATAAATTCTATGAAGGGGGGTAATCTTTATGGCAACTGAGGAAAGAGCTCATATATATGGTGAGGGGTGAAGACACAGATCGCTGAATAGTGAGCTGACTCACCAGCCAGTCAAGCAAGACTCTGCTCAGGGCAAACCTTCGAAGGGAGAAGGAAGAAATGTCTCACGGACACTCACCCATTTCATCCCAGGCTGAGTCATCCTTGGTTCATTCAGATTCCTTCATGCCTTTTGTCTTCCTGGACATGCAGGGGAAGCAGGGGTCCTGTGTCCAACCAGAAGTCAGAAATCTTTTTGAGGTCATCTTATTCTTGACTTTCATCTGATGGGTCCTTCTCATGTTGGTGAGTCACTGTGTCTCTGCCTGGCCTTCTGGCCACATCTGCCCCTTCTCAGCCAGAGCAGTCCTGACTCCTCACCAATCACAGTGGGGGGTGGAGGGGAATTGAGCAGAGCAGGCATTCTCTTTCCTGGGGTTGAGCACACCTGCAGGTGGCTGAGGAGAGACCCTGCCCACACCACACCCCAATTTGCCTTACCCAGCTCCCCCTCCCTGTGGGTGAGGTGATTCACTCACATTTACTCTTGGTGGAGTATCTGGAATCCCATAATCTTAGAGCATTCATTTCCACTCACCCATCCCAGGTATACACTAAGTTCAGGGAAAAAAATCAGTCATCTTTAATCTGTTAAAGGATACCTGCCAAAATCCTACTGAAAATGAGCAAGTACATAATGGAATATTACCCAGCAGTGAAAATAAATGAATTACAGCTCTGCGATAACATGGATAAGTTTTAGAAACAGTGTTGAGTGAAAAAAGTAATTCCCACAATCTATATGTATAATAATATAGCAATTTTGTAAAGACAAAATCTAGCTAAATGAACTAGATAGATATTTTAGTAGTACATATGTGTAAAACATTGTGTATATGTATTCTTTTCCTATAACAAATTTACAAATTACAAATCCTGTAATTTGCTGTAACAAATTACCACAAACTAGATTACCATTCTCTCACAGTTCTGGAGGTCAGAGTCTGAAGTCAGTTTCACTGGGTGAAAATCAAGGTGTTGGCAAGCCTGTGCTTCCTCCGGAGGCCCTAGGGAAGACTTCGTCCCTTGATTCTTCCAGCTTCTTGTGGCTGCCAACATTCCTTGGCCACATCACCCCAGTGTCTGCCTCCATGGTCCCATTGCTTTCTCCTCTTCTGTAGTCAAATCTCTCTCTGCTTTCCATTTTGTAAGACACTTGTGATTGTATTTAGGGCCCACCTGAATAATCCAAGATAATCTCCCCATCTCAAGATCCTTAACAATCACATCTGTAAAGTCTTTGCCATATAAGGTAACATTTGCAGGTTCCAGGGATTGGGATGTCTTGGGGGTCCATTATTCATCCTACCACTGTACACATATATTCTTCCTAGAATGATAAATACTAAATTCAGGATAAGCGGTGCTGGAGCAGGCTTGTACAGCCTTGCAAGAGCTGATTCTGCACATCTCTCCCAGCCCCACACTCAGTGACTTCAGGTTGGTAGCCTGAAATCAGTCATGTGGGAGTATTTACAGCACAGGAATCGACAAGCACTGTAAATCAGAGCTTTTCTTCCACAGAACTGGCTGATACTGTCAGGAGTGTGGTTACTCTCATGGTGGGGGAGGCAGACGGGGGAAATTGGGTTGGTAATGCTCTAGTTTTTAAATTGGGTGATGTGTTAACAGATGTTTGTCTTATTATTATGATTTGAACTTAGATTACACACACACGCCCGCTCGTGCACACACGCACACTCCTATATGGAATATTGAAATTTTTTTTATTTAGAAAGATAAAAGGGAAAGCAGCAGTCTTATTATGATGATTTGAACTTGCTGAATTATTGATACACACAAAGACTTGAATGGACTCCAAAGGTATGCTTAGTGAAAACAGCCAGTCATAAAAGGTCACATAATTTATGAATATGCTTATATTATATTCTCAAAATGACAAAATTATAGAGATAGAGAACATATTCGTGTTTGCAAGGGATTAGGGATGGTGAGGGGGAGGAGGGTGGTGGGTGTGACTATAAACAGGTAGCAAGAGGGAAGTCTTTGCAGTGATGGGATATTGGGTATCTTGATCTTAGTGGTGGTTTCGTGAATCTGTGCATGTGAAAAAATGGAATAGAACTATATGCACACATTGTATTGATGTAATTGTCATGGTTCTGATATTATACTATAGTTACCTAAGATGTAACCATTGAGGGAATCTGGGTGAAGGGTACATAGGACCTCTCTATTCTGTCTTTGCAACATCCTGTGAACCTATAATTATATTCACAAAACCAAAGGCAAAAGAAATTTAAAATTTTCAAAAGAAAAAATAAATTAAAAGCTGCAATTGTTTTTATACCTTCCTCCACAAACTCAGCACAAAACCTAACTTCTGTGCTAATATCTCCTTTAGTTTTCCTCAAATCACCCTTCAAAATAGAGTAAGTTCCAAATCAGAGCACCCGCAGTTGTTCAGCATCCGCGCCACGGAGCCCGCCTCCTCGTGTAATCTGTTTCTTCTGAAAGCCATCATTTAAGATGCCTTTCCCTCCTTCCTCCTTTCTTCCTGTCCGCTGTGTTTATGTAACCTCTATCTGGCTCCCTTCATCATGCCTTATCTTGAGCAAGCATCTGCCTAATCTTCCTATGACAATCTGTTCATCAGTGTGTGGAGCAAGCACAGAGTTTCTTCCTTATCCTGACCTGCTGGAGCTTTCCTCTTCTGCAACCTGCTTTTAAATCTCTGTCCAAGCCTGCCTTGCTGCCCTTTATCACAGACACTGACCACTGGGCAGCAGGTTAAAAACAGTTTCTGACAAAATCAGCCCACTGAATTTCACATATTTCCTCTTCTTCTTTCATTATCACATTTGGATTTTCTCTAGCCAGCTGGTCAATGATAATTCTTTGTATTTCTCTTCTCTTTCAATAAGCAAATTCCAGCCAGGATCAATAATATCCCCTGGATGATTAGGCACCTGTGTGTGTTGATGGATTGTGATTAGTCTTTGGGTGGTGAACATGATGTAATCTATACAGAAATCGAAATATAATGATGTACACCTGAAATTTATATAATATTATAAACCAAGGTTACTGCAATAAAAAAAATTTTAAAAACACAGCATGATTTAAATAAAATAAAGTAACATCCCCTGAACAGGCCAGAAAGTTCCAACTTTGAAAAACTGGGGGGTAGAGTTAATGGAGGAAGGACTCACTGATCAGGGACTCTCGGCTTATAACACAGAGTCACAGACTCTTAGTGGAGGGGACCTTGCAGTCCTCACACTACACTGGGGATGGCTCCCGGGACAAGGGCTATTTCAGGCTATGACCCTCTTCCCTCCATTCTTCCCTCGTATTTCTGCAGATTCCTGCTGGGATGTAATGCCTGTTGATGAGGTTTTTGCTTCCTGCCTATGCATTTTCTTTCTTTTTGTAAATTCATTTATTTTTTATCTACATGCACAAAGTTGAAGTCAAATTGTATTATAAGACTTGTGAAGGGAAACAGCATTCTTCCGCCTTCCGCTTCAGTCCCGTTCCCCAGAGGCAACAATTTTGAACTCTTTCAGTGGTTTCTCCTGATATTCGCCATGCTCCTACTGCTATTACAGACATATCCATTTTAGACCTATCAACATTATCTGTCAACTTTCTAACCAATGGCAGAATGGGGATTCAACTTTCTTTCACTACCATCCCTACATCCCCTCCTCCAATATAGTATCACAATTTTTTTAAATTAAACCGATATTTAGTTTTTATATTTCTGTGTTCTCAGCCAAGCTGAGTAGTGTAGGGTGATGATATTTCATTGAGAGAACCTGGGTGAAGGGTACCTAGGACCTCTGTATTCTATCTATTCTATTCTCTTTTACAACTTTTGTCTTATCTGTAGTTCTTTGACTTTCCTTTTTCTTGGTCTTCTATATACTTATCCCTGAGTCTTTCTAGACTCTCCCACAGAACTGTAAAATTCCTCTTAAAACAATTTTCCACATGGTAAAGTCTATCAGATTATCTAATCAGTTTCATTTTTTTTTTTAAACCTGGAAGCTACCCTCAGGGAGCCTGAAGGCTTTCTGTCCTCATCTGGGCTGGTTACTCTTCAGGCCTGCAGAGGCACCATCCTTCCAGGGCTCTTCTTTACTCCTCTCCTATGTTAGGTCCTGGGCCAGCTGGATTCTTTGAGGAGAAGACACCGAGACAGAGTTAAGAGTACCAGAGACTTATTGAGGAGTAATACCTATGCAAGGAAAGGGAAGAGCAGGACTGGACAGGAGAGAGCTGTCAGACTATGTTGCAAATCTGACAACGACTCCACCAGCCCAATGGGGAGTGCCAGTGCAAACTGTGTCCTTTTGAGAGGCCCCACGAGGGTAGAAATCTCTAGATTTTTTAATCACCACCTTGCTTACTTGTCGACTAAGGGTTACCCCAAGAACAATGTGACTTTGGCTCAAAAGCTTAGGCATATCCCAAAGCAGATACCAGCTAGCGGCTGTCAGCCAACCACGCTCCCTTCAGCTGGGCAAGTCATTTTCTAAAGGGGGTCTGAACAGTGCATTTCCAGGTCTGCACAGACCCTGTTTTCTGAATCCCGTGTCTTTTTCTTTCTTGTTTTACTCCTTCATTTTGGTGGAGCATGTTCTCAGTAGTTCCTTAGAGCACTTAGAATGTAAAGTTTTTGAGACCCAGAATGTCTTAAAATGTCATTGTTCTACCCTCATACTTGATAGTTTGATTGGGTATAGAATTCCATATCCCCTTGACTTAGAATTTTGATGGCACTGCTCTATTGTCTTCTAGATTCTGGTGTTGCTGTTGATAAATCTGATGCCATTCTGTTTCCTATTTCTTGTGTTCTCATTTTATTCTCTCCTTGTTTTCTCTCTGTGGAAACTTTTAAGACCTTTATTCCCAGTGTAATTCTCACTGTAATTTAAAATGATGTGACTTAGTGAACGCTTTGTATTCATTAGATTGGGCACAAAATGGGCATCTTCAATCTGGAGAATAACGTCATTATACTCTGAGAAATTTCTTATATTATCTATTTAATAATTTTCTTCATTCAATATTTTCTATTTTCTCTTCCTTGAACTTCCATTAGTCATATGTAGAACTTTTTGGATCTCTAACTTTCTTGATCTTTTCTCTCCTATTGCCTATCTTTTTCTTTTTTCATCAACTCTCTGGAGGACATTTTATCTTCCAATCTTTCCATTGAATTTTTAGTTTCAGCTATCATGGCTTAAACTTCCAAGGGCATTTTTTCTGTTCTCTAATTGTTCCTTCATGACATCTGGTTCTAATTGCATAGACACAATATCTTCTCCTATTTCTTTGACGATGTTAGAAGTTTTTTGTGGTTTTTTTCTTCTCTATATTTCTGCTCTATTATCTCAATTTTTTTTTTTCTTTTCTTGTATGTTTTGTTTTCTGTCTTTCAGGTTGTAGGTTTTCCCCAGATATCTGGTGCTCCTTAGTCATCTGATCAGATGTAAGAGTGAGATGTTGCAGGGGGGCTTGTTAAATGGTAGGCTCTGCTTTAGGGAGGTTGAGTGGTAAGCTGGCCTTTTAGTTGGAAGTCCTAAGAAGTCGGGATCTGTAGACCTTTTCTTTGGAATCTTTAATTTTCTTTCCAAGAAGAAGGCTCTAGTCTTCTGTCTGTGTGGTACAATCCTGGCTTCCATTGTTCTGAAAGCCAGGAGGGAAAGGGGCTGAAGGACTCTCCATTCAGGACACAGATTTTTACTCAGCCTTCCTGTTTTCAAAAGGGCATCTCCCTCCCACCATCCCCTAAGATCTAAGACGTGCTGATATCCCAGAATGGGGAACTTCTTTTATGTTCAAATTTTCCAGAGAATAAACATCAAATTTTCAAACTAGGGGATGGTGATAGGAGATAGTTGGGTGGGAGAGGGGGAAAGACACGGGATTTTAAATTCTCGTTGTACAACTTTCAACCAGTCCTCTGTTTTCATTTCCAGAATTAACCTACATCTTCCATAACACCTCCAATTCCTGAGACTTTCGGGGCTTCAGTAGTGTGAATTGGCTTGTTTCTCACTCACTAGTGCCTCTCTCTGCCAGTCTTTAGATGTCGGCTTTCTCAGCTCTGCCATATCAGTCACTGCTCCTACATTCACTTCTTCCAAAACTTTTATACCTCTAAGTGGCTGTTGTCTGCTTTTTTTTGGACTGTATATATATATTTTAAAGATTTTATTTATTTATTTTTCCCCCCAAAGCCCCAGTAGATAGTTGTATGTCATAGCTGCACATCCTTCTAGTTGCTGTATGTGGGACGCGGCCTCAGCATGGCCAGAGAAGCGGTGCATCAGTGCGCGCCTGGGATCTGAACCCAGGCCGCCAGTAGCGCAGCGCACGCACTTAACCGCTAAGCCACGGGGCCGGCCCGACTGTATATATATATTTTAATATGTCTTCACTGGTCCTCTTTCAGACAGAAGAGATATAAATGCATGTTCTTAATGTGCCATGTTTAAGTGGAAATCCCTGACATGAATTTCCAGTGGGCTCCCAGGAAGACCATAGTAATTTCCCTTTACCTTCATTCCAGTTCTTGCAAACATTTGGGCATCCTTATGGCGCATTTAGGGAAAATTGCACTGCCAGTTCCTATTTTTAATAGGTGCCCCAGCATCCCATACCTCTCTGGTGATGCTGTGGCCTTGATTGCTCTGGATGTAACACTGTTCTTCATGCAGTGTGCATGTCAGGCAAGACTCCAGCTCAGTTACTTTTCTTGCCGTGTTGGAATGGACTCTGCCTCACTCTGTTTTGTGACTCATATGCCAAGCTTTGGTATTAAGGGTGGAATAGGAGTGAGCATTGTGTAACGTCATAACTTCACGGCAGAAATCCAGATCATAAGCCCTCAGATTTTTAAACTCAAAGGCTAAGTGCTGGCTGCCTGGAGAGAGTACATGTTTGCACTGAAAGCAAAAGAACAGTCTTCATGAAGCACAAATCTGTGTTCTCTGCTCTTCTGAGAGCCATAAAATTGCTCAGGGTGAAAAGAACTTCAAAAGTGCCCGACCCAGCCACTCGTGAGCTGCTTAGAGCTCCGAGAGGGGGGGTCCGAATGTGCCTGAACACCCCCAGTGACGAATTCACTCCTCCTCTAGGCAACCTGTTTGCCCTTCACAGTAACTGTTCTTACTTTTATCATCTGCAGCTTATTCAGCACCAATTATGGGCCCAGCTCCCTGCTAAGAGCCTTGCAAATGTCTCCTCGAATCCTCACCAGAGCCCTGGGAGTGTTATTATTCCCATTTTGCAATTCAGAAAACTCAGAGGGATCAACTGCTTGCCCAAGATTCCACGGCCGTGAGTGGCAGGGCAGCAGGTGAACAGCAGTCTATCTGTGTAACTCCTCGTTCTTTCTACCCGTTCTTCCTTTTGTCAAGCCCCTAACACCCCCTCTCTGTAGCTTCCACCCACAGAGGCTATTTCTGTCTCTTGGGAAAAGCCAAACCTCTCTTCCACATGAGCTCTCTTCAGCTATTTCAAGATAGTTATCTGATGTCCTTCCCACTCCAGGCTAAAGCGTTCTTTAAAAAAAAGATCACTATCTGTGTTACAGGTATTAAGTGTACTTCTGCTTGGGTTTCCGGTTCTTTTCCTGCTTGAGGCACTGTGGGAGCACTGGTTCAGCCTCCTCAGGCGTCACACACTGGGTCTCTTCCGTGTGTGGTTGGAGGCTGCTGCCCAGAGGACAGCTGTGAGTCTGCCCCAAGCCCACCTTTGTGAAGGGCCAGGGATGGGTCTGAATAAACTGGGGGCAGCTGGTATGTCAGCCTCTGAGGTTGCACCACTCGTAATGGACTTCCTTCAGGAGGAGACCCAGCTGAGGCCTGGGCAGGACTAATTGCTTAATAGACTTGATTGTGTGCCATTAAAGCAGCTTCAAACGATAGGATTCACACTGAGCAAATGCCATATAAATCCCACCAGATAGCCCAGTTCCTTGGTGGTGAGTAGGTTTGTTTTATGGTGCTATTGCCCAAATTTGCCGGGTCAAAATCCCTTGAGCTTATTTAAGCTACAGAGCCCTGGACCCCATCCCAGACCTCCTAAATCAGAATCTGCAGGGGAGGGACCTGAAGTTTTAATAAGCCTCTCGAAGGGATTCCCATCATCACTCAAGTTTGGAAAACTCTGTTTTGAGGAGTTCATTGCCAGAAATTCCATTTCTTGTCTTTAAAAATTGGAGGAGAAACAGAGCCGAATGAAGATTGTGATGGTCAATTTTACGTGTCAACTTGGCTGGGCCAGGGTGCCCAGATGGGTAGTCCAACATTATTCTGGATGTTTCTGTGAGATGTTTGGATGAGATTAACGTTTAAATTAGTGGACTTTGAGTAAAGCAGATTGTCCTCCATAATGTGGGTGAGCCTCACCTAATCAGTTGTAGGCCTAAATAGAAGAAAAGGGCTGACCTTCCCTGAGCAAGAGTGAATTCTGCAGCAGACGGCCTTCAGACTTGAACTGCGGCATTGGCTCTTCCTCAAGGGGAGTGGACAGAATATTTGAGAAGAGAAGAAATGAAGAGGGTTGCAGTATCCTTCTAAAGGGATGAGGGGAGTTGAAAGGTAATTGCTGCTTTTTGAGTGAACAAAAGTGCTGTGACACCCTTGCTGTCACCTTGATGTGACAACAGCCGTAATCACATACTTTTGGAGAGCAGCAGGGGCAGAGACGGGGACCTATTTTTAATCCTAGATTTGTATTTGTCAGACTAACTGAGGTGTAATTTATATGCGATAAAACCACCCTTTTTAAGTAGAATATGGGATGAGTTTTGATGAATGTATAAACTCTCATAATCGCTACAACAATCCACATGTGGAATATTTCCATTATCTCAAAAGTTCCCTGAAGTTCAGTCTCTTCCCTCTGCCATTCCCAGCCCCCGGCAACCACTGATATGTTTTCTGTCAGTATAGTTTTGAATTTTCTGGAATTCCATGTGAATGGAATCACATGGAATGTAGCTTTTGTGTCTGGCTTCTTTTACTTAGCATGATGCTTTTGAGATTTCTTTAACACTGTTGCATCTATCAGTAGATTTTCCTTTCTATTGCTGAGTAGTATTCCAATGTGTGGGTGTACCACAGTTTATCCATTCACCAGTTAATAGACATTTGAGTTGTTTCCAGTTGGGCACTATTATAAATAATGCTGCTATGAATATTCCCATTTAAGTCTTGGTGCAGACCTGTATGTTCATTTCTCTTGGGTAAATGCCTTGGAGTGGGACTGTTGCATCATATGCTGAGTCTATGTTTACCTTTATAAAAAATTGACCAACTATTGTTCAAAGCAGCTGTACCATTTTGCATTTGCACCAGTGATGTAGTACTAGATTTTTTTGACAAAGATAATTCATCTCAGACAGATCTACAAACACCTTTATTTTGTGTCATCAGCAAGGACAGAGAATTAGCTTTGTACAAAGCGCTGCCTAAGAGTGCTGGACCTGGAGTCAGGCTGAGCTGTGGTCATTACTGGATTCAACAATATTGCTTCTGTAATTCTGGAAAAGTTGCTCCATCTCTCTAAGCCTATTTCTCTCGTTTGTAAAATGGTGATAATAACAGCGCCTCTCTGCTCAGGGATGCTGTGAGGATTAAACGAGATAAAATACATGAGGCACTCAATACAGAACCTGGTATGTAATAAATGATTAATATAAATTACTCTTGTTATTCTAAATAGCTTCTTTGCAATAGTATGCTGCAGTAGAGTTTAACCATATGAGAAGGTATACCATGGACTTCACCTCTTTGGGGTTTCTTTTGGGTAATAATTCAGAATGCAAGAAAGCCAGAGGAAGCTGAGAGGAATGCTTTGTCCTTGAAAGAAGATATCTGTAGTTATTAGGAATGAACAACCAGGAGTCTTTTTACATCCTCTCTATTCTCTCTGACCTCAGTTTCCTAATCTGTAAAACAGGGCTAATAATTCTTGGCCTGCCTCTCTCACTGGTTTGCTGTGAAGATCAAGGAAAAAATGAACACTAGAAACTGTAAAGTGTTACACAAATATTTGCCACTTTCATAAGAGATGATTTAGTTAGAAATTATCAGATAATGGTGTCCTTTTAAAAACTTCCTTTTCCTAATGTTATATAGGAAAAAATAAACTGATAGCTGGGGAAAATTGCAACAAAATGTTATTAAAATAAAAAATGTGAGAAACTGGTACCAAGAAGACCAAGCTACCGCCTAGGCCTCAAACCAGCACTACTGTCCATCCAACGTAAAAAGGCCGCACACCCGGCTCCTTTCCCCTGCTACAGTAAGTCAGCACGCTGAATCCCCTGCAGTATTTTAGTAGCTACAGGAGAGTGGCTTGTCTGTGTATGCATCCCAACATCTGCTTTCAGTTGCTTCCTTAGATGACACATGAGTTTGAACAAGCCACTTGAAATATTTTTGGGGACCCTATTAATTGCATGAAAAAAGCTGTTTACACAATGGAATTTTTGACAGCACAGGAAAGTTTTAATAGAAATATAAGTTATTTAACTCTCCATTGGAACCATGTGGGAGGAACAAAATATAAAGTACAGTGTTGCATTTGGGAACAGAGAAATTAGGTGTATTCAGATTGGAAAAGAATTAATTGTGCCTTCCATAATTTATGAGCACAGCCGGGCAGTCAGCCTAAGCTTCTAAGTCATGTTCTTTTCCTCAGGACCTGGACCTTCAGAGTTTGGTCCTACTTGTCTTGTGGAGGGAGTCTAAGTCCACCTCAACCACCCAACAGGAAGAGGAGGTCGGGAAGGAAACCTTCACGCAGACGTGTCTGGTTGACATGGATTCTCAAATGTAGATACTTAGCATTTCTCACTTAATAAGTCACTTTTCTACTAAACAAAGTCAGAGAATTTATCATAAATTGTTTTTAAAACTCAGAAATAAATGAATCTGTGTTTTTAATTTGCTAATAGATAAATGTATTCACCCGTTATTTTTTCCGTATGTTTTTCATGTGGACATTCTGATATTTACTGTGTGGACTGAAATTATTGTGTGTGGCCAGACATATAGAACATGTGGTTTCCTCAGAATTCAGCCTGAAAGGTCATGATTCAGAAGCATTCATTGGGCATCCGGCCACCTCATGACAGTCACTTTCACAAACGTGATCATATTTCATTCTCATGATAATTCTGTGATAAGTGTTATATATACGTATATAGTTAATTTTGCAGATGAGGAAATAACTAATCCAACATGTCACAGCTAGTAAGCAGGAGAAATAGAATTGAAATTCAGGTTCTGCTATACGGCTGCTGCCAAATAACAGATGTATACCCCCAAAGAACTAAGAACATGAAAACTCTAGAAATGTCACATTTTGATCTGTGACCCCATGGAAAATTGCTGGAATACCTCAATTGTTCTCCAAGGAAATCAACCTCAAAATTGGGGCATGCATCTCAAATATCACTAATTTCCTTGATAACCTGACATAGATCTGTAATCCCTAAATTTATTAATATTTCTTAAATTTATTTATAGTTCCAACCTGTACTAGCTCTTGGGATAATAAGTACCGTAAGTTTACTCCCGGTTGTGATATTCAGTATTGCTTTTATATATACCTAAAACATTTTTCAAACTTCAATGAGCACTCCCCATTTCAAGTATTCTGAATTTCAGGGTGCACATTCTTTCCCTATCCATACTTTCAGAATTTCATAAAATTTGCTCAGATCTTCCTCCTTAATTGAGACACCTCAATTTCTGAGTCTGTGTGAGTCTGTCCTCATAAGCAAGCCTCTTCGTTGCAGAAGTTGACTCTGGACATTTTGCAGATGAAAGAAAAGATAAACCCTGCCCTCCCTGGACTCCTTCACAGGCCTCACCCTTGTTGGAATGGTCTCCTGCCCCTCTGCCCTGCAGCTATGCCTTAGGACACCTGCTCCTCTCTCTCTCTCTGCTCAAGAAACTCACGACCAACAGGACTTCAGGTTCTTTCTTGCCCTTCGGTATTTCACACTGTTAATTGGCCAAAATATCCCCCATCTTTCTGATGAGTGCTAACATTTGAGTCTTAGAAAGCTGTTATATTAAAGAAAATTCTGAGCAGAATCAAGCAAAGGATGTGGGAGAGAGAAAATGACCACTTTATTTGGCAATCATAGTTCTGTGGTCACAAGTGTAGTGGGAATCAGAAACACCTGCAGAGTCCTGGCCTGGACCCAGACCTAATGAGTGAGCTCTCTGGGGTGAAGTCCAGGAATCTTCAGTTTAACTGGTTTCCCAGGATGACTCTGATGCAAGTGGTCAGAAACACAGCAATGATGTGATGTGATCAAACCATTCTCTTCCGGAAAGATGCAGCGCTGTTGATCTAAAGCTAATGTTATTCATGACCTCTCACTTGTGACAGAAAATCTTACGTAAAACTATGAGCAATCTAGAGGTTCTTCTTCTGGATAGTCTAAAACAAAACAAACAAAAATACCCATACAACTAATTAAAAAAATGCTGCCTGAAAGCATATAGCAGCAGCTGCTCTAGCTTCTTGTCCATGATTTGGAGAAAGTGTTTTAGTTCCTCTCCATAAATCAGTAGAAAAAGATGATATGATTGGAGATCTGCGGGCTCCTCCTTTACAGACCATCTAAAAAACAGATAGAAAACCTTTGGTTTTTTCGTGACTGAGAAATGTTTAAATGTCCAGATGCGCAATCAGATAATCCCCCAAATGCCTTTTCCCTGGTCTAACTCAATTCAGATAACTGTGTTTGTCTGTGAGAAACCCTCAGAGAAAACACTCAGGCCAAGTGATCTCATGCCTGGATTTTGCAAAACAATATGTGCACAAGACCAGAATTTATATTATCATCGAATATGTGCCATTCCCAAATCCAGCCCCAAGATGTTCTTCAACAACATGGCTTCTTTGCCACGTCTGAGTCACTTCCTGGGCCTGGATCCAGGACAGCCTGCAGACCCCTGGCCACCACACATGCCACATAAGGAAGCAGTTCTGTACTATTTCCAGGAATGGCGTCTTTTAAAATTATTTTACACTTATCTCACCCATTTTGCTATCCCAGATGTTTTTTAAAAGGGGGGCTAGCATGGCCAAAAGTGATGTTCTATTTTTCCTCAAAATAATTTAAATTTTCTATTGTGTACAACTGAGAGAACAATCAGATGTGCGCGGTGGCGATAATGCCTGACAATCCCCGGAGACGTTGGACTAGTCCCCTGGGGTGAAATTCTGGGATCTGTTTGCTGCCTTGGGGGATTCGCTGTCTTTGCGCCTCTGTTTGGGGGGCTCAGACTCGACCTCTTCTTTTCCAGGGAGATGGAAGAAGCGGAAAGTTGTGGGTTGAACCTCCGACCACTAACAATTGGTAGAAACACTTCTCGGTGCTTGCATTTGTTAGACTCCGGCTTTGTGGTTGAAAGGCTCTGACATCGTTTTCTGGGTTCTCACTTCCGGAACGCCCCTCTACACAGCACATGTGATCTATGCTTACATTTTCCTACTGAGAGGAGGAGTCAGGGAGAGTTACTCTGCTCTGCCTCTGGAGAGGAGGCTACAGCTTACAGACAGACCTACTCAGAAAAGTGTCCTGGAGGCTGGTCTGAGCTCCCTGGAAGGAGGCACATCCAATCCGGGGACTCCAGGATGATACCTCTGAGCCCAAACTTCCCCACACTTTGCCTGCTCCTCTTTTGGCTTTGTTATAAGGTCTGAAATCCCACTGTTAGAAATTCATTTGAGTTGATAGATCTTTTTTACGGTGTCAAATAAGAATGACTTGGGGGCCTAGAATGCTCTCCCTGTAGCTCTTATTACCTTACTAACCTGGTCCTATAAAAATCAGGTAACACCTCTTGGAGAAAGCTTTTCCATTCCCGGGGCAGTGGCCCTTCTGTGGACCCCCCTAGTCTAGTGCTGAGTTGTCATTTCCTGTTTGTGGTTAGTGTCTCCACTGGCCTCCCTGAAGGTAGGAACTGTGTATCGTTCATCATTGTGTCTCCACTGGGCCTGACACACAGTCTTTACTCTATGAATAGTAGCTGAATGAGCCCCAAGATCCTCAAGTGTAAAATGGGGATGACAATGGTAATGAGGCCTTTCTCAGCGTGTGTGAGAGCATGAGTCGAGATAATCTATGTCAAAATCTTGGTAAACTGTGAAGAACTGTGGAAATGGAAGTCATTATAATAACTTGCCAGGAGATGGAGAGAAGTCCCAAAGAGGGACACACAAATCTTACCACTTTGAATATTTTCCTGGGGCCAGTTCTGAGTGATTATACTTAGAAGTCACTACACACAGGACTTTGCTTTGTACAAAGATCCTTTACTGTGTGTAAACCTGAAAGGACTTAACCCCAAACGTGTTCCCCGAGTTCGTCTTTTTGTAGAATAACCAGAGGCTGGAAAATCAGACATAATTCTCACAGAATCTGTTTGATAACTAGATTGGTGGATAATGCATTAATTATTAAGGTTAAGAGCCTGAGGTGAAAAGAAGCAAGAATTTGCTCGTTACCTGTGTGGGGACCATGATAGAGTGGGAGATTATAAGGAATTTTAGAAGAGATAAAATCGCTTCCTCCTCACTCACATCCCATCCTTAGAGAACCTGCCTCCCTTCCCAGCCCTGTCTGTCCACAGCTGTTTGGACAGGGACGGAGGGCTGTAGTTCAAGCCTTCTCACCTCAAAGAAGTAAAGCCATGACAGGGCTGTGCTATTTGGATTGTCAAGAGTTTGAACAGAGGCACTGAGAAAGAGTCTACCCTGGAAACATGAACAGGGAGGCCAGGTAGGGCCAGGCTTGACGCACCCAGTGCACACCGCAGCCAAGAGAGCCCGACGGGGTGCCTCGGCCCCAACCTGCCATTTCACCAGCCATGGTCTTCACTATGCCATGGTCAACTCTCAGAAAAGGTATTTCATTTAAAAGGTAGCTGCAGTGTAATGGGAATGAAGAGGATTAGACAGTAACACACCCGTATAACCCGTATATAAACAAGACAGAAAAAAATAAATGGAAAAAGTAATGGTGTTCATTTATGGTAAATGCTGGAGCGCACAACATTGAAACAATGGAGACTTTTGTGGAAATTCTGGAGGGACTTTCTATATTGGTTCAAGTTGTTTAGAGACTGATGATGCTGGTGTCTTATTATGTTTGGTAAGTTTGTGTGAAAAATAAATTGCCTGAGGTAAAAGTCAATGTCATATGAATGGTGGAAAATCCAGGTGAAAAAGGACACGTGGGCAAGATTAAAATTGAGGTGAGGAGAGAACACAGGAAAAGTTATCCGAGCCTGTCGTCTGTGGCATTTAGTTAGGCTGTTGTCCGGAGTTGGTGGATAGAAGGATTTTGATGGGGGTGGGGGTGACAGTTGGCTACGGCCATGTAACCCATGGACAGCTTTCTAAGTCCTATTCGTAATTGGGTTGGGCCTGTTTGGAGACAGTATTTCTCCTCAAGAGAAGGAGAGATTCCTAGGAGATCTGGATCCCTGTCACAATGTAAACATAAAACACCATGCCGCACTAACACAACTTGGATATGATGTATCACTAGATTTCAAGCCTTCCCAAAGACCTCTGCTCTGTGGTTACATTGTTAATATTTTTGCAGATAGAGCCTCAGATGTCCTCCTCTTAAACTTATAAGGTCCTAGAATCCTTATTCATACTCACACTTTCTTTTCCTTGCTTGTCCTTAATCTTTTTTTCTTCTTTTTCCATATGTTATATTGTTTTTCATTTTTATTTTTCTTTCTACCAACCTTTTTGCTTTTTAGAAAATTTCCTTCTTATACAATGATGTACACCTGAAATTTTTGCAATGTTATAAACCAATGTTACTGCAATAAACAAATAAGCTAAAAAAAAATAAAAAAAAAAAGAAAATTTCCTTCTTAGATTTTTTCATTTTAAAAAGTAGCTGGTCCTCTGACACCTGCAACCGGGGAGAAGGAGGTAATCTTCTCCTTTCCCGTGAATCTACCTTGCTTGCTTTTTGGCACAATCGTCACATCATTGTGGTATTTCAGGCCCACCACATCTTACAGTAATAATGTGAAAAGCTGAAAAGAATTGTAACCCTGAGGCCATTTGCAAAGTGTTCCTTCTGTAAGTACAAAGTTTAAGTGAGTTTGAATGTCAGCTTATCTCAGATTCCCATTTGTTGTTCATTTAAATGATAAATATACTCAATTTATTGCTCTAATCTTGTACAGGCTGAACTCAGGATCTGCCTGAACATTTCTGGTCCTTTCCCAAGTCTACACAATTTCCAGTGATTGCCTCCTCATAGCTCTGACTGTGACCAAGGTTCTTCTTTACTTGCCAAACTGTATATTATGTGGGGAGATTGGTGGTGCTGGTGGTTTTGTTTTTGGCTACTTCTTTACTTTCATAAATAGAAAATAAGCTATGCAAGACTCTCAGGCGGTAGGTAATCAAATCTATCCATCTTTTCTTTAATCAAATGTTCAGTGAGCACCTACCATGAGCCAGGCACTGTGCTTGATCTGGCGGGGGGGGGGGGGGGTGATGACAATTACAGAAACAATGACAACAATGCACCTGCTCTCACGATGCTCACAGTCTAGCACCTGTATCATAAAAAGAGCTAGTAATAGGGCTAAGGCACAACACCAGCCTCAAGGAAGAGGACTGCATTGGTCAGATATTTACATAGAAAATATTTTATTACATCCTCCTGAGGTTCATTCTTGACACCATTGTTAAATTTAAGAGTATATCTTCTTATTCTTAGCAATGATGAAGACCTTTTTCTCAGCATTCTCCTAATGAGAACTCTGTACATAGAGTATTTTAGTGGAGTAGCTATCAACTGCCCTTTCCTATTTTTCTATTGTACCATTTATCTCTTGAAGGTCTTATTTGTCAGGACTTCTTGCAGAGTTCATGGATATCGTCAAGTATCTAACTTGTCCCTAGGGGGTTTCCTTGACTCTAGAAGGAATAGAGCACTATGCTATATCCTGAATAATAGGAGACAACACTTGAAAAAGAGATTTTTAATTTTCAGGGGGGGAAAGATTATGTTCTGTAAGTATAACATGCATTTTCTTTGGAGAATGCATTTGCTCATTTGGGCCACTAGGTTAAAGGAGGTAAGAAGCCCTAAGGAATATATTTTTCATCAGCAACTACTACAGCCCCAAATCATGCTAGGTTTTTTGCAGCATCCAAAAGAAGGTTAATGCCTGACCTTATATAAATGAAAGGTGTCACTATTATAAGCAGTGCTGTTGATACAGTCCTCTGTTACTAACGGCCTTTTGTGGAGGGTAATGGCTGACTCTCTATGTTTAATCACTTAATAGAACCTGGAATCCTATTAGCCTCCATGATCTGTTTAAACAGTCTCATCCCATTGCTTCTCAAGGAAGTTTACCAACACATACAATAAGCCTAGTGCTTCTACTTTGTGAGAGCCTTCGGGTCTTTGAAGGCAGCTGCTCTGCAAATCAAAAATCCTTCTTTTCCCTAAAGATTCCTTATATACTATCCCGGTGGCCTGCTGCCCGATCCTCTTGGACCAAGTCCTCCATTTCTTCCTTTGCTGTATCTCTCACACTGGTCCCTTCTTTCTGTTTCAACACCTTTCCCTGCACTTCTATGAAGACTAACTACCTCTCCACAGACATGATCAGACGATCGAAATCTTGGGAACTGTAACAACATCAGACTCATTTTTATGATTGTCTTTTGGAGGACATGGGAACAAAACAGAGGGGTCATCACTGTCAGTCACTCCGGCAGGATTCAGCATGATCTCGAGTCTCAGCTTCACCCACAGTTCGCAGAAGAGACTGGGACTAATGCTTTCGGATCTAGGAAAGCGGTGTAGCTCCTCCAAGTCCTGGGAGAGAGCTCATTCTAGGCAGAGCAAATGTCTGCTGTAGAAACATTTTCATCTCTCTTAGAACCTCTCCCCTCCTCAAAAACCATCAATGGCTCCCCGTTGCATAAAGTGTAGAATCTAAACTTCCTTTCAAGCACTAATAGGTACCAGCTAAATTAGTCTGTTTCCTGTCTATCCTCCCCAGAATAAAAGCTCTGTGCTTTCCTGCTGTTCCTTTTTCGTTACAGCTGTTTCCTCCACCTGAAATGCCTTCCTTCTTCTCTCTGCCTGGCCCAAACCAACAATTCTCAACACTGATCACTTAACTCAGTCACCTGTGCAACTTAAAAAAAGGAAGACGAGGGGCCGGCCCGGTGGTGTAGTGGTTAAGTTTGTGCACTCTGTTTAGGCGGCCCCGGATTCACAGGTTTAGATCCTGGGCACGGACCTGCGCACCACTTATCAAGGCATGCTGTGGCAGGCATCTCACATATAAAGTAGGAGAAGACGGGCACAGATGTTAGCCCAAGGCCAATCTTACTCAGCAAAAAGAGGGGGGTTGGCAGCAGATGTTAGCTCAGAGCTAATCTTTCTCACTAAAAAAAAAAAAAAAAAGGAAGAAGAATTCAGCAACTAGACCCTACCCCAGACCTAGGTACCACATCTCTGAAGGTAGAGCACAGCACATATATATTTTTTTAATGCATCGAGAATGACTGGCCTGCCTAGTCCTTTACTGCTCAGTTCAAATCCCACCTCTTCCGGGAAGCTTTCTCTGACCATGCCAGGGAAGAAAGTCCTTCCTGCTGGTCATTGTGAGTGCACTCAGTGGCACCTAACACTTACAGCCTCACACGGCCCTAAGGTAGTTCAGAAGCTCTTTGACAACGAGGCCAAGTCTTATGACCTTCTATTCTCAGGCCACCAGCACAGGGCCTTGCCCACAGTAATCTTCATAAATATTTACCAATTATTGGCCCCAGGCTGAGGGACAGGTGTGACCAACAATAGGTATGGAGCATGTAATGGAAGAAAACCAATGCTGGGGATCCAGGGCAGGATGTGGGGACAACAGCGAATTCTCTGACACCTTCCATCCACAGGCAAAGGTCAGCTGCGTGAGGGCGGGGCAGAACTGCAAAGGAGCTCAGTTGTCCGGGAAAGCAGGGTCCTCAGAAGTGGGAGAGGTCGAGTGAAGGTCTGTAGTGATGCAGAGGGGCTATGAGCTGCATCTCAGGGGTTTTGAGATAGCTTTCCTCCAGAGAGAGGCTGCCCTCTGGCCCAGGCAGATAACTCCAGTCTCCAAGGTCCGAAAAGGTATTAAGGGAGAAATCCCAGACTTGTATAGGGGGCAGGGAGCAAGGTAAATACAGAAAAGGAGCTGCTCCAAGATGGGGGTGCAGGAGGAATAGGGAGATTGGAGGGGGAGGAAGCAGCCCTGCCTCAGAGAGACAGATAACCCTCTTGAGTCATTCATGGGTTATTTGAGTACCAGACTTACATATTGATTGATTCCTTGTATTCCTTACCTAATTCCCAAGGTATGTAGGCACTTTGAAATGGCCGAGCATACGTGCTGTGCTGCAGGAAAAGGGTGAAGAGAGGGACCCACCGCCAGGGGCCCTGTGTGTTGAGAACCTATTCTCCAACCCGAGTTCCACACTCCGAGGACTCGCCTGGGGCAGGCCAGGCGGGCAGGAGCCTTTGAAAAGTCACCCAAAGAAAACTCTGCAAAGGAGCCTTCTGTTTGGGAACTGCCTGGGGTGACTGTTTCAACACAAACCCTTCCATTTCTGTGATTCCACAAGGGGTAGATGTTTTTTAAACAGAGGAACTAGATCTTTCTGATAACACATTCATTGAAACACTCCCACCCTACCACAGCTGGAAAAGTCCTCCAGCCAGAACATTTGATTAGAAACAAATTAAGAAAACTGAGTCTGCTGGCCCAGGGGTCCCTTTCGCCTTGGTGGGTGGGTCTTGGGGTAGTGGGGACTCCTGAGGCCTCTCCACTCAGTGATCCATGGGCCCTAAGAAGAAAGCCACCCAAATGCCTCCTTCCTGCCCTGAAAATCCTCTGTCCGCAAACCTCTCCCCTCAGTTCTCTGCACACCTGCTCTGTGGTGGTGGGGGTGGGGGCTCATAAAAGGAGGCTGAGACATAACAACTCTTTCCTGTGCGTCCACCGTGAGCCGGCCGTGTAGCTGCTCTTCACTGAGCTCATTTAAATGTCAGTCCTTACAGCCACCCCGGGAGATGGGTGTTATAACACCGAACTGCAGCACTGAGAGGTCAGACAAGGTGCAGTGGACATTTGGGGAAAGTGAAAAATAGGGGCTTCCAACCCCGGGCCGTCTGATTCTAATTAATAATAATGATAACAGCGAACATGTTTTCAGCATTTTTTACATGCCAAGCATTGTTACAAGCACTCCACAGGTGCCCACTCACAACAGAGCTGCAAGGTAGGAACTATCATTATCATTTTCTTCCTTTTCTTTATGAGGAAACTGAAGCACAGAGAGATTAACTCACTTGTCTGAGGTCTCAGCATTATGCAGCGTGGCTGGGTCTGAACCCAGGCGAGCGGTCCAGGAGCTTCACCACGGGGAGTCCGGGGTCTTCCCTTCTCTGCCTGGCCCCCTCCACCTTCTCCGGCTGGTGGCAGAAAGTGCTGTTAAACAGCAACGTGGGACATGCAGTGTGATAGAAGATTGAGATGTTTTTGTTTTAAATGATTATTGAAATATTAGGGGTCTTAACAGAGACGTATGAAAACATGAGGATTCTCCAGTGGAGTGTACACTCTGGCTTGGTCAGGAGTGAGTGCAGAAACAGGCCTTGCTCTGAGGGAGGGGATTTAAAACTGGAACAGACAGAATCTTTACTAACATGAGGAAATGCTTAGGTCATGGTATTAAGTGAAAAAAGAAAGCTACAAGGCTATCTACAGTATGATCTCAGTGATATAAAAGATGCATAAAAATATGAAATAAATGCACCTACAGTTTTTTTAACAAGGATTTTCTAATTTTTTAAGTCAAGCAACAATAAAGAAAAACCTTTTCACTGACGTACGTTTTTCCTAATTCAGTATAGCTCAACAAGGATTTTCGAGCACCTACTGTGCAGGTGGCTCAATGACACGGGCATCTCAGCCTTGCCCGGAGAAGTCTGTGTTCTGGGGCGGGCTGGCTGGGCTGTGAAGTCTTCTCTGCACCACCGCCCCTGGGCCCGGGAAAGCAGCCTTAACCAGCCTGGCTGGGCAAACATCTGAAGTAGGCAGAGGCGTACGTTGTGTACATCCTGCCATCTCCTTTCTACCTCCTGCTCCTGACACCCAGCCAAACTGCTGGCATCTAGAGGGAACTTAATATTCGTAGGCTAAAAGTACATCTCTCCCTGTCACTCAACAGAAAAGTTTCTTAAAGCTGAACAACTCCATTGCTTATCGTTAACTAATAACCTTCAGCACGGTGTTTATCCTTTTCATGTTTTCTTTGTAGAAATTAAATCTGTGTTATATACGGACAAAGGAAAAAGCCTGACCACCTTCCAGTCTCACTTTTCACTTTTGTACTTTTGGAAGATAAACCAATGGATTTTAATACAATAGAACATGAAAAGCTGATTGATTTGGTTTCAGATGCCACATTGCAACTAACCTCTAAAAAACTACCGTTTGAGTTTTGGTGTCGTAACAAAGAATAATATTGACAATTATCTAGAAAGGCTATTAAAATCCACTCCTTTTTCCAACTGCCTCTTTCTGTGAGGACGGATTTTCTTCATCTACTTCAACCGAACAACATTGCAACAGTTTGAATGCAGAAGCAAGTATGAGCAACCAATTCTTCTACTAAGTCGTACATAGAAGAGATTTGCAAAAACAGAAAACAATTGCCACTCTTCTCACTAATTACTTTTTGGTTTTGGAAAATGTTTTTTAGTTGAGATAAAATTCACATAACAAAATTCGTCATTTTAACTATTTTAAAATGTATAATTCCGTGACTTCCAGGACATTCACAAGATTGTGCAACCATCACCACTATCTAATTTCAGAACGTCTTCATTGTGCCAAAAAGAAACGCCATACCCATTAGTAGTCACTCACCATTTCCCCCTCCCCCACCCCTGGTGACCACTGATCTGTTTTCTATCTCTATAGATTTACCTGTTCTGGATATCTCATATAAATGGGCTCACATAATATGTGGCCTTTTGTGTCTGGCTTCTTTCACTTAGCATAAAGTTTTCAACATCTATCTATATTATGGCATGTATCAGTACCTCATTACTTTTTATGGCTTAATAATAGTCTATTGTATGGGTAAAGCACATTTGGCTTGGACATTTGGTTTGTTTCCACTTTTTAACTAATGAATAAAGCTGCTATAAACATTCACGTACAAGTTTTTTTGAACACCTGTTTTCAGTTCTCTTGGGTAAATACACAGAAGTGGAATTGTTGGGTCATGTTTTAACCCTGTGTTTAACTTTTTAAGAAAGTGCCAAACTGTTTTCCCAAGAAACTGCATCATTTTACATTCCTACCAGCAATGTGTGAGGGTTCCAGTTTCTCCATGTCCTCGCCACACTTATTTTCCCTTTGTTTTTTAATTATAGCGTACTTGTGGGTGTGAAGTGGTATCTCATTATGGATTTGATTTCCACTTTCCTAATAACTAATGATTTTGGGCATCTTTTTATGTGCTTATTAGCCATTTATATATCTTCTTTGGAGAAATGTCTATTCAGGTCCTTTGCCCTTTTTTTAATTTGTTTTGTTTTGTTTTTTTGCTGAGGAAGATTTGCCCTGAGCTAACATCTGTCACCAATCTTTCTCTTTTTGCTTGAGGAAGATTTGCCCTGAGCTAACATCTATTGCCAATCTCCCTCTATTTTGTATGTGCGTCACCGCCACAGTATGGCTGCTGACGGGTGGTGTAGCTCTGCGCCCAGGAACCGAACCCAGGCCGCCAAAGCGGAGCACACCGAAATTAACCACTAGGCCACAGGGCCAGCCCCTTTTTGTCCATTTTTAATTGGGTTGTTTGTCTTTTTGTTATTGAATTATAAGAACTCTTTATGTGTTCCGAATACTAGAACCTTAACAGATATATGATTTGCAAATATTTTCTCCTAGTCTGTGGGTTTTCTTTTTACTTTCTTGATAGTGTCCTTTGATGCACAAAAGTTTTAAATTTTGATGAAGTGTAATTTATCTATTTTTCTTTTGTTTCTTGTATTTTGAGTGTCATATCCAAGAATCCATTGCCAAATCCAAGCTCATGAAGATTTACTCCCACGTTTTCTAGTGTTAGCTCTTACTTTTAGGTCTTTGATTCATTTTGAGTTCCTTGTTTTATATAGTGTGAAGTAAGGGTCCATATTACCCTTGCACTTGAGAAGTTCCTATAAATTTGTCATGAGCTAGTTACTGAAGAGTAAGACTTGGGCCAATAGACACCTAGTCTCTGCCAGAACTTCCCACTCAGCAAATTATTTCATCATGAGTTTGTCTCGATGGGGGATATATTCTAACATACGTTCTCTCAAGATATAAATAAAATGAAACCTCGAAATGAATCTTTTAAAAGCATTTTCTTACCATCCAACTGCCATATCGAATGTTGGGTTAGGTTACTTTATTACAAAAATGGCCTATAATTAAATCATGGTCCTGCCTAGAGCTTGGAACAATAAACTGCAAGACAAGAAACCAACATTTGGTTATCCCACTCCACTGCTACCTGAAATCACCCAAGATAATAACTGAACCACCATGGCTGTACTTGTAACATGCTATCAACTATTGCTAATAATTTCCATTAAGATTTGTGAGATTTGAGGTTTAAAAAATATAATAAAACTGTGAATTCATTAAAATTCAATTTATACATATAAACAAGGATTATAAAATGGCTTTATTTTACCATATTGAGAAATGAGAGAACTTAATACATTTTCTCAAGGTAATTTCACAAGCTAGTTCCTTGAAGAGCACAGCAAATGCACAAACAATCTCTTACATGAAAATATCACCAGGCTGCTGGCATTGCTACTCTCAGACATTGGCAAATTTCCTTTCCTTACAATGTCCTGAACCTGGAAGCTTCAGGAAGTGTTCTGGGCTGAGAGAAAGAGAAGCTATGCCTCTGGATCACAGCCAGTTTCAGACAAAGAATAAGACAGATTTAACAATTTGTTTTCTAAGTTTGAAATGTTTCTCCTGAATTCCTTTTGTGTTATCAGTAAACACTGTAGTTGCTTTTTCATTTGAGGTCTCTGAGGTTAAAATGCACTTTAAGTAATTGTGTATTTTTGAACAGGCATATCATATTGTACTTCATCCCATGCTGAAGTGGCTACTTTCTATCAGGTCAATGAAAGTTCAGGTTTCTAAGGGAACTTTGCACTGACAGATAGAATCCCATGTTAGAAGACACAGAGATGGCCTCTGATGTAACTTTATTTTTAAGATGTGTTTATTGATTATTTTTTCAGGTTCATTTTGATTCCATCAGCAATCAATACACACATTAAGAGTTGCACTGAAACTTTATTTGACTTGAGAATCAATAATTCCATTAGGATTTGAGAGCCTTATCTGGTTTACAAAGTTATGAAGATTTCTAGAGTAGTATTCTGTATAACTGCAAAAGAACAACACAAAAGATGGGAAAATTTCTTTTTACTTGTAGTTAAGTTGTTGAACTAGCTAATGAGGTGATGCCCATCAGGAATACTGATTTAGACCTCTGGTGCATTTCACATGTCCCCATGATAAATGACAATTATATCTGATTGAACCCAACCTGGATAAACTTCTGAAGAGAAAGTCTCCAGCCTCCCTCAGAACCTGGATCATGAAATCCCCTGGAGAGTCTTCCCCACAGCCTGTTAGCTGACATTTTTCATTTGGCTGGAAAGCATTCAGTATGCCAAGATTTATCAGCACTATCTAATGTCATAGTCTGAGTAACTGAGACAGAAGTTGGTGTCTTCTAGTGCCTGAAGGCCTGCCCTTGGCTCGGGTACCAAGGAAGGTATTAGCTAGGCCCAACTTCACAACCTGGTGGCAAAGGGATGCATTTGACACTGGTCTTTAAAGTTTCCAGGAAGGAAGCTCCAGTTTTGCATATGTGTGGTCCACGGCCCTTTCTACTCACACGAGGGGTAGGTCACATTCATCATGCCCCCACCGGAATTCAGCTGCTTGTCCCATGTTTGCTGCCTCCGTGGCTGGCACAACCTGCCACGCATCACCCAGCCTGGAAACCTGGAGGTCATCCTTGACTTCTTGTCCCGTTGCCAACCGCCCAATTGGTGGTGCAAGCCCACTGCCACCATCGATCCAGGTCCTCATCCCCACTCTCCTGGAAGATGGATCTCTCTATTCCTGGTCTTACTCTCATCCAGTTCATCTCCTCACATAGCAACCAGAGCAATCTTTCTAAAACAAGATCCAATCATTCCTAGGATTTAAAATCTTCAATGGTTTCCCAGAGACCTCTGACGAACTTCTTAATGACTCATAGGAGTCATTAACATCCACCCTCCCCCCAAGTCAATTTCTTCTCATCTCTCACTTTTCCTCTCTGTGTGTTCTCCCACCATGCACTCTCTGGTCCTTCGCAGCCTTTGTGCATTCAGTCTCCTTTGTCTAAACCAACCCCTCTACCTTTCACCTTGTGAATTCCTGCTCACCCCTGAAAACAATGTCACAACCCCCAGAGAACCTTCTCTAACACCTTCCCCTCCCACCACCTGTTTTCAGAGCTGATGGGCTCCCTTGGCTCTGCTCTTATCTGCAGCACAGAGCTTTTACCTAGATCCTTCTCTCCTACCCCAAAAGCAGAGGTGGCTATGGAGGACTGGGACAAGCAAATTCTATACCCCTGGGCTCAGTGCTGTGCTCAGCATTGTGTATTAGGTGAATACTATGTATTACAGCTATTTATTTATTCGGATCCCACCAGCAATCAAAATATGCATTGATCTTCATTCAACTGCATCCCTTCACTAGATTTTAGGCTCTTTGAGGAGGGAGTCCATGCTTAGTCATCGTTGTATCCCTCTTACACGTAGTATTTAGCAAATGTTTACCAAAATTATTCCTGGTTGTTGATAGCATAACCATTTCTCCTACCATCTTTTTTCTTAATTTCTTTTTTTAAATTGAGATATATTTCACAAACCATAAAATTCACTCATTTCAAGTGTATAATTCTGTGGTTGTTAGTATATTCACACAGTTGTGTAACCATCACCACAATCTAATTTTAGAACACTTCTGTTGCCCCAAAAAGAAATCCCTACCCTTAGCAGTCACTCCTCACTTCCCTCTACCCCCAGCCTCCACCCCAGCCCCAGGCAACCACTAATCTATTTGTTGTCTCTATAGATTTGCATATTTCAGATATTTCCTATAAATAGTATCATACAATATGTGGTCTTTTGTACTGGCTTCTTTCACTTAGCCTAATGTTTTCAAAGTTCATCCATGTTGTAGCATGTATCAGTACTTCATTCATTTTTATGGCTAAATAATAAAATGAATGTATATTGCATGTATATATCACTTTTTGTTTGTCCGTTCATCAGTTGATGAATATTTGGGTTTCCACTTTTTTGGCTACTATGAGTAGTACTCCTTGAACATTTGTGGATAGGTTTTTATGTAAACCATGCTTTTTTTCTCTTTGATATGTATCAGGAGAGGAATTTCTGGGACATATGGTAATTCTACGATTAACCTTTGGAGGAACTGCCAGACTGTTTTGCAAGCAACTGCACCATTTTAATTCCCGCCAGCAGTGTATAAGGGTTCCACTTTCTCTACATCCTTACCAACACTTATTATTATCTGCTTTCTTTATTTTAGTCATACTGGTATGTGTAGTGTGGTTTTCATTTGCATTTCCCTGATTACTAATGATGTTGAGCATCTTTTCAGTTGCTTATAGGCCATTTGTATAAATTCATTGGAAAAATTTTTATTCAGATCCTTTGACCATTTTTAACTGGGTTGTCTTTTCAATATTGACTTGTAAGAGTTCTTTATATACTCTGGATACAAGTCCCTTGTCAGATACATGTTTTGCAAATATTTTAACCCACTCTTTTTTTTTTCACTTTCTTGATGGTGTCCTCCTGCCACACAGAAGTTTTTAGCTTTTATGAAGTACAATTTATGTATTCTTTTCTTTTGTTACTTATGATTTTGGTGTCATATCTAAAAAATTATTGCCTGATCACCCAAGGTCATGAAGATTTACTCCTATGTGTTCTTCTATGAGTTTTATAGTTTTAGCTCTTACATTTAGGTCTATGATCCATTTTGAGCTAATTTTTTTTAATATGGTGTGAGGTAGGAGTTCATATTCATTCTTTCACATGTGTAATCTGGTTGT
Source organism: Ceratotherium simum simum (assembly GCF_057802395.1). Lineage (NCBI taxonomy): Eukaryota > Metazoa > Chordata > Mammalia > Perissodactyla > Rhinocerotidae > Ceratotherium > Ceratotherium simum. The sequence continues at coordinate 87,299,024 of NC_141903.1, forward strand.
CCCAGCACCATTTGTTGAAATGACTATTCTTTCAACATTGAAATGTCTTGGCACCCTTGTTGAAAATCAATTGACCATAAATGTCAGAGTCTATTTCTGGACTTTCCATTTTACTCCATTGATCTTTATGTCTATCCTTATGCCAGTACTACAGTGTTTTGATTCTCATACCATTTTTAAAAAACAGTATAGGAAAGCTATGTAATTGGCAAGTTGGGAAAAGTGGTCTCCTTGAAGTGGGAGAAAATTCTTTTTGTAGGAATATGGATGTCAAGGGCAGGCAGTAAACAACTATTGAGCATCTGTTATGTGTTAGGCATTATAGTAGACACCTTCACATACACTGTAACCACAATCATGTAATAGTCATAATAACCCCATGCCGTAGGTAATATTACACTAATTTCAAGGCGAAGAAGCTAGAGTTTGGAGAGGTTAATTAACTTGCCTAAAATCATTTAGTAACTGGTGGAGGAAGTGGGATTTGTACACAGTCCCTGGGAACCCAGAGCCCATAACAAGGAGCTTTTCTTACCACACATCTAGTGAACACAAACCGCATCTGAAGGCAGTGGAGGCACTTGAATTCATTAACATCATTTTTCTCATGATACTCTAGAAAATTAAAGAGGCACTTACAACTATCTTGAGACAGCTGGCTACCAGCAAAATTTCACAGGATATTTAAAAAAATCACTCTTCAACTATAAAAACCAGTTTAATGGTTCATTTTAATTTCATAGCTTATGTTATTCTCATTTATATGACCTCAAAAGTGATTGAACATTATTTTGTATAATTAGCATAGCACAATGCCATTTTGTTGGAAGGAAAGCCAGGACTAATCTCAGCTGTGCGCATCGGCCTTGTCTTTAATTCTTGTTTTCATTGAAAATCTTCCCAAGGTTGTTTTGAAATGAACACAGGTCACAGTTGTCCAATGAGTTCTATGTGAAATAATAGAAGATTTAGAATTGAGAAAGATTTGTGAAGTAAATGAAGAAATGGTGTTATTTTTCCATAATTTGGTTAATACAAGGCTCCTTTATTTTTCTTTTCTTAATCCAGGGCACAGAGAGTATCCTCTGGGTCCCAGAGTCTGGGGAGGAGTTAAGCTTAGATAACGCAGTTTCAGCCAGGACAGAAACACAGTCTAGACAATCCTGTCATCTCTTGTTAACTTTTTACCCTCTCTGCTCTGCAGGGCGAGTCTTTGCTTTCTCTCATTGAAGATGCTGCACCCAGATGTTTAGATTGTCCAGTGTCTCTTAAGTAAGGATTCCGTGATTCAATTCCTCTTAGAAGTTAGTACCAGGAAAAAGTTTTCCTAACTTGAGGAACAACGGTGATTCTTTTACCAGACCACAAGAACTCTATTATTCACTGTACATCATTCTTGCCTCGGCTCTGGGAAGCCCAGAACTAAATTTAATGCTCAGCTATGGTAAACCAGGACCCTGAAAAGAGGATCTCTTACCTTCTTCTGTTACTTTTAATAACAAGTCACCCAGAATAGGAAGTAGGCAGAATACATGTTATAAACAATAATACTCAATATTGTTATTATCAATAGAAAATAATGTATCTTCTAACTCTAGCACTACGTGAAACTAGGGTGCCCAACAATTGCTAGTTTTACAGACAGATGTGTTTGTGCTTCTTGGTTCCAGGAAGAGGATTGGAAGAAAAAGTAAAAGAAAAAATGTTTCTTACAGGAGAGATTTTCAGATTGGAGATTACATTTTTCAGTCTGAGGCAGATTAGGGACAAAGATCCTCTATATGATGCAAAAAACAGCAGTAGTTTCCTCAAATTCTCATCTTAGCCTTGCTACGGAATCACGCTGAGTAAGTATTTCCCAAATTTCATCGCAGGTACTAGAGAGGATAAGAGGAAAAACTTACCTCTTAGCGGTATTGAGAGCAACACATAATTCACAATAGAAAAGATAAACCTCCTGAAAGCACCATCCAGGGACCAGATGCACAGCATTGTTGTCATCAAGGGCTAAAGCGTGCTTTCTCTGGGGGGTTTTATGCCTGTCATGAATACTGTAAGACAGCTAATCCCTCAAGCTTCTTTGTATTTTGTACCTCTTCTGAGAAAGATTTGTAATCCAGGAAAATGTCTGTAGGTGATGAGTTGGAGAGAATAAAGATTCAGTGAACTGAATTTGCCAGTTACATGTTAATGAGCAGCTAAGACTGTTGCAGAATTTGCATGCAACTCTTAAAGGAATATTGCAGTAAAACATTCTCACTGTATGGAAAGTTCCACCCTACTTCAGGGATAAGCTCAGTTGGATGAGGGCCGGGTGGATTTGTTTATGGTAGTGGTGACATAATAGGAGGAAATGAAGGGAGCCCCTTCATGGGTTGAGTTTTGCCAGAGTTACATGGAGTCTAGTTTTGGAACTAGAGGAGGAAAGCAGACTACTTCTTTAGGAGAAGTCAGTGGCAAATGAAAACTACTGCTTCATTTATAGGAGAAAGGAAGGCCAGGAGGTAGACTGGTAGACTGTGGCCAGAAGATAAAAGTGGCCGACAGTCCTCAGTTTTCACCAGAAGAAAGCGAATGCCCAAAGTTCATGTGCTTCTTTCTTCCAAGACTTAGCCACAGTGTGTGTGTATATATATACATATATATATATTTTTTTTTTTCCTGAGGAAGACTCACCCTGTGCTAACATCCACTGCCAATCCTCCCTTTTTGCTTGAGGAAGATTAGCCCTGAGCTAACATCTGTGCCAATCTTCCTCTATTGTGTATGTGGGTCACCGCTACAGCATGGCTGTCGGTGGTGGGTCAGCGCCTGGGATCCGAACCTGCGAACTCTGGCTGCCAAAGCAGAGCACGCCAAACTTAACCACTATGACACAGGGCCGGTCCCAGCCACGGTGTATTTTGAGGGCCATGTTTCTCCTTGGTTCCAGCGTGAATGGTGTCCTTAACAGATCCATGAGGAAAAGGGAAGTCTTTTCTACAGATCATTGAAATTTTCTTTATCAGGAGCCCCTGGCCCTTTATGTCTGACTCAGTCCTACACTCCCCTCCCCTACCCCGTTGTTTGGTTACTGGAAAACCCTGTATGCCTAATTTGCGCTTGTGATGTTTGTTCTCAGTGGAGACATTTCGCCGTCCTCACTCAACAGACAGCTTAGCACCTTGGTAACGGGATTTCAGTAAAAATAGGGACATTTCTTTTGTATTTACAGGCTTCACTTTCACCCTTGACTTAAAAACTGCCAGTTGGAAGCAGAAATTGAAATATTCCATTACTAAGTCCATTGGAGACTTTGGCCAGGCCATTTCTGTGGCCAAAAGGATGGCTTCGTCTCACATAGCTCAGAGCCCTGATTTTAATCGGCACAGCTCCTCAAGTCTTTATGCTCAAAATTGCCTTTCCTCAACCCATATTTGTCAAGGAAAATGGATTCTTAGAATTTCAGATGGCCTTTTTGTATAATTAGATCCATGGACTAAAAAGGCAGAATGATAATTTTTAAGAGACTGATTTTTCACAGGACCCCAAGTTGGTGAACTGCCATTTCACTAGTTTACTTGTAGAGATGCTCAGCTTAGATCATTTACTTTTTTCTGTGATCTTCAAAAGACGTTTATTTCCAAGTTTGTGTCTAGCACTGAAATGCTATGCTCACAGTTTTAGGAAATATCAATCTCTCAAAATGGGGGGTGAAGGGGGTCAGGGGAGAGGTAGGTTTTTATGAAGATGAATAGGAAAATTTAAAGTTAATATCTGTATGCTGACAATCAGGAAAATATATCAAATGTGTCTATTATAATGCATATTTTATTTAAATTCCAAGCAGATTCATACTCAGAATAGGATCAAAGTGTTCCCACATGAACAGTATCTAGCCCTGTTGATGCAAGTCACACTAGATGGGGTATAATGTTCAGAGAACTGAGTGACCTATGCAGGCAAGTAAGTTCAGGATAACAACATTTTAGCCAGGCACCACTGTAATATTACCCTATGACCTATCCACTGGCTCATAATTATTTTCTTCCAAGACCTCCTTGTCATTTGACCAAATTTTGCAGATACCCTTTAATTTCTTATAATTTCCTCCTTACTTATGCCTCATTGTAAGTGTTTTTTGAAAATTTGGCTGAAGCACACGATAGAAGCAGCATTCGCAACATCCCAAGGTTCTGTTATTATCCTCCTTTCTCCAGCCTTGCCTTTCCAGAGAACTTAGCAGGTACTTTTTCTTCTTGAACTATAACTTTTAGCATCTCTCTCCTTCTGTATTCTCCCTCCCCTTCCCATCCCTAATTTCTTGCTTCCTCTTAAGTGTAATTTATCTACCCTTAAGATCCAAATTATCCTGTCTGGGAATACTTGCTTTGATTTTAGCCCAAATACAACAAACATGGTTCCGAGAAAACTTTAGTCTTAGATTTCCCAGGTGGTTCTCTTGTGAATTCAATGACACAAAGTATAAAATGGGTGTCAACTCCCTAATTTACATGTCCCAGTAGGTATTTACCGTGTCAGATGTGCAAGATACAAAGACGTAAGGCTCCAGTCAAGCCCTCAAAGAGATTACAATGTAGATGAGGCATCAATCCAAGTGGTATACATATGAAACAGGCAATGCCACCACATAATACAGACCACTCTGTGATGCCGTGTGCAAGCACCCACAGTCCATGAGGGAAGACATTTTTGTGCTTCTCTCTGTTCACCAATGCATCCCCAGTGCCTGGAACAGTCCCTGGCATATAATCAGTGCTCAACAGATGTGTGGAATGAAGTACAGTCTACTCAGTTACCAGCATGTTTCTGTAATGACAGCATATGTCACACAAATTAACTCATTCGTGATTGATATGTAGGGAAAAGGTATTAGTAAAATGGAGGAGTTGTGTTCGTTCACATGCAATTATTCCCAGCACCTTAATACTTTGCACCACCGAGTAACAGCAGCTCACGCAAAGCACAGCAGGAAGCAACTCAGGAGAAGGCACAGTGCTGTGTCCGATGCCGGTTAACTCTATGTTCTTGCTCTTGGCTTGGTTTGGCCATGAGCTCTAACTTGGAAGGGTTTATTGGGATGAGGGAATTCGCCTCTTATTTGTACACTTTGTGCTTATCTTCTTAACTCAGCAGCCTCAAACAACTCTCTTTACAATCTCTTCATCAGTTACCTCCATCTTTTCATAAAGGTGAAGTCCTCTATATTTACTGTAATACTTATGAGGAACTTAACATGGCTCATAAACTCTACTAGTATGTTTTGGAGCGGCCGCTGGTTCTGTTAGGGCTCTGGTTGCAATGTTGCATAGGTTTTGAGTCGTTTTTCCTAACCCTATTTTCCCCATAAGCCTTGTTATTTCTACTGTGTGATTTCACAAAATGGCAGGAACGCACACATCCTTTTATAGAAGAAATGCTCTACTACAAACTTCATTTTCAGTAAAATGAAAATGGGATTTGGCTGTGGGAGACGATGGAAGAGAGCCTTCCAGCTCTGGCAAGAGCGTCAACAATTCCCACGTAGACGTAGTATGGAACCTAGTGGCCAAGGAAAGCACTCACTGGTGAGAGAGCCAGGCTCCCCCCTGGGGAGTGGGCAGGTTTTGAACAGAAGAGTTTTTAAGTAATTCAGAATTTTCTATGGCAAAGAGCCTCTGAGAGCTTCTAGAACAGGAAGTGGCCTGCTGAAGCGGTGTTCTAGAACTATTAACCTGTAGGCGTGGGCAGATGGATACCAGTGCAAAGAGAGCCAGAGCAGGGAACCGCGGAGGAGGCCACCGAAGCCATGAAGTTGGGGACAGCGAGAACTAGAAAGGTGGCAGTGGGCTTGGAACGGAGCGGGCAACTGGAAAGACCTTGAAAGTGAAGAATCAATGGGAGCGGCTACTGGCAATGGAGGGGAGAGGCCCCAAATTGACTGCTAGGGTCTGAGGTCAGGCCGCTGGTGGATACAGGTGTCCCAGACAAGAGGCTAAGTTGCGGACAGGAGCAAGTTTGACAAGAAAAAAAGACAAGAAGGGTTGGCTTGGCTACGTGCCATGTGCCAACATTTAAATCACAAGGAATATTGTCACCTTAATTCGTGGCAATTTAACTGTGTTAAATGAGTTAGTGAGTCCCCTCTCCGGACAAGGTTGCCTTTTTAGACTGTCGCCTAAAGCGCCTTCGAAATTCATCCCGAAACCGTCTGTCGAGTGCAGGGGAGGATGTTTCGGGAACCCAAGCAATCTATTTACGAATATTCTTTGTGACTGTCGCACTGAGTTTCCTCAGCTGGAGACCCACAGGGCAGGTAAACGTATGCCGGGGCCTCCTCTCCGGGAGAGGAAGGCGAGGATAGGGGTCCCGGGACTCCAGCCTGCCCTGCCCCTCTGGATTCCCGGGACCACCGGGCGGACGTTCTTCCCTCTCGGGCCCGGCGTGGGGAACCGCTCCGGGCGCTCCGGGGCCGGTTCTCCGCCCGAGAGGCCGGGCCTCTCACCCCGACTCCGACTTCGCCGCTCCCCGCCTCCCCGGCCGGCCGTGCGCGCTCTCGGCGCCGCGGAGACAAGAGAGCCTCCGCCGTTCCGGAGGCTCCCGCGCGGCCCGGGGACCCTCGCAGGATCCGGGAGGCGCCGCCGCCGCCGGGCGGGCGCAGCGACCGGCTCCCAGGCCCCGGGCCTCCGCCCCTCCTCCCGGGGATCCCCTGTCGCCAACACCCGCCCGGGCTCCGCAGGACCCTCCCCTCGGAGGCCGGGCCTCGTCCGCCCGCCGCCCCCGCCCCGCCCCGCGCTCCGCGCCGGGGCACCCCGGGCCCGACCCCTCCCCCTGGACGCCCGCCCGAGCGGGACGGAGGCGGGATGGTGACTGGGCAGCGGCGCGAGGCCGGGTCGCGGGCAGGCAGGCGCGGCGGCCGCCCTCCTTCTCCGCCCCCGCCCCGCTGCCCCCTCCCGGCGTGCTAGCCCCGGAGGCCGAGTCCGCGGTCCCGCCTCCTCCCCCACCGGGACCCTCTCCCCTCCCCGCCCTCGCCCCCTCCCCTCGCCGCCGCCTCCCTCTCGCGCCTCCTCCCTCCCCGGCGGCCGGCGGGCCAGAGACAGAGGTGCTGCGCGGAGGCGTCGCGGAAAGCCCCGGCTTGGGGAGGCTGCGGGCGCGCAGTCGGGGACGCCGCGCCGGGGCCGGTGAGTTGGGGTCGCGGAGCCCCGCGCGCGCTGCGGGGTGGGGGAGCCCGCCGCCCGGGCCAGGTGGGGGGCAGCCGCGCGGCGGGGGGCACTCGGCGCGGGCGCCCGCGGAGCCGTCCCGGCCGGCGGAGCCCGGGCTGCGTGCGCGGGAACCTCGCTCCGGCGCCGCCGGAGCCCGCCGGGAGGGCAGGGCAGCGTCCGCGGGACGGGCGTTGGAGGCTGGGAGTGGAAGGAACGGCCGCCGGCAGCAGAAGTGGAAAAAGTGGTGCCCGAACGGCGATCTGCCGGGAAGCCGGCGCGAGCCCAGCCCTCCGGCCGCCGCGGGCGGACACCGCACACGGGCCGCGCGGTCCGGGGCGCAGCTCGGCGCCGGGCTCGGCGCGCCTGGTGCCGCCCGGGGTCGCTCCCGCGGGGCCTGGTCTGCGGCGCGCGGGTCACGCCGGCCACAGACGTCAGCCGCTCCGCAGATCTGGGCTGCATTTTTGTGGGCAGCGCAGTGATTTGGGGTGCGGGCTGGAGGGGGTGGGCGCGGAGTGGGGAAGACCACATCTGGGATGGGTGAGGTGAAGGACCGGGGCAGACTGTGTATGTGTTTCTGGATGTTTTTAGGCACAAAGTTTTGGGGTTTTTTTCCTCCCCTCTTTTCCTTCCCATTCAGCGGCCCAGTGCTTTCTGAACTCAGAAAAGCGAAAAGATTTTCTTCAATCCCATTCAACTTCTCTTATTTCAGGAGGGTCAGGACTTTTATGAGCGTCCGTGGGCTGTTTCAATGGGAGTTGAGAGAGTCTCCTCCCCGCGCCGGGCCGTGTGCTGGGTCCCCGTCTTCTCTGCGGGGAGCGTGAGCGTGCGTGGAGGTGGCCGTCAGGAACCCGCAGGAAAAAGTAGAACTTGCGTTTGAAATCGCAAAGCGGCCCCTATAGACAAGTGAGTGTTGGAGCCAGAGGGAGGAGAGGTGTGGGCAGCGGAGCGGTTAGAGCCTCGTCCCGGAGTGAAACCCGAGTAACCGAGTTTGAAGGGACGGGCATCGTCTCCACGTTGCCTTTGCTTCACCCACGCGGCTGAGAGCGCCACCTCCGCCAGGTGTAAGCAGGATCGAGGCCAGTTTCTTTGGTATTGCCTTTTCCTGGGTATCCCTGATTTTTCCCTACTGGTCCTCTTTAAAAACTTCTCCTTTTCAAATTTAAGGGGGACACATGCTGGTGAGGATTAACTTTTAAAGATAGGGAAAAGAAATAAAATCAAGGTTCTCATTTCTTTTTGCTGTCATACTGTGATCGGCTTGTTATTAATCTATGTCAGAAATCCGATTCTTCAATGACATAATATTTGAGAGGTTTGAAGTAATACCAGATAAAACGCTATGTTTTAATATTTTTCCTAAGTGGTCACACAGATCGTGTGGCTTGTGCTTCGCAAAGCGTGCAGGAATCATTTTATGCCAGGAAAGAAGACTGTGTGTGTTCTGGGAGATGATGGGGAGGGGGAATCATTTGTCTTCAGAGCAGTACAATTAGGAAGAATAATTACACTACAAATGAACATTTTTGAATATAATTTGAGTCATGATACATGAGCCAGTAATTTGTTTATAGGAAAGAAAAAGAATCTTTGTGGATGAGAGCAGAGGGATGCCTTCTGGAAAAAGTAATGTGTGCTGTTCACCCATGTGGATGGGCTCAGAATTGATGGCACCTGCCTACAGAGATGTATGGCCTGATGAATTAAAGAGATTTTACTGTATATAATGTTTGGGCAGGGCAGGAAGGGAAAGTCCATAGTAGAAGATAGAAAAACAGTATATAGAAAAGTACAGGGCCGGCCCCGTGGCTTAGCGGTTAAGTGCGTGCGCTCTGCTGCCGGCGGCCCGGGTTCGGATCCCGGGTGCGCACCGAGGCACCACTCCTCCAGCCATGCTGAGGCCGCGTCCCACATACAGCAACTAGAAGGATGTGCAGCTATGACAGACAACTATGTACTGGGGCTTTGGGGGAAAAATAAATAAATAAAATCTTTAAAAAAAAAAAAAAAAAGAAAAGTACATATTTCGTTTTTTAATGAACATTGTATACAGCTTCTCAACTTCTTTATTGCAAAGAATTGACAAAGCGGGAGACCAAAATATAGGAGACAAATTGGAGCTGTTGAGTTCCCAGAGGTGCCACTTACTGCCTGGACCTTGGACAAGTTATTTAATTTCTCTCAGCCTTGGTTTTTGTGTCTATAAAATGGTGGTAATAAGGGTTCATCACCTTGAAGATTAGCTGTGACTACTTTTGTGTAGGACTTAGGGTGGTGCCTGGCGCTGAGTAAGTGATGGTTGTCAAGTATTTCAAATGCTCAGGAAAAAGCGGCACCATTCAAAGAGCTGGATGCAAGGATAGCTGATTTTAGAGTGAGCAACTGCTGCTTAAGGCAGACTGTGTGTTGAGGCTGTACCATGCCCTTGGCAGCCCACACTCACAAACACTTGATCTTTCTAGAACTTGCAGGTTGCATCCTTTTGGCCCATTCTGGTCAGCCTTTTCTGGGACTCCAGTTCCAGGCAATGTGCAGTGCAGGCTCTGTGTGGATCTGAGGTCTGGAGCACAGGTGGGGCTCGCAATTCCGTGCCTCACTGTCCCCTTGTAATGGAGGTTCTCAGCTGTCTGGTCCCACGCAAGTTAATATCCAAATTTTATTTGAGAAAAAAAGAAAACTTTAGTGATGGACATGGTGAGTCCATGGGAATCCTAAAAGCAACATTATGCTTACTGCTCTTAGAAAGATACAAACAGTAAGTAAATATGTATCTAATCTCTAGAATTTGTTCCAGAAAGCAATTTGAAGTATGTCTTGAGGTTAATGATACATTGCCCAATTTTTGCTAAAGTTGTACCTTAGAGCAACATGAACAAAAGGCATTCTTAGCAAAACACTATTTTTTGAGCTGGGAACAATGCTGTATGTTGCTCTTCTAATTGAGGAGGAATGCCTATTTGTTGGCTCATTCATCCATTCTTTTATCCTGTCGTTCAGCAAATACCTGTGGAGCCACTCCCATGGGCCAGGCTCTGTGCTGGCCTCTGGTAACACAGTCAGGACCAAGAGCCGGCCTCTCCCCTCACAGAGCGCACCTTCTACTTGGAGAAGCAAGCTCTGTGTGAAGGACCTCCCTAAACCTGGAAGCTCCCTTTTTAATTTGGAAGAGCCTGTGCTGGGAAAGCAGTGCTGGGTGCGCTTCCCTTCCAGAAGCCAACCTGATGGGAGGGAGGTGGTCTGGCTAGGGGTGGTGGCGGGGCAGCTGGTCCTGCGGGTCCTCCATAGGGAAGAGGAAGAGGGGGGCCGGCCTCTTTCTGTGCTTTATAAAATTATGTGCCCAATTTGAGTAGTAGCTGAGTAGAAACAGCAGCCAATGTGCCATGAAAACCAACAGCAGGTTTTCTCAGAGAGGGGACTTCTCAGGCTTAGAAAGGCAAAGAAGGAATCAAAGGTTGGAGCTGATCATGAGCTTGTAAAGCCCAGATTGTGTCCAGGGAAGAGTCTGGTCTGGCACTTGAAATACTTGACTCTGTTGCTGCAGAAGGTGTGATTGAAAGAGTAAAGGACGGAGTGAATACTTGGTTCCTCATGCACCTTCAAGGTTTTGTGTTTCTTTTTCACTACTTTTAAAATTGCAGTAATAGTAATAATACATATGTTTGGAGTCTGGAAGGTTTGCAAAGGTGTAAAGTAGTCGGGGCACTGACAGTAGCTGCTTGGACTGGAGGCAAGGTTGTGCGGGGAAGCTCCTGAGAGTGTAGGGTCTTGGGTGCTGACCTGAGGAGTCTAAACTTCATCTAGAAAGCTGTGTGGAAGATGGAGAATTTGCAGCAGGTGAATGACATGATCGTATTGTGCTTTAGAAAGAACTCGGTGGCCACGAGGTGGGCTAGGTGACAGGGAGGCCGGGGCGGGGCTCAGGAGGTGAGCTGGGAGGTTAGTGCAGGAATCCTGATGGGACTTGGTGAGGGAGAGAGGGAGAGGCCTGGAGAGGCTGACAACACTTCTTTGGTCATCTTCCCGGGGTGGGCACTCAGCGAGAGGGAGTCCAGGGTGACTGCTGTGGTCATGGCGCCCTTCACTGAGGTAACAAGTGTGGGGAACCTCACTTTGGGGAGATGGCAAGGAGTAATGAGGTCACTAGATTCCAAAACTGAACTGTGAGCCCTCCAGGAGAGCTGCCCAGCAGAGAGTTGGATACACAGGCAGAAAAGAGAGGTCTGGAGCTGGAGATGGAAGAGGGAGCTATTGTTATAGTAGTGGCAAGTGGTTGCCTGGTCTGTCGAGGTTTATTAGTGCTGAGGGTGAGGCTAATCTGTGTCCTTGTGACTGCATTTTTCTCTTTCATCCTTTGAACAGGCCTAACTGGGGATAATCAAGGCCTTGGCCTTGAATGACCAGACTGTTACTGGTGTTATTTTGCAGACTTGGTGAGATCTGTTTGTGTTATTTTTGAACTGAGATAGTTAAAGAGGAATATACACAGAATGGTTCTAAATATATTTAATAGCTAGGATATATGACTGATAAAATTGATACCCCACCCCGCAACACACACACAGATGTTACGGACTGAATGTGTCCTCCCCAAAATTCATGTGTTGAAGCCTCAATCCCTAATGTGATGGTGTTTGGAGGTGGGGCCTTTGGGAGGTGGTTAGGTTTAGGTGAGGTCATGAGACTGAAGCCCCAATGGTGGGATTAGTGTCCTTATACGAAGAGGAAGAGAGGCCAGAGCTCGCTCGCTCTCTGCCACAGCAGGAAGGTGGCCATCTGCAAGCCAGGAAGAGGGTCCTCACTGGGAACCGAATCTGACAACACCTTGATCTTGGACTGCCAGCCTCCAGAACAGGGAGAAATAAATGTCTGTTGGTTAAGTCACCCAGTCTATGGTATTATACAGGTATATATTGTATTTAAGAAAATGCAAGATGACCTTCATTTGCTGAGAATGTAAACTAGTTTTGTGTGCATCCACAAAATACTGACCATAGTTAAAGAGATATGTTATCTGCATGTTTTCTTAGTTTAACCGTAACACGTAACACCGTCAGCTAGGGCAAGAGAAACACCTGACTTTGACTTTGAGACTTGGCAGATAAGAAAGGAGAACCTCAGTGTATTTACTGCCACATTTATTGATTAAGTGGTGCTCCAGACACTATTTTAAAAAATATTTCAGTCCAGATTAAGACTTCTGAGGTGTTTAATTGGGGTGAACTTTCATTTAGGACAGTACAACCAAACTAACTTTTGAAACTCTTCACGTGGTTTCTAAGATAATAGGTACTGAACTCTGTACCCAGTTATGGTATTTGAGTGAAGACTATTGAGGGTTTCAGCAGGTTCATGACAATGGTTAACACTTGCTGAGGGGACATTAGCAGTAAAGGCAGTTCTTTCCTGTGCCTTTTCCATGTACAGAGAGTAGTTCAACAAGGTGTAACCAGGTTGTCTGGCTTTTGGCTGCACAAGGGTAATGTGTTGAGGATTTGCAGCGTGGGCTGATGTATGAAGCTGGGGTGTTATAACAGTAAGTGTGTGGCCTTTAAATCACTCCCTGTTTGTGGAACTAAGAACATTCTGTGGTGGGCTGAATCTCTCTGATCCTAAAAGTACACCGACTTGCAGGGACCCCTGCTTTGCTGATAGGCAGCTGCACACATGTTTGTGGTTCCCAGGTCTTTATCTCCAACTTCTCCACACCCCTTTTCTCCCCAGCGTTAATGTTCCCACCGTAGAGAGGGTGGTCGGGCTCCTGGTCTCTATGTGAGGACATGGTGAGAAGGCAGCTGTCTGGAGCCGGGAAGAGGGCTCTCACCTGGAACCGAATCTGTAGGTACCTTGAGAATTGTTCTAGAACTAACTTTTGTTTTCATGTCCATGAGAGACAGTCTTATCTGCCTTTTTTTTTTTTTTTTTTTTGAAATTACCGTATGGCCCTCAAGGGCTATTGCTGTGGATTTGAATTTCATTCATTTGTGGAGTAAAGAAAAGTGTGCAAAGTAGACCCCAATGAATGCTTGTTGAGTTACAGGCGTGCCATCTGATTTGTGCACAACCATTACTCCTCTTACTGCTGTGGATTTAGTGTAAGGCCAATGGGGATTATTAATCGTTGTCGGTCTGTGTAACGCCTCACCTACCCACGGCTGCTTCCCGGGGGTGCCATTGCAAGGAAAACTGGTGGCCACAGACAGACTACAAGGATGTAGACTAAAATTTTAACTGGTTATCTTGGACTAGTAGGGTTACAGGTGACTATTTTCTTTACTTTTCGATTTTTCAGATTTTCTGTAAGTAGCATGTTACTTTTAAATCAGCACAAAACAGTTGTCGGTGGGTTTTTATTGTACAAAACCATATCAGCAGTTTTGGCCACAACACAGTCTATCTCCTTACATCTGTGATATATCCATTATAAAGCAGATCTCTGGCTTTAAAAGGAATTGACATTCCTGGGCCGGCCCTGTGGCTTGGTGGTTAAGTGCATGCGCTGCGATGCTGGTGGCCCGGGTTCGGATCCCGGGTGCGCATCGAGGCACCACTTCTCCGTTCATCCTGAGGCCGAGTCCCGCATACAGCAACTAGAAGGATGTGCAGCTACAACATACAACTATCCACTGGGGCTTTGGGGGGAAAAAATAAAATAAATAAAAAAAATCTTTAAAAAAAAAAAAAAAAAAAAAAAAAGGAATTGACATTCCTATTCCTTGTAAATGTAGTTACTGGAAGGAGGAGAAATGCAGCCAGGACTGGGTGCTGTGTGACCCAAAGCCAGAGAGGGGCAGCTGCCCCTGAATGACAGGGAAGAACTCACTCCTTACCATGGGTCTGCTTTGTGTGTTTCTGTAGACATTGTAAGTGTGATCTGAGAAGTGTTTTACTTTTGTATCTAAATGTGTAAACAGCTGTCTGATTGACACGTACTGAATTAAATCTGATTGATAAGAAGTACTGAATTAAAATGTACTATCCTGACGTGTTAGATTTTTTTCTTTTTTAAGATTGTTTCAGTGTTCAGTAGAACCCAGACCAGCAGTGAGATCTTAAATCTCCCTTTAGCAGCAACCTCCTCACATGCCCGGAAAATCAGAGGGGCTCTTTTTCCTCTACTGATTCTATTGTTCAGCATTTTCTTTCTTTCCACACTGAGCTGTGTTGTCAAGGGCGCCTGGAGTTCAAGCTTCCTCTCTCCTGGGGCAGGCTGCAGTTGGGCTGAATTTCACATTGTTTTCCAGTTTGGGGAAGTTGGCCAGTTGTTTAAGGAAGGCCATAACTGTGTAGACAGGACCCTCGTTTAATCCGCAAGCAAGTGGTGCATGGCACACGTTTATTCAGGATAGATTAACCTCTTAAAAGTTTTTAACTTTTTTCTCTTGCCCATAGAGACCAAATTTTCTGAAATTAAAAATAATAGACTGGATAGTCTGGGAACTACAGACTTACTGGTAAGCAGTCTTTTTGTGTTTACAAATGACTACCATTTGTATATTAAATATACACTGAAGAAAAACATGGTTTACAACTTTAAAAAAATCTAAAAGCACGTCCATCTTTTTTCCAATGGCTAACTGTCTGCTCTGAAGATGATTCTACATAGAGAAGTATGTCTGAGCAGATACGTACTCTGTCATTTGCTCCTTATAGTAGTCCTCTTGGGGTTCTTCTGTAGTGGAAGCTTGTAATTTACCAACCTAATTACTGATTCTGCATGGACTCATGCTGTACTGTGTCGCAGAGTGTGCCGGCTTAAACAGGTGACTCTACATCGTTTTTGATCCGAATGCTTTTGGTAAATGGGTGTGCTTAGGTTGTCTTGTCTGTTAACATGTTTTTTCCAGTTCGTGCTTAGGTCTGTAGTTCTTTTCTCAATTAGGAAAGAAAGGACAGCATCAAAAGGAGCTAGGCAGACATGTGGAATGTTTAAAACTTAGCCAGGTAAAGAGGCCACAGTGAATAATAAGAACCCAAGTGGTGGTGGTGATGGAGAGGTGTGACAGGTGGCTGGGAGACTGCTTAGGGTAGTCTGATCAGCTATGCCACAGAGGGACCACTGCTCCCCTTGGTCTGGAAACTAGACTCATGAGGATGTTAGCTTTCTTAACAACTACATTTGTCAACAAAACTTGCATGTTTTTAAAAAAATTTAAGCATTTTAAAACAAGAACTACTTGCTTGTACGTGTGTATTTGATTTTTAAAATCTTGGCCATGGGACTGCCCATTTCTTCTTGTCACATTTCAGCTTTCCCATTCTGGTGTGTTCAGCCTGTGCAGATAAGTTTGCATTCTGACCCAGTCATCTGTCCTGTCCGCCATCCCCCTGGGCTGCGTGCTGTCTCTCCGTACGTTCTGCTCTTCAGTCTTTCAAGTTCTGTGAGTCGTTCGCTCCATCCAGCCTCCGCTTCTCATTCTCCTGAGTCCTCTTAGTAACCCAGGGTGCGTCAGCCTTTGTAGGCGGCCAGAGGGCAGAGGTTTGGAGTCTGTGCCAAGATTCAGAGGAAGCTAATCATACCCATGACCTTGACCTCATTAACATTGTGCTGGAACCAAAAGAGCCGGCGTTCTGTGGTATTGTTTGACTTTGGATTGTCCCTACTGATTTATGGTCACAGGGTCCGTGTTCCCGCCTTCTAAAGTAGGCCGATAGAAGAGCCAGATGAGGACGTAAGAGACGAGCAGTACTTGCTGCCTCCTTTTAACTCCCCAAAAGCTGGGCTTTGGATTATCAGCTAGTCGTTGGGCCCTGCTGATGGTGATTTGGCCCCAAGACAAACCAAGACTAAGACTTGAGTCAAATATGTGAGGGAAGAAGGTCTCTGAGAGTTAGAGCGAAAGTGGGTGGGCTGATGACCTGGGTGTTCCACTGGGGGATATGGTGGGGGGGTGTGGTGGGAGCATGGCACTCTCCATGCTTTAAAGCAGAGCTTCTCAAACTGGAATGTGCGCAAGAGTTACCCAGAATCTTGTTAAAATATGGATTCTGATTCAGCAGGCCTGGGTGGGGCCTGGGATTCTGCGTGTCTGACAAGCTCCCGTGATGTTGATGCTGCTGGTTCTGTGGACCACACTTTGAGTAGCAAGGCCTCACGTAGAGCTGGGACGTGAATGCACTATAGGACAGTCAGCTGGAGGCTGAAACCTGCAAAGGCTGGTACCAGGCGGGCACCTGTGGGGTCTGACTTAGAATGGGTTACCTGCCACTTAGGGCTGGCCTCTGTTGGGATGAGACCGAGAGCCCTCAGCCCTGTCACTTCCATTCGGGCCTGTGATAGCCGTCAGGAGCAGCGGGGCAGGGACTCCCTGTAGTCCTTGGGGGCGGGAGGTTTCGGAGGGTCTTCCAGGTGAGATGTGGTTAAGCTAAGAGGGGAGGTTTTGTTTCTGCCAAGTTTTAGTTAAATTGATTTCCTCATAACATGTTGATTATATTGTGTAATTTTAACTAGAGGAAGGCTCTAACTTCCTCCAATTAAATTGCATTTTCTCACATATCCTATAACTTTAAGTAATGTGATTACAAAGTTTTAAAAATTTACCTTTTGTTTCATTTGGAGCATTATTTCTGAAACTTACCTGACCCTCTGCTGGGTGCTGGCTACACATATACATTCTCAGACCCCTTCCCTGGGGTTTTGACTTTATAGATCTGGAGTGGGTCCTAGGAATCTGTATTTCTTAAAGTTTCTAGGTGGTCCTTATGATCAGGTAGGTTCTAGAAACACCACTTTAGAGAAACGTCGATTTAGAAACCCATCTCTCTGAGCTGTGGTCTTGGCCGTGGCTGAGCCGCACCCTCATCTGTTCTTCCCTTGACCTTTGGATACTTGGTTGTGAAGGCCTGGCTTCTGTGCCGTTGGGTCCGCTGCAGTTTTTATCTCGACACGGGCTTTCCTTCTTACAGAGAGACCCTTATCGTGGATGGGACCACGTCAGAGAGTCCTTTGTCAACAGTGTAAGAAGTCGTTCTGAAGCCATTATTTTTAGGAAGGTTTTATAGATACGGATTATTACGTGCTTTGGGGCTTTCTTGGAGGTACTGTGCTATAAGTTCTGGGCCTCTGCAGAGAAGTCTTAGGGATGTCCTGAAGCCAACTGTTCCCACTCCCTCCCCTACTTTGGTTCAGACACTGGGGATAACACGTGTCCCCTTCCTAAGTAAATGCTGACGAGAAGTGGATGGAGAAGGGCCTCTCATCCTTTGCAGACAATTTGGTTGTGATCCAGATGAGTTGATAGAGTGAGGAGTCGGACTTTCCACATCATTGTATCAACATCAACCTCCATTTTCACAAATGCAGCCTCCATCTCAGCCCAGCCCTAGGGGCAAAGTCAGCTTGTGAAACAGATGAAGTGGGAAATGGGCAGTGTGATGGGGTTGGAGGGGTATAGAAAGGGCTCCTTACCCAGAAGGTGGAATTCACTTACTGTTGTGCCTAAGATTTTACTATTAGAGGAATTTGGGTGGAAAGTTTCTCTTTAAACATCTTACTGAATATGTAAGCATCCATAGAACAGGTAATACATTAGTTATTTATACAGGAATAATTTCGAAAAATGCTTCTCAAGATCAGCTAGCTAAGATCAGGGTATGAAGAGAGTGGGCTTTGATGGAACAAAGTGTGGGCACTTGTGCACAGAGGGCAGAGCTGGGTGCAGGGCCACAGAGGGCGACCGGAGGCACCAGGTACGTAGAGCAGCTCACAGGAGCCAAGGACACCTGGGAGAGCACTAGGCCGAACTGATTCTTGTCCACTTAATTTGTGTGTGTGTGTGTGTGTGTGTGTGTGTGTGTGTGTGTGGTATGTTATAGGAACTTGAATATCATTGATGATGCATCTGGCGTACTTCTTCCTAATGTAGCCATTTCACATGTACTTGACCAGTTGTAGTGACAAGCCAGGTCATCTATATATGAAAATTAAAATTAAACACCGTAACTGTACTTGGGATTATTTTGTTCTTTTTTAGTCTATTTAATTTTGAGACAGAAGCTAAACCCAAGGCTGAGGAAATGGTCCAGTTTCTGTCCTTGCTTAACAGGCGAACTTGGCCAGGAGCAGAAACCTTCCCTCCTCCACCGAGGCTTTTGCCAGTCAGTTTTGAGGAGAAGGGCTTGACTCTTCTGAGACCCCATACCACCTGGAAAGTGTGCTTTAGTGCCTGCTTTCTCGCTCACATCTGCAAAGACGAACTACATTTTCCAGGAGTTCTCAGCTCCTGGCTGGCAAAAAGAAACTCTCAACGGGGATATCATACTGCCAGAGCCAAAGCTGGTCCAAGTGATCCAGGGTGCTCTCAGGACAGTGGGGACGTGGGCAGGGAGATTCTCTTCACCTCCGCTGCCTGAGTAAGCCCCAAGTGATACAGAAATACATCCCGGAGACCATAGCTCTGGGAACTTTTATGAAGATTGACCCAGTCCCTAACCCACAGCCATTTACTGCCCCTTCTCCCCCAGAGTCCCTGCTCTGTCTTTAGATTGGGCTTAGCACCCCAAATTCTGAGATTCACAAGATGTTCCTCCATGCTCTTAGATAGGGTCTTGAAATAAAATGCACAAAAATGAACCCATTTTTAGCACAAGTAAAATACCTTATCTTCCAGGAGTAATGGTTTACAGGTACCCAGGAAGGGTGGGAACACAGCCTGTGAATGTCAGAAAGCATTGAGAGCCATCTACCTAGCCTCCCTTAGTGTGACCGTTAGCTGGCTCTGTGGCCCTGGGCAAGTCGTTTCACCTGTTTGGGCTAGAGAAGGTGAGGGGATGGAATCCAGACCTGGAATTTTTATTCTAGGTGAGTCTGTGTGTTCAGTCATTGACTCAACACACGCTTATTAAGCCCCTTGGGAGCTCACAGTCTGGTGGGCGAGATGACAGAACAGCCAGTATCTTCAGTGTGGTTAGCAAGGTGTGGGGTGTGGGATGAACAGGCACGTGGGACGTGTAAGAGGCCTTTAGAGGTGTGGGCGCCACACGCACAGGGCAGGTGAGGAGGCGGGAGAGCTGAGGTGCGCAGACGTGGGGCACAGTGCAGGGAAGGCAGCAGGGATTTCTGCAGCATTCTTGTCCCTGGTCCACACACGGTTCCTTGACCTGTAACAAGGCTCAGCCACTCCCTCTGTGGCCTTGGCAGGGAGCTGGTCACACCCTGGGAGCTGAGCTTGGTTGGGACTTGCAGTCACCATGATCTGCTTTGATCTGAATACCGTATTTATGTTTCGGACCCCATTTTCCCCCTTTTGTAAAGAAAAGCAAAAGCTATAGAAATATAGGCAAGGATTGTGAAAATTTGCCTGCTCTTTATAGAAATATGCTTTTTTGGGGGTAGGGGGTAATTTTTTCTTTCAGTAGGGGGTAATTTTTTCTTTCAGAGAGAAGATAGATATTTAAAGAGAGAGGCAACTGATCTTAACTCTGCTCAACGCTGAATTACTTTATGGCTCCTTGGTATCTCTGTAACCACAGAGTTTTTTCCACACTCCAGAAAGAAACTTGACCTCCCAATAAAACCACGTGCAGCATTCCAGATGGCCTCACTGTTTCTTTCCTTTTTTTTTTAATTCAAGTATAATTGACATACAATATCATGTTAGTTTCAGGTGTACATCATAATGATTTGATATTTATATGCATTATGAAATGATCACCATGATAAGTCTAGTTACCATCTGTCACCATACAAAGTTGTTAGAATATTATTGACTATATTCCCTATTCTGTACGTTACATCCCCATGACTTATTTATTTTATAACTGAAAGTTTGTACTTCTTAATCCCTTTCACCTATTTTGCCTACTCCCTAACGCCCCTCCCATCTGGCACCCACCAGTTTGTTCTTTGTATCTATGAGTCTGTTTCTATTTTGTTTTGTGTGTTTGTTTGTTTTGTTTTTTAGATTCCACAAATAAGTGAAGTCATACGGTAATTGTCCTTTTCTGTCTGACTTATTTCACTTAGCATAATACCTTCTGGGTCCATCCATGTTGCCACTGGTGGCCAAGATTTCATTCTTCTTTATGGCTGAGTAATATTCCATTATATAAATATACCACATCTTCTTTATCCATTCATCTATCAATGAACACTTAGGTTGCTTCTATATCTTGGCTATTGTAAATAATGCTGCAGTAAACATAGGGGTGCATATATCTTTTTGAATTAGTGTTTTTATTTCCTTTGGGTAAATACCCAAAAGTGGAATTGCTGGATCATATGTTAGTTCTAATTTTAATTTTTTGAGGAACTTCCATACTGTTTTCCGTAGCAGCTGCGCCAGTTTACATTCCTACCAACAGTATACGAGGGTTCCCTTTTCTCCTCAGCCTTGCTGATGCTTGTAATTTTTTGTCTTTTTGATAATAGCCCTTCTTACCGGTGTGAGGCGATATCTCATTGTGGTTTTGATTTGCATTTCCCTGACGATTAGTGATGTTGAGCATCTTTTCCTGTGCCTGCTGGCCGTCTCTATGTCTTCTTTGGAAAAAAGTCTATTCAGGTCCTCTGCCCAGTTTTTAATTGAGTTGTTTGTTTTTTTGCTATTAAGTTGCATAAGTTCTTTATATTAATCCCTTATCAGATTCATGATTTGCATATATCTTCTCAACATGATATACCACATTAACAAAACAAAGGATAAAAATCGTATGATCATCTCAATAGATGCATAAGAAGCATTTGGCAAAATTCAACATCCGTTTATTATAAAAACTCTCAACAAAGTGGGTGTAGAGGTAACATACCTCAAAATAATAAAGATCATATATGACAAGCCAACAGCTAACATCGTACTCAATGGTGAAAAGCTGAAAGCTCTTCCTCTAAGATCAGGAACAAGACAAGGATGTTTGCTCTCATCACTGTTATTCAACATGGTATTGGAAGTCCTAGCCAGAGCAGTTAGGTAAGAAAAAGAAATAAAAGGTGTCCAAATTGGAAAGGAAGGAGTAAAATTGTCACTATTTGCAGATGACATGATATTATATATAGAAAACCCTAAAGACTCCACCAAAAAACTGTTGAACTAATAAATAAATTCAGTAAAGTTATAAGATACAAAATGAATATACAAAATCTGTTGCATTTCTATACACTAAAAATGAACTATTAAAAAGAGAAATTAAGAAAATCCCATTTACAATTGCATCAAAAAGAATAAAATACCTAGGAATAAATTTAACCAAGAAGATGAAAGACCTGTACTCTGATAACTATAAAACACTGCTGAGAGAAATTAAGACAACACAAATAAATGGAAAGACATACCATGCTTATGGATTGGAAGAACTGATATTGTTAAAATGGCCATACTACCCAAAGCAATCTGCAGATTCAGTGCGGTCTCTATCAAAATACCAATGGCATTTATCACAGAAGTAGAACAAACAATCCTAAAATTTATATGGAACTACAAAAGACCCTGAATAGCCAAAGCAGTCTTGAGAAAGAAGAACAAAGCTGGAGGTATCATGCTCCCTGATTTCAAACTATACTACAAAGCTACAGTAATCAAAATAGTATGGTACTGGCAGAAAAACAGACAGATAGATCAGTGGAACAGAATAGAGAGCCCAGAAATAAACCCATGCATGTGTGGTCGTTTAATCTATGACCAAGGAGGCAAGAGTATACAATGGAGAAAAGATGGTCTTTTCAATAAATGGTGTTGGGAAAACTGGACAGCTATGTGCAAAAGAATGACACTGGACCACTTAACCTTACACTGTGTACAAAAGTAAATTCAAAATGGGTTAATGACTTGAATATAAGACCTAAAACCATGAAACTCATAGAAGGAAATATAGGAAGTATGTTCTTTGACATCGGTCTTAGTAATATTTTTTTAACCTGTCTCCTCAGGCAAGGGTGACAAAAGACAAAATAAATGGGACTACATCAAACTAGAAAGCTTTTGTACGGTGAAGGAAACCATCAACAAAGCCAAAAGGCAACCTACTGAATGGGAGAAGATATTTGCAAATCAGGGTTTCTTTTCTGGAGTGGTCAGATTCTGTATCTAGGTGGGAGGAGAAACATCTAGTAGGACAGAGCGTTTCATGGGAAAATGCAATCCTCCCGCAGCACCACATCCTCACCCAGGAGGGAGCCTGGTGCTCTCTACTCCATCAGTCTACAGGGCTAGGAATGGTTTCAAGCCTCAGCAAAACCAGCTTTGTGGATTTTCTTTTAAACACAAATGAACGTCACAGACCCTGTAGAGTGTGAGGTCTTGAGCACGGAGGCGCGGGTGGGCTATCAGGCGGGGCCAGCTCTGTACTCTGTGCTCTGCCTCCCAGTACCAGCACTGCCCCCATTTAGTGCTTACTGCCTCTAGGGAACATCATAGTCACCTGGAGGGCTTGTTAAAACACACATGGCTGGACCCACCCCCAGAGCTTCTGAGTCACTAGGTCTGGGATAAGCCACAAATCTGTATGTCTAAATTTCACGTTCCCAGGTGATGCTGATGCTGCTGGTCTGGGGACCACACTTCGAGGACCACTGTGACACCTAGGCACTCCTCAACCTTCTGGAGGGTGTGTTGGGACAGGTAGACTCTGCTCCTGATGGGTGTCTGCCTGAGGGGGTCGCCTTATGCTGGAGGAACCCGTAGTTCAGAAGCAGTGGTTCACTGGGGTGCCGGGGGGAACCCTAGCTCTGTGTTCTTAATGCTAGAGCCTTCTCCCTGGTCCTCTCCACAGCAGACCTGTGGTGTGGCACTTGGGGTAGCTAAGGTGGGCTTTCATTGCCTCCTTCCATTCTGTTCTCTCTGGTGCTGCAGAAAGCTTTCTAAACCTTGCCCCTTTCCTACGTAAGACCGTTCATGGGCTTGCCATTGGCCTTAAGATAAAGTCCAGACGCTCTTAAAATGCCTGCAAGGCCTTTTGTGATTGCCCACCTCTACAGCTTTGTCTCTTGCCAGTTTCCCTCTTGGCCTCGGAAATACTCCTGTGGTCACCAGCGCCTTTTGCTTGTGAACTCACTGTGTCCTTCTTGCTTCCAGGGCATCCCACTTTGCTGTTCCTGCTGTCTGGCATGCTCTTGGCTTGCCCTCTTAGTCTGGCCAACTCCTACTCGTCAGACCTCAACTTGGCCATACTTGCTCTGGGGAGCTTCCTTTGACCCCTCTGGGATTAGCTGGTGCCTCTGCAGAGGCTCCACGTCCCCTTGTGTTTTCCTCACTTCCCCTCCTACCAGCTGCATCAAGGTCATAATTACTACCTGTTACTGCTCTGTCTTTGTGGACTGTAAATTCCCTGAGGGCAGGGAACTCATCACATGTTCATTCATGCGACTCCAGGCTTGGTGTGGTGCCTGGCCTATAGAAGGCCTTCTTAGTCCTGTGAGGTAGACACAGCAAGGGAATAAACCATGGCACAGGTAGGTTAAGTACCTGGCTCACAGTTACCCTGCCACTGAGTTGTAACAATAGCATTCTCACCCAGGTCTCTTTGATCCAACCCCTTGGCCAGGTAACACTGGCCAGGTTTTCTGCTCTGAAACCAAGGAGCGTTACGCATGGTCTATAGGTCTCTACGGGGACCATTAAAAGACTGGCTATTCCCAGTTAACAAATATGGCCCTTTCCTGTTGTTTTTCAGGTAAACTGGGAAGCAGACTCTTGAGTTCACAGTTGGCCTGTGGTTTTTGCATCTCGTTAAAGAGCACCTCTTCATACAGGTAAGGGGTTAGTTCCTGGACCTGCTCGTGCTCAGGTGGGTTGTGGGAAAACTCTAGCCTTGATGGTGCACTCTGATAACCACCCAAAGTTCTCCTTCATTAAAAAGAAGATCCTTAAATGTAGAGCACCACCTCCTCTAAGAAAGGTGTAAGACGGTCCCCTGCCTCTGTTGAGAGTCACTGGCTGAAGATCTTTACCTGGCTGGCTCTCTTCTGGACGTTGCTGGCCTTCTCATCACCCAACACTCTTTCTTTTGCACTGGGCACCCTTCTCCCCACCATTTGAGTTGGTGCTTTAGAGTTCCTTTTCCTCATTTAAGACCCAGACCAAATTTCACTTGTTATTTATCAGACTGTCTGCAGGAGAGGCTGTTTGGAGCATGGCATTTTTCTCAGCTTTCCAGCAGAAGGAATTGCTGCTTCTCTGCTCACACAACACGCTGCCCTCGCCGTGCGCAGCTTTCCTCCCTTGTTTGTGCACGTCTTTTCCCCCTGAGCTCTGAGTTCTTTTTGTCCCCACCTCCCACCTAGCATGGTTCCTGACATGGAACAGACTTTCAATAAATAGTGAATGTTAGTCTGAGAGAAAAAGGGCCTAGTAAACTAAACTAAGGCACAGCCACAAAAAAATCATAATGTATTCCTAAACCAATTAAATGACTGTGGAGTGCCCTTTTGGACTAATTACATGGCTGTTTGCTCACATTACCACGCATAATTGAGAATTTATCGTATTATAGTTGAGTCAGTAAGTTTAGATTCTTACCCCTATGGAAAAGGATAAGAAGTCAGGAGTTTTTGTTTCATTGTCTTCCTCTTGAGCAGTAAGGGATGCTGCCCTGGGAGAGACAGTTGTCTGGCAGACCCTGGGGGCCCCAGTCAGCCACAGGGTTGAACATGATCTAAATGTGTAGACAGTAAGGGAACAGGCAATTGACTTTCCCAGTTAACAACCCAGAGGAAATAAAAATATGTCTCAGTGGCTTGAGCATTTGTTTGAAAACACAGTTTAGGTTTAAATAATTTTAACAAAAAGCATTTAAATCAGTGCATTTTAGGTTTCCCCATACTTTTGAGCATGTTGGGTTCTTTGAGAGATGCGCTGATTAGCTTGATGCCATTTTGCTTCATCCTGCGGGTTGGGAGTAGCAAGCCCCAGGGCGGGGGCTCCCCTGAATGTTGGCACCAGGATGGGGCCTGGGTCCTTTCAGCACGGTGGGTGGCCGAGCTCACGGAAGCTGGGGGTGATACTTGGGTCTAACCAAAGCCCACTTGCATGTTTCATAGGAGAGTGTGGCCTTGAGTTTTTGCTCCTGCCTTCTTACCCTGCTTTTACATTAACGCTACTCATTGCTCAGCCTTTCCAGTTGCTTTGTTTGGGTTTGTGCAGCAGTGAGCAAAGAGAAAAAAGTTGTCTTCTGGTTTCTGCATGTGCTTTCCACAACCTAGTAGAGGTTCCAGCCAACAAGTCCACATAAAAGCCGTCGCTTAACCATGGTTTCTTCGACCTGGTACTGAGCCCCAGTCGTACAGCGTCCTGAAGGAGAATTTAGTGAAAGACAAGGCAGCAAAAGAAATCTGACTCTCCGCTGACCCCATTCATGTTCTTAGAGTTTCCTAAGGCTGTGTAGAGTCAGGACTTCAGCTTTGCCCAGGAGTTGCCAGTCTTCACGGAATCCAGTTTGTCTATCATACTTAAAAAATAAACCACGAAAAGAAATTACAGTTTAAAAGGTCAGACATTAAAATATGAGTGGGATTTACTTTTTAGTAGGTTTTGGAATTTGAGGTATCACTGACTGTTTTGTGAAGCTCCCTCCCTGCAGAAGCTGAATACGAGGTGGTGGTTGTGTGTCTGGTCTTCATGCTGCCAAACACATGGGGAGCGCTCACCAATTCATAATAATACCAACTCTGAGCTTCTAGGAGATATCTGATTCTCAGAGTGCCTCCTGTTTGATAATACAATCCCAATCAGGGTAGAAAAAAATGAGGCAGGTCAAGGCATCAAGTTACTGGGCTGGTCCCTGTCCACACGGGCTCTAACACACAGGTGGGTGTTCAGGCACACTTCACAGAGCTCTCTAGTTGGAGCTTGGCTACCCACGTCATCCTAGTTGGAAAATTCAAGAAGTGATGCAGTGCCTGAATTTCCTTACAGCTTCTGAACTTTGTGTTTTGGACTTCTGATATGGTGCTCTTCTGTCATTCATGAAATGTTTACTGTTTGTAAAGATGGGACTGCTAATGTCTCAGCAGTAGAATTTGTATATCAGGGCATGTGTGTGTGTGTGTAACATGGCTGTTTTGCAGTGTTGGCCTTGATCCAAAGACATTGTCCAGCATGGGCCCCTTGTGTCCAGGGTAGACATGTAGGAGCAATCAGAGCAAAGGCAACTAGTGGACCACAGCAACTGGTTTCTGGTCTCAGACTCCAGTGTCCTTAGCATACTGGTCTCTGACCGTTAATTGCCTTTATTGCTGAAATGCCTGGGCGCCTAGACTGTGGCTGGTGACGGATCCAAAAAAAAAAAAATGGCACATCCCCCCTCAGGCACCTTGGTTTTTCCAGGTGAAGCGTTTATCTTTTCTTCTTTTTAAAGAGAAGCAAAGTCTCCAAAATAGGCTTTCAAGTTTCATCATAAAGCTGCACCCAGGTATTGACATCTCTGGGAAGCGTTTGCTTTTTTCCATTTCCAGAGCACAATCGGTGCATAATTTAGGAACCATTCTGTGCTTTGATCAGGTCACTTGTCAGCTGTGATTTGTTGGCTGCTTTGTCTTGTCCACTATGGGAGTTTTGTTGTTGATTTGGAAGAAAACTTATAAGTACTTGTTTCCAGGAAAAGTTGGTTTTACGTGGAATATCTTAGACCTTTGCTTTATGGAAAGGACTGGAGGTGTTGTTTTAATCACTCTCAGGTCCTCTCTCAGTTAAGAAATGACTGTCTTCTGTTCCTTAGTGTCAATTTAAGATTATGGACCTGAGTTGGAAGGAAGACTTCGGAGAACTAGTTTACAAAAGTAACTTTTCCAAATAGGTGAAAGAGAGTGAAAAAATTTCCTCCTCCATCTCTTATAATGATAAAGAGTAAATATCCTGCATTTTAGATGATTCCTTTTCCCTATAAAGCATTTCTTTTTTTTTTTTTTGAGATCACATTGGTTCATAACATTGTATAAAGTTCAAGTGTACATTGTTATTTATCAGTTTCTGTATAGACTGCATCGTGTTCACCACCAACAGTCTAGTTTTTATCTGTCACCGTACACATGTGCCCCTTTACCTGTTTCTCTCTCCCCACGCCCCCTTCCCCTCTGGTAACCACCAGTCCATTCTCTTTATCTATGTGTGTGTTTATTTGTTTATCTTCCACATATGAGTGACATCATACAGTATTTGTCTTTCTCATTTCGCTTAGCATAATACCCTCAAGGTCCATCCATGTTGTCGCAAATGGGACGATTTCTTTCTTTTTTTTATGCCTTAGTAGTATTCCATTGTATGTATATACCACATCTTCTTTATCTGTTTATCTGTTGATGGGTACTTGGGTTGCTTCCAGGTCTTGGCTATTGTGAATAATACTGCAGTGAACATAGGGGTGCATATATCTTTTTGAATTAGTATTTTCATGTTCTTTGGATAAATACCCAGAAGTGGAATAGCTGGATCATATGGTATTTCCATTTTTAATTTTTTGAGAATTTCTTATGTGGAGCACTGTCTGAGGCTTCCAGAATTCTGTTCTCTCAGGTTCCTTTTTCAAATCTAGAGGAAGACTTGGTTGGTCCCTTTTGAACACCTCTGTTGATGCTTGTCTTCTCTTTCCTTTGTGTCCTGATGGGCAAGCCCTGGTGCTCACCCTCCTGGCCTGCGTTTTCTCTGTCTGCCCAGAGTTGCTGTGAAGAAGTCCTTCTCCCTTTATGGCTACAATCTGAAAAGGAAAACAAACAGCCGAAGCTCGCCCTGCAGCCCAGCAGGCTGGGGAAAATAGTTCTCATTCTCCTTGTTCCTGGGTTCAAAGTGCACTTAGCATTTTACGGGGTGACCAGCCCTCCCAAGGTGCTGGTTTGAGTGGGCCTGCGTTTAGCCTGGTGGACAATTAACCACGCTGACCTCCTCCTTTTGCCTTTGTTTTTCTGGCTGAGTTGACATGAATGCTCTGAGTGAGAAGACGCTGCTGCTCCTTTGAGCAGAGCACCAGGCAGGGCTGGGGGACATCTGATCTTGTTCAAAGGGGACGTCTCTGAAGCATGAAGATTGAACTGATGGTGACCCCACCCCGGGGACGGAGACGCGCCCTCTGGGGAACAGGCTGGGAGGAAGAAGCCGCCAATTACTAATCCCACTGGCCTCTGGGTCTGCAGGGTCTCATATCCGTTTAAAAGAGAGAATTGGGGTTGAAGGTAATAAAATAGGCCTTAAATTAGAGGAGCAGGGGGTCATTTCATCTAATTTTGTGGTTGTTTCTGAGGAATAAAAGGCGGAGGAGATGATTTCATTAGCCCCTTTGAGATCTTTATCACGGTGAGGTGGCATTTGGGGATGTAGCAGAGCCTCACAGGGGCTGGCTGTTTCCCTCCTGGCAGCAGGAGAGGCCGTGGGGAGGCACGGGCATCATTTAGGGCACTATGGTCGGGAACATAGAGTTTCTCCTGCTGTAACTGAGAGTTAGTGACTCAAAGTGATTGATACAGGTCCTGCCATACCACTTGGCCCGTTACTCAGGAACGTGGCATTCACACTGAAAATAAAGAAACTCAACAGACAAGAGAGTGCGTGTGGAGTTGGGATGGTGTCTTTTACTTCTGAGGAAGGCTTGCCAGTCATCTGTTGTTGACATGATTTATTTGGAGCATAATGGTCAGCAGATTCCTTTGAGTTGAGCAGTGTTTGAAGTGTTAAACCGTGTGGTGGGGGGTTTGCAGAATGGTGAGAGCTATGTCTTCTATTTGATTAGTGCTGTTCTGTTCACAGTGTATGCTAGTTTCTGCTGCTTCATAAAAGCCCTGCTCTCCATGGTTGCAAGAAGGGAGTGAGGTAGAGAGAGGGCACGTGACTTGCCCTAGGTCTCTGGATAAGGAAGTGGGGACCTGGGACTCCATCCCTGGACTTCTCACTTTCAAATTAAGCCCCCTGTGATCATAATTAGAAGAAACAGTGGGAAGAGGAGGAGGAGGTGAATTTATCCTCCAAGAGCAGGGAGTCCTCCAAGAGAAGAGAGAAAACCGTGATGAATAGATAGTTCTTGGTACCAGCCACCAGCTGGCACCATTCCCCTGCGCAGCTCGGCTTCTTTCTGAGGGTGAGAAAAGAGATCAAGGGGGCAGGACAAGGCGAGTGGGAGTTGGGGGAGATGGAGAGGGAGGATGGGAAGGGCTCTTTGTACGTCTGACACAGTCGTAAGCCAAGCATCAAGTAACTGCTGGAGTGCCTGTGCCTTTGATCAGGAAGGTCAGAGGCGTCAACTCTCTACGTCACTGCTTCTTGCACGTTTATTTCTGGGGCCCAGGCTTTTCCATGGCCATCTTCATTCGCATTCTTACTGTCTCATGTCTGATTGCTTCCTAGACTCCTGCTTCTCCCTCTCTAATGTATAAATTTCTACTTAATGTTTGTGAACTTAGCTCTGAAAAAAAAGAAAATTTCTATTGAGATGTGTTAATAAAAACCTTAGCCCCTGTTGAGTGCATTTAATCATAGCTTTGGTTTGTGTAGTTTTTATAAAAATCCCCCCACTGACTCAGGGGCTGACAGTTCTCCCTACCAGTTGATAATGGGGACTTGTAGACATCTCTCTTTCTGGTGGATGTGGCGCCCTTGGGAACTCCCAGAAGGTAAAACTCCAGCCAAGTGTTTTCCTGAAATGTTATCTGAGGGGAATTTTGTGAAGGGAGGAGATTTTCACTTGTTTCACTAAAGCTTGCCCATATCCTGTACAGGAATCTTCCCTGCAGAACTCAGAGGCAAGAGTCCTGTCGCTCTGGCCGTGTGCTCTTCCTTTCCTTCATTACTGTGGCTAATCAGAAGTTGGCTATACTTCAGGGCCTCTTAAAAGCTTTTCTCTCTAGCTGTGTCCAGGAAGTTGAAGTGCAGTGTCAGAAATAATGTGAGTTGATGAAGAAGAAATAAACAAACCCAGGCAACATGTGAGGAAGCCTTGGCAGCGCTGCTCCTGTTTGTCTGTAGTTTTGATCTGAAGGAACCAGATTTCCTCCAAGTGGAAGGAATGAGTCTGTGAGGGTCCCCGTGCCAAGGAGCCGGAGATGTGCGTGCCAGTGGGCCTTCTAGATCAGGGCTCCATTTGGTCTCACAAACTCTGGGATGAAAATGAGTTGTCTTGTCTGTGCTTGGCGGCATGAAGGTAAGCCACATGTCTGCAGCCTGAGCTATACGTACATGGAGTAAAAACAGCATCTGTTCGGGGAAGCAGAACATTCCAGAATGCTTTGGTCCCCTCTTGGCACTAAAGCAGAGAGTGGAGAATAGGAGAGCTGGGAGGGACTTGAAAAAGCTTCTTGTCTAAGCCTTTTAATTTCAGTTCTAGACACTGGATGACTTGGCCAGAGCCCCGTGAGGGCACTGTCCCTTCTCTATCCTGTTTGTTCACCCTCATTCCTTTGGTCTCTGGCGTATATTTGGTGCTTAATTTGCATTTGTTGGGTGAATGAATGATATAAATGAAGATATGACTTCTGATTCCTCGTCTAGTGCTCTTTGTGATATTTTTATAAGCTGAGAAGTCTGTAAGAAGTGGTGTCAAGTAGCTTTTACATAGTTGAGCCTTTTCTTGAGATTACATGTAGATTAGAAAATTGAGAGATAGCAAGATTAAACTGATTCCTTAAAGTTGGTGGTGAAGTTGAGTTTCAACGGGCTTTCTTAGGCTTAGGGGGTGGATGGAAGGCAGGATGCCATGTTGTAGTCTGTGTGAGGGGTGCCCTATGGAGTTGGGCAGAGCCTGCGCTGTGGAGAGGCAGTGGCCCCAATCACTCAGCCTCCCTGGAGGAATCAGGATAGTCATGGAACAAATAGGCTTGCAGTTGCCCTCCATTCAATAACAGTACCCAGCAGCCGGGAGTCTACCCTCCTTTTGTGGCCCAATGCCTCCTTTTCAGAGGGACATGCTACTTGGAGCTCATCGACCTTTCAGTCTGTTTGTGGAAATGCATGTGTGTACAAGATGCTGTGGATGTAACTGGAAGGTCCAGATATGTTTGAGCATTGTAGCAATGGGAGGAGGACTCAGTTCTCTACACTGATAGATACCATTAGCCAGTAAACCACGGTCTCCACCACTCCCAACCTCATTTTGAAAATTGCAGCCCTGCTGTCAATGGTCCCAGCCAAGTAAACCAGGTGATGTGGTTTGATGTTCTTAGAAACCCATGGGGGTAAGTCACCCCACTGCTTTTAGGCTGGTATCAAAGCATTGCTGTTCGTTTATCTCCTTTATTTGACCTCCCAGTTAATCCCCCAAAAAAGATTTACTGTTACAAGTGAGTTTTAAAATTTAGAATAGTTATAGGAAATTCATTCAAGATGAAAAGTTGCCAAAGAGAATTTGTAAGGTGAAGAAATTTTGTTTAAATTCACAATCACTGACCGAAGAGATGTCATTGTTTGCTGCTTGGTCATTTTCATCCACCTACTCTGGTCCATCTACCCATCCTGCCATCCTCCCAGCCTGGCGGAGGGGGAGGGGGTGTCTCCTTAAATTGACCTTTAGGCTTCACCACGTGGCCTAGATGTCCAGGGGCGAGTGTGTTCCTCTGGAACCCTTGGCAACTGACCGCTTTCCTGTGGAATTTCTGTGCCACCTCAGGAAGAGAGAGAGCACAGTTCCTTCTGGAAATCCGTTCTTCCTCAGCAGTCCCTTTCACTGGTTCACCTGACTTCTGCTGGTGCTGACTTTGTACCACGTCCCTTGCTTCTCTCCAGGAACTGTGCAGCAGACATCCGGACTCCTAGGGGTCGAAAGACAAGCTGTGGTCTAACCCTGATTGATGACTACAGGGAGAGTTGGCTGGGTTATCGGCCTCTGCTCTTTGTTAAAGATCACAGGGCTTATTGATCTAAAGCTGGCAGGCATTCTGCAGGCCAGAGGTGGGTCTGACCAGGTCTCCATAGCAGCAAGAATGAACACCACTGGCTAGATTATTAGAGCTTGAATAGAAAGAGCAAACTTAATCTTGCACAGTGGCGTTAACCAGTACTTTGTTTTTTGGTGAAAATCAGGCCTTGGGAAGTGATTTGGTGGTAGTGTCCTCATAGTCTGGCGTTGGGACTTCTCATGGGGACTGTTCTTTGGCACCCCTGTAGTTGTGAGCCTGTCCTGCCGTACAGTGCTGGCATAGCGCTTCGGAAGTGAATAGTAAATATTTTACTGGAACCAAAATATTCTATGTGCAAAACCATGCAAATTAGAAACAAATTCAAATTTGAGTGCATATACGTTGATAAAAACAGCTTATTTGGAAAATCTAGTTTCTGGAATTCATTTACACGTGGGGAAAACTTGATTATTCTCTTCAGGATTCTTGAAAGTACAAACAAAAGTGAGGTGGGTGTATCTGCCTTCCCAGCTATGAGCCTTGAGCTTTTATGAAGCGTAATTTGGAAAGTACACCTTTTAGTGAAGAAGTATTTTGGCATTGTCTGTTGGTGAAGGCACATTTTTTGTTTATTTACTTGTTTTATTGCATGTGATATCATTTTAATTCAGTAGTTCTCTTTATCTTTTTTTTCTTAGGCAGTCAGTGGGGGTCTGTAACCAAAGTGGCAGGAAACAAGTTAATGGAGGTTTATATAATAGTTTTCATGTGTACAAAATTAAATGCTGAAATGTGAGGGAACTCTCTATTCATTGGGTTCCAACTTGCTATAAAAAATGTGGTAAGTTAGAAGATTGGTTCATATTTGTGATTTTCTTATTGCAAAGGGAAATAGTATATCTACGTTCATTAATTACTCCCCAAATAAGGTGTACATCACATAAGTAGTTTTATAGTGAGTGAGGAGTATAAGAATCAAAGTTTGTGGTGATTTTGCCAGCACCTTGCTCCTGTTTTTACAGCACAGATCAGAGAAGTCTTTGGTGGGCCCCGTGTGTCTTTTCTCCCATTTATACCTTCTGTATTTTCTCTAGATCATTTCCTCCCCTGCTGTGCTCTTTCCCCAGAACCAGGATTAAATCCCCTATCATCACCCCAGTTTAATCACCTCCTGTTTGTAAGGCCTGAACTGTAAGGTCTTCATGAGAGGACCAAGTTCTTCCTTTAGTTGGGCCAGGTCCCGAAGATGTCTCCGTCTGTGTCTCCTGGTCCTTTCTGGAGCCCAGCTGTACCTAACAAGCAGTCCAGCTCACCCTGCATCTAAAGAGCATGCATTTTCTGTAGCTTGAAAATGTAAATGGTTAAATACAAATTAAGGATTGAATTTTGGTGATTATGCAGCCTGTTTAAGTATTTTACCAATTAACAAACATTAGAGAGCCATGTGTGAGGCTCTTTGGAGAAGAGAGTGTTTGGGAGACAGCCCTTCTCAGCCCCGTTTTGCCACAGGGGGAATGACTGTGTTGGGCGCGACCTGTGGTGGGGAAGACCCAGCCTGGAGTCAGGGGGGCCTGGGTTCCAGCCCTGCTCCCCGCCCCCAGGGTCTGTGGCCTTAGGCAAGTTCCTCCTCTCTCCAGGGCTTAGCTTCCTCTTCTGTAAAGTGGGAATTGTTATGATAGTAAGTGATGTAACCTTTGACAGGCATACCTGGAACACAGTCAGTGGTAGTTTCCACCCTAACAAAATAGGGGCAAGTCGGCTTTAAGTAATCCTGTAACTTCTGAACCTTTCTCCCTAATTGTTGCCCTGCAGCCAGCCGAAGTGCTCAGAGCGTTTTGTAGCCGCTGTTGTTTTCAGGCCTGTTGTGTGGGTAATGCTGGTGCCACTCCCTCCGTATCAAAGCTGAGTTTCCTGGAGCCCGGGCTTGGCCTGCGCTTACCCTTTCTCCTAGCAGACAGGTTCTGTAAACCGGCATTTCCCCGGGCTTCCTTTGCCCTTAGGATCAAAGGAGTTCTAGAGTGTGGGTTTTGACATGAGGTAAAATTAACAGTCATTTAAAAATTAAATTAGCCTTGTGGTCGGATTTGTTAGAGAGTATGTGTTTTTTGGGAGGAACGCCTCCCAAGTGAGGGCCATTCTCGGTGGCCATCTGCTCTGTGGGACGGCTAAGATTCCACCTCCTGGGGTGAAATCTTAGTTGGAAAGGGGGTTGCAAAGCCAAAAAATTGTATAAGAAGTGTTTATGTTTGTCCTGGGAGAAGGGCACCACATCACAGGCCATTAACAAGCCTGGCCCGCTGACAGTCCTGCGCTGCAGCGCGCAGCAACCCAGCAGTGTAGTTTATGTCACTGAGGGAATTGTGGTTTTATGTGCCATGTATTGGTGTCATTGAAGCCTTGTTTTAAGAGGAAAATAGCAATTAATGTTAGAAGTAGGAAATAGCTTTACAGATTTGTGGTGGAAGAGACCCAATAAAAATGACTATCAGGAGTTCCCTGAAGGTAAATCTCAAGAGTTTATAAATGGTGTTTTCTGTCTGGTAGGTGGACAGCTTTTGATTTGCAAGTATAAACCAAAATGTGATGGCCACAGACAGAGCAGGACGTGTGAGAGGGTACGAGTGCGGGGCAGAAAGGAAGTCCATGGGACGTGCAGGGGTCTGTGTGGTCTCGGGGACAGGTGGCAGAGGCCCAGGGTGACTTGGTCGGATTAGGGCATGTGTGTGTCATTGCTGCTGCTGTTCTGCTGCTGGGAGAGGGCAGATGGCAGAGCCTGCACTGAAAGAGCGGCTGGTAATCTGGGACTCTGGGTTTGCTTGCACCCATGCATAAATATTTCAGCTTATTATTTTAGGAAAAGGCGAGAGCGTATGGGAGCCGCTGAGTACTGAAGCCTTTAAAGTTTGTTTTTCTTGTTTGTCTTTAGTATTACTGATGCGACGGGGTCAGCTACATTAAAAGTGACTCTTTAAGTTAAAGAGCGGTTTCATGATGAGAATTACGATCTTCAGACTTCTAGAACTTTTTTTTTAAATGAGATATTCCAGTGGAGCCACAGCATATGTGCATTGAACTCATAGAAATTCAACTGTACACATGTGCTTCAAAAATAGGAAGAGAGAAATAACGATGAAAACAATGTGGAGCTGCTTAGCAGTCTACTCAGTTAGAGCGTGTGCCTTACAGGAGGGTTTCTTAATTGTGACCCTATTGACATTCTGCGCTGAGTAATTCATTGTCGTGCAGGCTGTCCTGTGCCTTGTAGGATGTTTAGCAGCATCCCGGGGACTGGATACGCGCAGAACTCCCCTCCCCCAGTTGTGAGGATCCAGAATGTCTCCAGACTCTGCCGAATATGCTGGGAGCTGGAGGGAGGGAGAGAGGAAGGGCAAAGTGGTCTTGGCTGAGAACCACTGCCTTAGAGTGAGAGTGACAGGAGGTGCTTTTTGATCTGTTGTTGCCTCAGGTGACATCGGTTCCAGGTCCTCTCAGACATCATCTTCCTTACTATGGTTGGGTGAATAAAAGGAAATAAAAACTCTGAGGCATAGTGAGTGTAAATTGCAAAGGATGGCTCAGAGACAATGGGTTTAAAGCCTTAGGGATTGACTCCCCAAGGGAGAGCAGCCTCAGTGAAACCTCTCCTAGAAGTTTCTAATGGCCAAAGCCATATAAAGAAAAGCGATGGGTCCGTTTACACAAATCCTCGCCTTGTCACTTCGGGATTTCTTGGTAATGGTGGGACTCATGGCTGATTTCTAAACCCCAAGTCTGTTTATTGACTCTGGATAATACCATTGGCTGTTTTTGACCAATTTTTTGAAAAGCAGCCATCTGGTTCCTTTTTCTCAGGCTCAGCATCCCAAAACAGGCAATTCCGAATGTGTGTGTTCAAGGCTCAGCAAATTACTTTTATCAGAGTGTTTGAATTATTTTTTATACAATATGTCTGGAGAAGTTCCGGATTTTAAAACAGGTCCCTATTCTTGAATCTGGATGGGCTTGGCACCGCTCTGACCAGTAGAGTATGACAAAAAGTGTCGGGGCTGGCCCGGTGGCGCAAATGGTTAAGTGCCCGCGCTCTGCTGCACTGGCCCCGGGTTCACCGGTTCGGATCCTGGGCAAGCACCGACGTACCGCTTGGCAAGCCATGCTGTGGTGGCGTCCCATATAAAGTGGAGGAGGATGGGCACAGATGTTAGCCCAGGGCCAGTCTTCCTCAGCAAAAAAAAAAAAAAAAAAAAGAGGATTGGCAGATGTTAGCACAGGGCTGATCTTCCTCACCAAAAAAAAAAAAAGTGTCATTGTGTGACTTCCGAGGCTAGGTCATAAAAGGCCATGCGGTTTCTGCCTTGTTGGCGGGATACTGCTGTTCAAGCCCTGAGCCACCATTTGAGAAGTCTACCCTGTGGCCATCGTGGCCAAGGTCTTGGCTGAACCCAGCCTTCCAGCCACCACGTGTGAATGAAGCCATCCTGGATCCTCCACCTAATAATTGCCACCTAGTGACCTCTGCCATTGCCACATGGAACGGAAGCTCACCCAGCTGCCTGTTGCCCAAGCTCCTGACCTGGAAGAGGTGAGACACTATAAAAAGTTGTTTTAAACGACCCCTAAAAAAATAAATCAACCACTTTGTCTAGTGCTCTACTAAAAAACTTGCTCTAATTTAGAATTCTTCTGAACAGGGGAAAAAAAACTTGTTCTAGAAGCTTCTTGAGGGATGGTTTATTGGTTTTCCTAAAGAACTTTTTAAGGGTAATCATGGCCGTGCACATGTTTTTCTCATCCTGCTGACTTTAATGCCTCTCTGGCGTAATCTATTAAACTATTAACAGATGTTTTAATTTTAATAAGTATTGCTTAATAACAACTATTAAGCAAATAAAAGTGCATTTGCTCTGGTTTAATCTGGAGATAAGGGTCAGAGCCCTTGCCTGATCTGGTGCCTTATCCCAGATTATTGCTCTCATGTCCCAGGGCAACTCTTCGGACCCTCCCTGAAGTACACAGTTTGAAAGAGCTTTCCAGTTATTCTTACAAGATTAGGTCAGTTTGTCCACACCCAGTGCTGGGGTTGCAGGTGCTCTAGAAGGTATGTTTCCTGGAGGTGAACAGCATTAAAGTGCAGGTTGTAAAAATTGTGCCTTTGAGTGTATAGATGCAGGTCTGTGTGCCTGTTAGCAGACAGAATAACTATCCCTTAGGCTGAGCTGGTTAGGGACGAAAAATATGCAATTGTTTAAACTCATCTCTTTCTTACAAGAGAACTAATAGCATCCTTGTAAATGTGAAGTTACTGGCACTTTTAAGAAAGCCTGGAAATGACATAGGGACCATCGTTAGAAGAGACTTGTGACACTTCAGATTTTGAGGTCTGCATAATGAGTTCTCCCAGAAGCCAGGGTTTGCTTCAGGATAGTCAGAATTAACAACCCATGTGCAGGGATCATTTCTCCTTAGTCAGGGCAGGTGGGCTGGGTAAGCTGCCTTTATGCAGATCACTGCCGACATGCAAACAAATCCAGGTTGTTAGGGGTATGGACATACAGGGATGTTGCTGTTAATGCTAATGTCAGTGAGAAGAGTCAGACTAACATCAAGAACTGTTGGCTGTAATATTGCAAAGAGAGCAATAGTTATCTTCCTCAAAGACTGGATGACTGTCAGTGAGACTTCCTTAGTCACCCACATCCTGCATCCCTGTTAACATCCTTCCTTTTCTCTCTGGGACATGTCAGGACGCAGACCAGGGCTGAGGGGAGCTGAGCATCTATTGGTGTGATGTTCTGAAATCTGGATATCACTGCCTTGGAATTCTTGCCAAATTCTCTTTCTAGCTTTGTGATTTTTGTGTTAAATGTCCTCAGAAGCAATCATAGTCAGGGTGGTTACAAAGGAGACCAGGGAAAAGAGGTTTGGATTTGCCAAGCGAATGGGAGAAGGGGAAGAGAAGAGGCATAGAGGGCAGAATGAAGGAGGAGGGCAAGAGGGAGGAGTAGGGGCCGAGTAGGTGGTGGAGGTGACGGTGGGACGATTTTGTAAGTGTTCCTGGTCTTAAGAGCATGAGCACCAGTGGACACTTCACTGGGGCCACTTCACATCCTGGCCCCAGCTTTGTAAATGTAAACCTCACTCTGTGTAGTCATCGAGGGGAGTTACCTGTGTATGGTCTTTCCAGAGCGGCCCCCCATCACGTGCTGGAGAAGGGAGGGCAGGCTGAGGAAGGAGTGTGGGGTTGTATTCCTGTGCATCCATCAGCTTGACCTTCTCAGTTATTCATATTTTTGGAGCCAAATGAGTGGTTCCCTTGTGTCAGAATATAGGTCCTTATTAATTGTAGCACCAGGTTTTGAATCTGACTTCGATTTTTTATTTTGGGGCAATCTGAGTTCTTTTAGATTAGGCCAAACAAAGGGGAGGGCTTCTCACCGTGTCCGCTCCAGAGGACAGATCTGTAGATTGAAGATTGTCTGGCAAGTCATAAGTTAATTTGAAATCTTGGGCTTAGAGTTTATGAAAGAACAGATTAAGAATGCCTACCATATATGGATTTGTTGTTAGAAAACGGTTTTCTATTAGCTGCTGAGTCCTGAGGACTTCTCAAAAATTTGGATTGTTTTTAGTCTAATTACCAGTTTAACGATGCAGGTTTGATGCAGGAAAAGGGAAGAACTCTGGTATGTGTCTTCCTTTTGTCTCTCCTTTCTTTCTTCATCTGCCTTTGCTTTCTAACAGGTAGTTCTTGTTGAAGTGTCCGTGATGTCCTTTTCTGTTCACTGTGATGGTTCTCAACTGGGGCAAGGCTGCCCCGTCTCCTCTCTTCCTCCGCATACTACCAGCATTTGGATCTGAGAGGGGGATTGGTCTGCCCAGCGGCTTGTAGGGGATAGGGACCAGGGATCCTAAATCCCTGCACATGAAACCCTCCTGAAATGTTAATATTGCCTGCATTGTAGACAGAAATCAGAGGCTCTTATGCAATTTATGGTGGAGAAGGAGTCTTGAACTTTAATTTATAAACTTTGACTAGCTAGGATAAAACAAGCCAGGAGAGTTGAGTGGTTAAAAGCCCAGGGTTTGGAGCCCAATTGCCTGGGTTTGAAACCAGCTCTAACATTTACCAGCTGGGTGATTGGGAAGTTAACCGCTCTCACATTTACCAGCTAGGTGATCTTTGAGGAGTTACTTAAAGTCTCTTTGCTTCAGTCCCCTCATCCGTAAATTGGGGTTAATAATACCTCATAGGTTTTTGTGACGATCAAATGGGATAGAATAGTACTTGGCACACTTTAAATATTCAATAGTTATTTCTTTTTGATAAAATATCATTCTAAGGGGTCCCAAGGCCTTCTTCCTATTCCTAAATCTTTTAGTCTTTTTTTTCTGTTTCTAAACATAAACTATATTGATGCTCATATTTTTATATTTACAGAGCCAATATGGGTTTCACCACGATTTTAGGTTCAAATATAACAAAACGATTTTAGAATATTTCTTAAAGACTTATAATGAAATGAGTAGAGTCTTGCAATAGAAATGGTAAGTTTGTGTGCCAGATATTGTGAGGAGCACTTGTAATGGGCTGATTTAGGAACGCTTTTCTAATTCCGGAGGTGGAGCTAGAAAGTAGGATCTTTCTCCTTACAATGAGTGGGCTTTACCCAGAGGCCCAGGTGCTCAAAGTATGAGTAAGAGGGAGCTTTCTTGCCATCTCCCACCCTCCTGAGACCCAGTGGAGGTGAGAGGAGATTCCCTAGCCAAAGAAGGTGAGTAGAGTTCTGTCATTTGTCTGTTAGACCCTGCTTCCTAAGGGACCAGCAAGAAACGGTCCTGATTCTTTTGCAAGTGCCCAGGCAAAAAAGGCCAGTCTGCCCAGAGGCATTGAGGGTGACCAGGCCAGATTCGGGGCCAGGACCGTCCAGGCATATTTTATGCACGAAGGCTTTTAAAACTTGGAGCTAGATCCCATCATCCACTAATGTTTCTAACATAGCATGGGCGCCCAAACCAA
This sequence comes from Ceratotherium simum simum, assembly GCF_057802395.1. NCBI lineage: Eukaryota > Metazoa > Chordata > Mammalia > Perissodactyla > Rhinocerotidae > Ceratotherium > Ceratotherium simum. The sequence continues at coordinate 87,338,955 of NC_141903.1, forward strand.
CATCAGTCAGCAAGCACTATTTCTAAGGTCTGTCCTTTATGTCTCGTAGGGTACTCTCTGGTGACCAAGGAAAGAAAAGTGTTGTTAAGTGGCATTTGCTTAGGGTGTCGTAGGCCCCAGGGAGGATACTGACCAGGGCTCTCTTACGAAGATAGCTGTTTACTCCTTCCAGTCATCCTTCCAATAATCCTTTAATGGCGATGTTAACATCCCCATTTTGTACCTGATAGAACTGAGTCACAGGTTTGACCACTTTCCCAAGATCATAAAACTGGTAAGTAGTAGAACTGGATTTTGGACCACAGCTTTGCTTGATTCAAAGTGTGTTTTAAGTCACTACTACCCTGGCCTTTCTCTTAGTATGAAATAGACATGGATAGTCCATTTTGAATGGATTTAAAAATTTAAACCTGAGATTAATGAACAAGCACAGAAGGATGGGAATCACTGATAATAGGAGAAGGTTGACTTGGTGCAAACAGAAGAGAGTGATAATTAGCATATGTTATGTGCCAGCCACTGCACATTCGTTAGCATACTTAAGCTTTACAACCTCCCTGTGGGGTATTAGACCCATTTTATAGATGAGGCAATCGAGGCTCAGTGAGTGTAAGTAACTTGCATTAATAACACAACTAGTAGATGGCAAAGCAAGGATGTGAATCCTTTTCTTACCATGCCATGCTGTGAAAGGCTGGGAAAGTCTCTTTACAAAGTCACTTCTAGTCACCTCTAGAGTACATGGGATAATCCTGGATGTAAGAACCAGGAAAACCAAGTGCATGTTCCAAGTCTCTCATTGTCTTATGAAACCAACTGCCTTTACCCAGCATTCATTTCTCATCCAGGAAACTTACCCATGGCTAAAGAGAGAAATAGCCCACAATGGAAGTAGAAGGCTGACTAAAGAGGCATGATCTCTAAGTAGTAGATTCCATGGATTTGGCCTCCTTCTTATGACCTCTGCTCCTCCAAACCGGTAAAGGGCTTATGGCAATTGGCATTCTTTGCACCAGCAAGTGCATCAGCTTCTGTGCACAACTGCCTGCTCCGTGGAGCCACCCCATCCTTTTGGTGCTTTGTCTGCCAGGAGGACCTCAGGATTGCCAGGTGTGCACGTGGTGGAGCTCACTGGGGAGGAGAGGCCAAGATGAGTCTGTCTGTCCTCGAGCACTTAGTGGACCATCCCACGTGCATCATAAAGGATGGCTCTTTGCTCAGTCTTAATTCCTTAGGAAATCACTATCTCCTCGGCTCATTTGGTGCGAGCCTTAAGGGCACTTTGAAATGTAAGACCAAGTGCTGCTGTAAAGTGGAGTCCAGTGCTTTCATTTCAGCCGCCAGCACCAGGTCTCCGGCCATTGCGATTTACAGGAGCTGCTTTCGCAGAAGTGATTCTGGGTATTAGGGCAAGGAATGGCAGCCTTTGTGTAGAGCAGATGTGCCGTGGGTAGGTAGTTGACTGCTTATTAGTTTACTCTTTCAGACAAATTATTTCTGTTGCTGTTAAAAATTAATTTTAATAATTGCTTTTGGATCAAGCTGTTGAATAACTGAGCCAAGTTTTCACGCCCCATGAACTTTTATAGCAAACTCACCTCTCTTTATGGAGTTATTATGAGGATGATATTTATAAAGCACTTTGCTTAATGGAAGGCTCTAGAGAAATAGTCGTCATATTTTCAGAGTTTTGGAGGAATGATTATACAATGGCGTTTCAGTTCTAAAAGACGCAAATCATACTCTACTACTACTAACCATTTGCTTTAGTGGCTATTTTCCCGTTTTTAATTTCTAAAGGGAAATCTATGCAAAAGACTAGGGTGATTTTTATATTTCCATAACATTATTCAGGTAGTTAAAAAAATCTCTTTAATCTGAGAGGAAATGTTTTCACAGTATCAGTTTGAATAGTAAGCAGGTAGTAGGAAATGCTCCATTGTCAATGAACAGCTAACTTTGCATTAATCTGTAACAAAATATCTAGTGAAAGCACAGTCTTTTACTATAAAAGAATATGTTTTTTTCTGTCTTACTGTTCTCTTTTGTTTTGCCTCTTGGAGGAAAAACACCAAAAAATAAAAATTGTTTTGTTGTTTCAGAGAGAAATACACTCCCTAGAAAGGACCATCTTACAGTGTACTGTGGGTTTTTAAAAAGTGAAGCACCTACCGTGTGTGTGTGTGTGTGTGTGTGTGTGTGTGTGTATTCTAAAAGCTTGTCTGTACCACGTGTGGGGAAAATGGAATTAAAAAAAGCCTCCCTTTGTGGCCTCAGTACATTCTGAGTTTTAACAACAGGCATTCAGTAAAGCTTCAAGTTTGAGCTCCCATACAATCCATCATACATACAGCAGCTGTCAGGATTGTTAAAAATGTAAATTAGATCGCAGATTAGACTGCATTCTCTCCCTGCTTTAAATCTTCCAGTCCTCTACTGTTGCACGTGGGATAAAATCCAGATTCCTGGTCAAGATGCACTTGGCCCGGGTGATCTGGTCCTTCCGGCTTCGCCAGCCCCAGCTAATTCTGCTCCAGCCCTGAGACCTGTCTGTCTGGTCCTCAGTCACCAAGCTCCTGCCCCTCTCAGAGCCTTCACCTGCAGCCGTTTTCCCGGCCTGCAATGCTCTTGCCCCCGGTCCCTGGCCTGCCTGCCTGGGGCTCCGGGCTCAGCTTGGCACCAGCTCAGGCTCTGGTATGTCATCTATTGCAAATGGAGCCCGGAAGCTTCATGGGCCAATGTCAGATAGTGATTCTTACCTGTCAGGGTGCAGAGACTGACAGTGGACAGAGTTCAAGGCCCAGGCTGGGTTCCACCTGGAAAATCTGTTTTCTCTGCCTCAGCCCACATTGACCTCGCCCTGCTCTGTACTGTCGTTGCAGCCAGGCCACATAGTTTAGAGCTATTGTGCTCCTGCCCATTCGGCTGTCAGCTCTGTGATGGAGGGCAGGCACTCTTGTGATCCCTTGAATGATGAACACTGGCATTGTATTTCGTTTGCTCTTAAAGACTAGTGCCTTGGAAGAATTTATATCTCCTCCCCTTTGTTTATTTGCTCATAGCAACTAATAAACTTTTTTTTTTTTTTTTTTGCAATAATAAAGCAGTGAAACTTTAACTGAGTCTGAGCTGCACCATTCCTCTGCTTCTGGCTTCTTGGGGAGAAGTACTCAGACCTCCTATTAATGCCCATGCAACGCTCCTCTCTTTACTTAGGGTCTAATCACATCTTTTTGCCCTATGATAGGTGTCAGAATATTGGTGCCATCCCTGCATATGGCCAAAACCACATTTTCCAAATAGATAAAGAATTATTCAGGAATGCACAGGAGAGAGAGGTGGAGGGCTGGGGAGGGAGAGGGAAAAAAAGAGGGGGAGAGGAGAGGAGGAGGGGGAGGAAGGAACAGCAGTCACTCTAGCATCTTATCTTTGCTGCTTCAGTTGTTAGAGAGCCTGGCCTCTGAGGATAGTCTACACCCAAGGGACTACTGATAGTGTACTTTTCCCTGGAGTGTGTTTATGTTTACATAATAGCCTTTGTGCTTAATGTCTTGTTTGCTGAGATCCTGAAGTTTGGGAATATATGAAGCATGTTAAGGGGCCTTCTCCCCTTTGCCCTCCCTAGACCACCTCCAGTGCAGACCACAGTTCTGGATCCACAGTGGACCTCTATTATGGACCTGTTCACTGGTAGTTGTTCTAGATCCTTTGCTCCTTGAGTGGAATCTTGTCAGTAATTGGTGGGCATGCTTTCTGATCTCGCCAGACTGAGTCTTTCCCAGTGAGCTGCTGGCTGCCTCCTATCTTCTCCATTCTCCCACTCCCTTTTGGTGAAGTTTCATTTTAGCACCCGTTCCCTGCTGAGACAGGGCCACGTGCTGAGTACAGAGGGCCCAGCTAGTACTTCCTGAACCAGGACCTGCTGTCCTACCCTGCCTCTCATGGAGTTCCAGAGCTGGAAAACGAGCATGTGCTGCCGAGGAGGCTGGTGGTCCATTGGGCTTGGGTGGGACTGACTGGAGGTCGCTCTGCCCAGCTCTGTCCATGGGAGTCTGGGTAGATGACTCCAGTTATATGGGGAGCTGCCACCCAAGGCAGGCACTTTACCAGCCTGAGGACTCTGCTTCCTTTGAGGGCTTCTGATGTATGGCAGTGAATTTTCATCCTATAACTACAGGATGACTGTTATTCTCTCTATAAAAAGATTCTTTTTTATTTTATTTTTTTTTAAATAATTTTATTTATTTATTTTTCCCCCAAAGCCCCAGTAGATAGTTGTATGTCATAGTTGCACATCCTTCTAGTTGCTGTATGTGGGACGTGGCCTCAGCGTGGCCGGACAAGTGGTGCGTCGGTGCGCGCCCGGGATCCGAACCCGGGCCGCCAGCAGCGGAGCGCGAGCACCTAACCACTAAGCCACGGGGCCGGCCCTAAAAAGATTCTTTTTTTAAAAAAGATATATCAATGACTTTCCTTCCCCAAAATAAAAGAAGCTTAATTTTCTGGTTTCTTTTCTGTTGTTTAAAGAAAATGTTTATTGTAGAAAGTTCAAACAAAACATGAAAGTACAAGTAAAGGGCAAACCATGCCAAGCAGCCACCTTCTAAAGATAATTATTGCCCATATTTTTGATGATCATCATGCAAATATACACACAACCTTAGACATATGAGATCATGTTGTAAAGCATTGTTTTATTTTTTTCTTCACAATAGATTGTGCTAGTCTTTCCATGTCAATAAATTTAGATGCCTCCTTTTTAATATCCAAAGACTATTCCATTGTATGACTGTGCTCTTATAGATGGAATATTTTCCCATTTACGGAAAATAATGCTTTAATGCTCCATTAAACATCCTTGTGCTACACTTGTCTAATTATCTCATAGGGTAAATGGATTAAATCTACTGAGTCAGAGTATAACTATTTTGGATTTTCATGCAGGTTGACAAACTACCTGCAGAAAGATCGAACCATTTTTTATCATTTCGTAATGAAGGAAAGCCTCTTACTTTCTTTAATGTTGTTCTCTAATGTATTATTTTCCCCAAACTTTTTAGCTACTTTTTTTTTTCTTGGCATATAATAGACTTTGGATAACTATTTAAGGAGAGGTTTAATGATTTTTTTTTTGTAGCTTCAGTGGTTAAACACCAAAAATGTATATCCAGTGTGTATTTTCCCTTACATTATTCTAACATGCAGTTATGTCTTTTTTTGACTTTCATGTTAAGTAATCATCACATTGGAGATTATGCAATTAAAACAGTGCCCTGTTTTAGTCTCTATTTTGGATAATCTGTCATGTTCCCTAATTTAATATTACTCCTAAAACTTTGCTAAAGAGAGCTTTTTGGCAGTAAAAGTAGCAAATGCTATTTTGTTATTTGATACAAATTTAAAAAAAGAACTCTTGAGTTCTTATTTGGAGGTGTAATCTTCAGGTGAGTTTACTAGCATTTCCACTATGGAAGCACTGCTTTCATGACCGTCTCTGGTTTCTTCTAGAATGTTTTCTCCATTCGTTTCAGTCTGTGAGAGTTTTCCCAGATCTGTGTGATTAATGACCTGTTGTTCCACCTCTTTGAACTTTATCTCCTTCATCTCGTTTGTCCATCCCCTGGTGTCACCTGAAACTTTTTACCAGTTCATTGGTTAACTGTTTATCTTTCTTTTACACTTTCTTGAGTTCATCTAATGATAAGGATATCATGTATCTTCCTAAAAAGCTTTTTAGTGTGTGTTCTTTTACTGCCCAGGATGATCTAATATTTAACATTCCTTATATGCTCCCCTTGTCTGGACGTTGCACACATCTATGAAAGGTAGACTTTGCCTGTTGAGATTCTTGCAATAACAAGGTGTAGGCACCTTTAGCTTAGGGGAAAAAACACCGCCCACTTGTTTGGGAAAGTTTTTCGATGTCTTGTCCCCTTATCAGGTAAAGCCTTCTAGAAGGGATAGACTTCTCATGTTGAATTTTGTTTGAAAAGGGATGGAGAGAAGGAATGACTAGTGAAGAGGCTAGACTAGAATAAAATAGAAAGGAGGGGTGGGAACCAAGAGGAGGGAGGTAACTAGGATGCATAAAAAAGACATTTTGGAGGAGGTTGTTGGAGTAAATATAGCAAATTTTATTTGTTATTAGGTCATTTATTTTTAAATGTCCTCTGTTCATGTCAGAATGGCAAAATAGAAACCTATGGGAGAAGATACACCACAGTTTGGGTGTGGATTGGTAAAAGAGGCAGGACTATGATAGACTCAGTGGGGCTGCTGTCATGTCATATCCAGTCCGCAGGCTGCAGTGCTAATCAGAACCCAGGGAACTTCCAGGGGGACAATGAATAAAGTGTCTGCTCAACCATGCAGCCAAAGGCCAGGGTTACTGGCTACTGGGTGACAATTCACATTGTTTTCCAGCAAACAGCTGGCTTCCCCCAGTGTCTGAGTATGCTCATGCTGAGTGTATGGAAATAACTCTTTGAGGACACTAAGGTACCATTTAATGAACTCTTCCTTCAGTGCTATTTAATAACTACAATCTTAGTGCAGTAAGTGGTGGTTAATTATTGACTCTTTGAGCCACTGGGGAACCATTGAGTAGTTACTTCTTCATTGCCATTTAATAAATTTCTGTCTTGTACATTAAATAGCACTGAGCAATAATTCACTGCCTAGTCCCTGGTGGCCTAAAAAAGTTAATGCCGCTTCTAGAGACACTCATCTGAAACCAGATGGTCACTTAGGCATAGAGAAAGTAAGGGTGCAATAACATCTTTCAAATCAGTGGTCCCAGACTTTTGAATTTCATATGGACCAGTTTTGTGAGTGTGTGTGTGTTTTATGTTTAGAGACTGACATAAGGTTGTTAAATTTTTTATTTTGTCTGGTTTTGTTCCCCTGAAGCAGCCTGACTCGAGCACATTGCCCCGGGCATAGCGGGCACTTGGTAAATATCAGTTGAGTTGAATCGAGTTATGTATTTTAGGACAGAATTTTTGCTGGTGACACCTGTTTAATTTTGTTATTGTTTCATCAGAGCTCATATTAGAGATGTTAATTTTGTAAAATGTGTTATGGAATGTGGTTCACTAAAGAAATTTCACTTTATATGGGATTGTGAGACTTGAATAGCAAATATGAAAGCTTTGGAAGGACCTCAGACCAGATTGTTGATGTAAGGTAATTAATATTGTCTGCTGACAATGCTATGCAGAAATAATTCATCTTTGGATTATATTAAATTTGGGGGAATTCTAAGATGTAGAGCTGATTAATCCAAAGATAACTGAGCTACAGGTTGTTGTGTCCTGACTCCTGAGTTAAATTTGTGACAGATCAAAGGAGAAAATGGGTCAGTCAGAATGATTTAATTAAGATTGATACTTTCAAGTGGAAGCGTAAAGACACGACCTTTTCTGTGATTTTGCCTGTCGTAGAAGCCAGGTATGTTGTAAGGTGACCTGTCTGAATTCAATCTGGTTGAGGTAGTGTCATAGTCATGGTAGCAATGATGACGTAAAAAACCTAAAAATCCTGGTAAGTATTTTGAAGGATGGTGGAGGAATGATTGACAGCCTATGGGCACAGAGAAGTGGCCTATGAAACAGGTTCCTGGGATGGCTGATGCCCCTACTGTTGCCATCTATTTTCCAGACACATGTCATCCTGTTCAGCTTTTGAAGTTGAGTTGATTTCCTTTAGAATGTCTAGTTTTGTCAGCTAATCAACGGTTAATTGAAACACTTTTCACTAAACTCTTCTTCCTAGTAATGTTTAAAACAATTTAAACCCTAGCCAAGCCACGGCTTCTGTCACCTGGCTTCAGAAGCCCATTAACACATGCAAAGTCTACACTGGGGCTGAATAACCTTTTCTTACTGCAAGTCATAGAAACCTCCCTCACATTTTCTGATAAAACACATTTCTAAAAGATGAGTTTTCAGACACAATATTTTGTACAGATTCAATCAGCAAATTACTAAAGTACAAAACTCTGTAAACACATTGCTCAGACCTAAAGTTACGTACATTCTGTTAGAAAGTTCACCCTGTCTTTAATCCTAGAGGTTTATGCTCTGGTTTAAGTAGAAGGGATTTAGAGAGTTCATAAAAGCGGGAGATAGAATAAACAAGAAGGATTAGAGGAGTGTTTTCTGAGCAGCACTGATGGGGAACCTCGTACCTCATTACTCTCCCAGGGATACTGTTGACTCTAGTGTAAAGCCAGCCTTCAAGAAGCTGTGGACCAGACAGCTGTTTTAATAACACAAATTAAGAACTGAATCCACTGATCAGAGAGTGCATGTGAGGTGGGCATGAACACAAGGGTCTCTGAGCACGTAGCAATGTAGCATTTGTCTCTGTTGACGTTTTAGTCTGAGTTTCTTCAGCAGCTTTACGACCACCCCCACAAACGACAGCAGATGGAATTCTCCTGTCTCTCTCTCCCTGTCTGATTTTGGTTATGAAATTGTTTCCGAGTGGGATTGTTTTATGGTTTTAAGTGGTGGGTATGTACTGTTGCACTGAAAATATTTAGTGTTATTGTAATTTTACATGCCCCATATCTCTATTAACCATATTCTGCTAATTTTGAATAGCCCATTTAGTATTTCCTTGTTTTATGTGTCAGTGTGCTCCGCTAGCCCTGTCTTAGGGCATCTGAACTCTTTCCAGTTTGAGGCTGGCGTAAGTGGTGCTACTGCAAACATCGTTAAGCAGATTGCTCCCCCCTCATTGGAGTCCCTTCTTGGGGATATATTTCCCCAAAGAGAAATCCCTGGCAAAGGGTGTGGACTCTTTTGTAGCTCTTGTTCTGTGTTACTACTTCCCATTTGCTTCAAGGGCCCTCTGAGTAGATATAATGAGAAGGAAAAAACGACTGGAAGGAAAAGGAATTGTCTCTGAGATTTGAAACCTTTCTACTGGTGAGATAACAACAGTTCTCAGATATCTAAATTGAGACTTAGCTTGCTGTCGACTAATCAGTTAGTTTGGTGTTGTCGTTAAGAGCCTGGGCTGTGGAGATAGCCAGGCGTGGGTTCAAGTCTGTCACGTCACTCCTCTGAGCCTCAGTTTCTGTCTTCATAAATGCGTGTAACAGCACCTGCCTCGCTGTGGGTGGTGGTGAGGTGGAAATGAGATAGTGTGCTATGGAGTGGGTAGTTGGCACACGCCTGGCTCGTGTTCAGTGCTCAGTGAGTGAGAGCTGCTGTGCTGTGCTCTGACTGGGGGGCCTGTGGCAGCAGACCTGTGAGTTGGGGTTCATGCAGCATTGGCAGGTTGTTCCCCAAAGTCCTTGGGCTCTAGGAGTCTTCTTGGGTGTGTTCACTGCACTCCGGTCAGCGTTCTTCTGCCGGGGGAAAGTTCTCACAGTGCAGCCTGTTCTCAGGCTTGTATGTGAATGGATACTGATGGTGAAGGGTCGCTGTGATGTAGACTGCCCCACAGGCGGATGTTTGTCCTTTAAGAATAAATAAATAAGAAATAAATCTAATAAGGGTATCAACCATCTCTGTGTAGCAAACTTAGAGGCCATTCTTTTCTGGTACCATACTTCTTCATTTGGATAATAAAAGGAGAATTCGAGAAAGATGTGTTCCTTTCAATCCTAGATTTCCTTGCCTGGAATAAAATGCCTTTAGAGAAGCTGGCAGATAAGAATTTTAAGTTGTTTGGGTTTTGTAAGAAAATATTATACCTACTTTCCTGTGACATTAACAGAAATCTTTCTACCTTACAACTAGCTAATGTTAAAAAGTCAAAGAAGCTTCAGTGTCATTTGGACCTTATTTTTTAATTTTTCCTATTTCCCATCTTCGTTGCCATCATCATCCCCTTTAACCATGTGTGTATTTTGGATCAGTGATTTGTTGTTCTCTCTGCAGAGTGTGTAGCAGATTTGCCTTCCTTTTATGGGAATTTCGATGGAACCCCTTTTATTTTTATTTATTTATTTTCATTAATTTATTTTTTATTGTGGTAACATTGGTTTATAACATGTATAAATTTCAGGCGTACATCATTATACTGCTATTTCTGCATAGATGGAACCCCTTTTAAATGTGGTACCATATTTCACTAGTGTTTTTAGAGGAAGAGTCTGGACTAGTTGTGTGTGTGCATGCGTGCGTATTTTCCACATTGATGTATTTTTTAGAAACACTTTTTACTTTTTTGGGTTTGAGGAGTTTAACTTCCCCGCCCACTGATTCCTTCATTGAGGTTCAGCTACAATATTTACAGCTGTTCAGCAGTGTTTAACCAGGGGTGTGGTGACTTGACATCTGTGCTTCCACTGCTGGATGAAGCTGAGGCTCTGAGGAAAATGACTTTCCTGTGAGGAGACTGACGGGTTGGAGAAGTAGCTTCCCCTACCCTCCTCCTCAGTCCCCTGGCTTCTCTTCTTTCTCCAGCAAGTTAGCAAGTGGCCTGATGAGAATGCTGCCAACACGGGGCATTTCATCCTGTGTCTGCTCTAGCCCTGAGGAGTGCTTGTGAGGGGTTGGAAGGTTTTGGTTCGTTTTTTCTTTCTAATGCTGTTGAATGCATTGGTGGTATAAGTTTGCTACATAGAGATAGTTGATACTCTTATTAGATTTAGTCCTTATTTGTTTGTTTTTAAAGAAGAGACAGCTCCCTGTTGGGGAGTCTGCCTAGCTCACCAGGCCCTTCACTATGAATCTTAATTCATGTACAAGCCTGAGAATAATTTGCTTGTTAGTGGGCACTTATCCTGGGCAGAGGAATACAGCGAATGATCCATGACGCGACACTCCTGGGAGCTTCTGCTCTGGGACTTGCATTCTCAATGGTGGTTTTGTGAAAATGGTAGAATCATCTCAGCTTAATAAATCTCAAGGCAAACCAGATCACCCCATCAAGAAAAGGCATCTGGTCTGTTACCTCACCCTCACAAAGAAGTCAACGGTCTAAATATTTATCACGCTCAATGTCATCTCATTTCTCCTTTCATCACCAGACCAAATGGTAGGAGTTGTTCTACTTCATTATATTTTCAAAGTTTGTCCTCTGAGGCTTCCCTGCCTGTTGTTACTTGATCTTTCAGGCTTGAGTGCCCCCCTCAAGGAGGCCTGCAGGGTCACTCTTACGTGGGGGTTGGGCAAATGGGAAACATGCTGGTCAAGTGTGGAGCAGATTTAAATGTGATTTCCTTTTCCTTTTTAGTTTTTTTGGAGTTTTAGTTAAGTTTTTTTTTTACAGCTGATTTGAGTTCAGACACAGGCCAAAATGGAGCATCGTCTTGGTTGTCTGCTATTTTTATGTTCCATTGTGGAAAGTATTTTCTTAACCAGAACATTTACTTTAGCTGCCAACTTCACAGTACTTTGTTAGTGCTATCTCTCTGAAGAGGAAGTACATTGTCCGCTTGCATTCATTAGTCCTCTATGTCTCTGAAAGCTTTATGATTTGAGTTTTGAAACTCAGAAAGTAGAGAAATAATCTTTTGACCCAGGTTAACTTTATCTTCTCTTTTCATCACCCCCAAACCCGAACTGAAGAATTTACTGATTACCTCTTACTGTGAAACTTTGGTATGGCCACATATTGGGAAAATAACATGAAATAACAAGGCTTTTGTTAGAAATGGTATCTAGTTTGCTCACTTGACAAGAATATATCTGTAATTTTTTTATTTGAAAGGCTCCTCTTAAAGGGAAAAACGTCACCTTAAAATTTTCAAAACTATTTAGGAATTTAGCAGGTACAGTGCTCTCAACTTTAGTCTTTCAAAATAATTTTCACACGTGAAAAATCTCCCTTTGTTTGATCTCCTCTGCTTGCCCAGGTGGCAGCTCTTTGTGAAGAGTATATTGCTTGCTCATTGTTAATCTAAGTGAGAGATTAATTGCTGAAAGTCACAATTAAGATTGGCTTGGTCACTTACAATCTTTTACTCAGAGATTTGACTTTGAACAGTCACTTCAAAAATTCTGGCTTTTCAGGCATTTTCTAAAGAAAACTCCAGAAACTGCCAATAATTTGAGGGACAATATGAAAAACCCCAGATTTAAGGGATAGCGATAGCATTTAGGCTGGCTGCGGCAGTTATACATGCAGAAGGACGTCCATTGTGCTCACCATCGTGCTATTATTTGTGCCAAGTCACATGTAGGCAGGATTCCAAGGCTAGATAGTAAGCCTTTTTTCTTTTTTTAATTTTATTGAGGTCACAATGGTTCATAATGTTATATAAATTTCAGGTGTACATCATCATATTTCAGTTTCTGTATAGCCTGCATCGTGTTCACCACCAAAAGTCCAGTTTCCATCCCTCACCATACACCTGTGCCCCATTTGCGCTCCTCCCACCCACTTCCCCTCTGGTAACCACCAATCTGTTCTCTATATCTATGTGTATGTTTGTCTGTTTATCTTCCACATATAAGGGAAGTCATACAGTAATTGTCTTTCTCTGTCTGATTTATTTCGTTTAGCATAATACCCTCAAGGTCCATCCTTGTTGTCGCAAATGGCACAATTTCATCTTTTTTTATGGCTGAGTTGTGTTCCGCTGTATATATATACTACATCTTCTTTGTCTATTCATCTGTTGATGGGCACTTAGGTTGCTTCCAAATCTTGGCTGTTGTGAATATTGCTGCAGTGAACATGGGGTGCATATATCTTTTTGAATTAGTGTTTTCATGTTCTTTGGATAAATACCTAGAAGTGGAATAGCTAGATAATATGGTGTTTCTATTTTTATTTTTTCAGAAATCTCCGTACTGTTTTCTACAGAGGCTGCACCGATTTACATTCCCATCAGCAGTGTATGAGGTTTCGCTTTTCTCCATATCCTCTTCAACACTTGTTATTTCTTGTTTTTTTAATAATAGCCATTCTGGTGGGTGTGAGCTGATCTCATTGTAGTTTTGATTTGCATTTCCCTAATAATTAGTGATGTTAAACATCTTTTCATGTGCCTGTTGGCCATCTGTATATCTTCTTTGGAAAAATGTCTTTTCATACCCTCTGCCCATTTTTTGATCGGGGTTTTTTTGAGTTGTATGAATTCTTTATATATTTTAGATATTAACTCCTTATCGGATATATGATTAGCAAATATTTTCTCCCAGTTGGTGGGTTGTCTTTTCATTTTGTTCCCGGTTTCCTTTGCTGTGCAGAAGGTTTTAGTTTGATGTAGTCCCATTTGTTAATTTTTTTCTTTTGTTTCCCCTGCCTGAGGAGACATGATATTCAAAAAGGTACTGCTAAGACCTGTGTCAAAGAGCATACTGCCTATGTTTTCTTCTAGGAGTTTTATGATTTCCGGTCTTACGTTCAAGTCTTTAATCCCATTTGAGTTAATTTTTGTGTATGGTGTAAAATAGTGGTCCAGTTTCATTCTTTTGCTTGTGGCTGTCCAGTTTTCCCAACACCATTTATTGAAGAGACTTTCCTTTCTCCATTGTATGTTCTTGGCTTCCTTGTCGAAAATTAGCTGTCACACATGTGTGGATTTATTTCTGGGCTTTCAATCTGTTCCATTGATCTATGTGTCTGTTTTTCTGCCAGTGCCATGCTGTTTTGATTACTATAGCTTTGTAGTATATTTTGAAATCAGGGAGTGTGATACCTCCAGCTTTGTTCTTTTTCCTCAAGATTGCTTTGGCTATTCGGGATCTTTTGTTGTTCCATGTAAATTTTAGGAATCTTTGTTCTATTTCTGTGAAAAATGTCAGTGGGATTTTGATAGGGATTGCATTGAATCTGTAGACTGCTTTGGGTAATATGGACATTTTAACAATGTTAATTCTTCTAATCCATGAGCATGGAATATCTTTCCATTTCTTTATGTTTTCTTCAGTTTCTTTCAATAATGTCTTACATTTTTCAGTGTGTAGGTCTTTTACCTCCTTGGTTAAATTCAATCTTAGGTATTTTGTTTTTGTTTGATTGTAAATGGGATTGTGTTCTTGATTTCTCTTTCTGCTAGTTTATTAGTGTATAGTAGTGCAACTGATTTTTGTATGTTGATCTTGTACCCTGCAACTTTACTGTATTCATTAATTATTTCTAATAGTTTTTTGGTGGATTCTTTAGGGTTTTCTGTATATAGAATCATGTCATCTGAAAACAGTGACAGTTTTACTTCTTCCTTTCCAATTTGGATGCCTTTTATTTCTTTTTCTTGCCTAATTGCTCTGGCTAGGAATTCCAATACTATGTAGAATAAGAGTGGCAAGAGTCGGCGTCCTTGTCTTATTCCTGTTCTTAGAGGAATGGCTTTCAGTTTTTCACTGTTGAGTATGATGTTGGCTGTGGGTTTGTCATATATGGCCTTTATTATGTTGAGGTACTTTCCTTCTATTCCTATTTTATTGAGAGCTTTTATCATAAATTGATGTTGAATCTTTTCAAATGCTTTCTCTGCGTCTATTGAGATGATCATGTAGTTTTTATTCCTCATTTTGTTAATGTGGTGTATCTGTTGATTTGCGGATGTTGAACCATCCTTGCATCCCTGGAATAAATCCCACTTGATCATGGTGTAGGATCCTCTTAATGTATTGTTGTATTCGATTTGCTAATATTTTGTTGAGGATTTTTGCGTCTGTGTTCATCACCAATATTGGCCTGTAATTTTCCTTTTTTGTAATGCCCTTGTCTTGTTTTGGTATCAGGGTAATGTTGGCTTCATAAAATGAGTTAGGAAGCATCCTTCTTCTTCAATTTTTTAGATGAGTTTGAGAAGGATAGGTATTATATCTTTGAATGTTTGGTAGAATTCACCAGAGAAGCTGTCTGGTCCTGGACTTTTGTTTTTTGAGAGGATTTGATGACTGTTTTAATCTCTTTGGTTGTGATTAGTCTATTCAGATTCTTCTTGATTCATTTTTTGGAGGTTGTATGATTCTAAGAATTTATTCATTACGTCCAGATTATCCAATTTGTTGACATATAGCTTTTCATAGTATTCCCTTATAATCCTTTATGTTTCTGTGGTGTCTATTGTAATGTCTCCTCTTTCATTTCTGATTTTATTTATTTGAACCTTCTCTCTTTTTTTCTTAGTGACTCTAGCTAAGAGTTTGTCTATTTTGTTTATCTTCTCAAAGAACCAGCTCTTTGTTTCATTGATCCTTTCTATTGCCTTTTTAGTCTCTATTTCATTTATTTCTGCTCTGATTTTTATTATTTCCTTCCTTCTACTGACTTTGGGCTTCATTTATCCTTCTTTTTCTAGTTCTTTTAGGTATAGTGTTAGATTGTTTATTTGAGGTTTTTCTTGTTTCTTGTGGTAGGTCTACATTGCTACATACTTCCCTTTTAGTACTGATTTTGCTGCATCCCATAAGTTTTGGTATGTTGTGTTTTCATTTTCATTTGTCTCCAGGTATTTTTTAATTTCTACTTTGATTTCTTCCTTGATCAAGTAGTTGTTCAGGAGCATGTTGTTTAGTCTCCACATATTTGTGGCTTTTCCAGCTTTCTTCTTGTAGTTGATTTCTAGTTTTGTACCATTGTGTCAGAAAAGATACTTGATATGATTTCAATCTTCTTAAATTTATTGAGGCTTGCCTTGTTTTCCATCATATGGTTTATCTTTGAGAATGTTCCATGTGCACTTGAGAAGAATGTGCATTCTGCTGCTTTTGGATGGAATGTTATATATATATTTATGTATGTATTAAGTCTATCTGGTCTAGTGTTTCATGTAAGGCCAGTGTTTCCCTATTGATTTTCTGTCTAGATGATCTATCCATTGATGTAAGTGGGATGTTAAAGTCCCTACTGTTACCGTGTTGCTGTCAATTTCTCCCTTTGGGTCTGTTAATAGTTGCTTTATATACTTTGGTGCTCTTATGTTGGGTGCATATATATTAATAATTGTTATGTATTCTAGGTGGAGTGTACCTTTTATCATTAGATAATCTCCATCTTTGTCTTTTATTATCTTTTTTGGCTTGAAGTCTATTTTGTCTCATATAAGTATGGCTACACCCACTTTCTTTTGCTTGCCGTTTCCTTGGAGTATCATCTTCCATCCCTTCACTCTGAGCCTATGTTTGTCTTTAGAGCTGAGGTGGGTCTCCTGGAGGCAGCATATTGTTGGGTCTTATTTTTAACCCATCCAACCACTCTCTGTCTTTTGATTGGTGAATTCAATCCATTTACATTTAGAGGGATTATTAATGGATGAGGGCTTAACTACTGCCATTTTATCTTTTGTTTTCTGGTTATTCTATATTTGCATTGTTTCTTTTTCCTTGTATTTTTGTCTGCCATTTCAGTTTGCTAGTTTTCTGTGATGTTTTTCTCAGTTTCCTCTTTATTTATGATTTGTGGCTTTGCTCTGATTTTTTGTTTTGTGGTTACCATGAGGTTTTTGGAAAATCTCATGGATGAGATAGTCCTTTTTCTGCTAATAGCTTATCTCCATTAGCCTATGCAGGTTCCTTTTCCTCTTCTCCTTCTGTGTTTTTGTTGTCACAAATTATCCTTTTTTGTGTTGTGAGTTTGTTATCAAATCGAAGTGGTTATAATTATTTTTGATGCTTTCTTTCCCTTTAGCCTTTATTTTATAATTAAGTGCTTATATAGAGTTGTAGTTTTCTGATTCTGTCTCTTTCTTTATTACCTTGCTCAAAGCTTTGTAAACTTTTGCCTTTTTGTTTCAGGTAGGAGGGCTCCTTTCAATATTTCTTGTAAGGCAGGTCTAATGGCGATGAACTCCTTCAGCTTTTGTTTGTCTGGGAAAGCCTTTATTTCTCCTTCATATCCGAAGGATAACGTTGCTGGATAGAGTATTCTTGGCTGATAGTTTTTGTCTTTCAATATTTTAAATATGTCATTCCAGTCTCTCCTAGCCTGTAGAGTTTCTGATGAGAACTCTATTGATAGCCTGATGGGGTTTCCTTTGTAAGTTATTTTCTTCTCTCTGGCCACCCTTAATATTCTTTCTCTGTCATTGACTTTTGACAGTTTTAATATAATGTGCCTTGGAGAAGGTCCTTTTGCATTGAGATAATTAGGAATTCTGTTAGCTTCATGTACTTGTATATCCAGTTCCTTCCCCAGGTTTAGGAAGTTCTCAGCTATTATTTCTTTGAGTAAGCTTTCTGCCCCTCTCTCCCTATTTTCTTCTGGGATATTCGTTATCTTTATGTTGCTTTTCCTAATTGAGTCGGATATATCTCATAGAAGTTCTTCATTTTTTTAAAATCTTAATTCTCCCTCTTCTTCCACCTGAATCCTTTCTAGATTTCTATCCTTAAGGTCACTAATTCTCTCTTCCATATTGTCTGCTCTCTTTTCAGTGCTTTCTACTTTATTTTTCATCTCATTGATTGTGTTCTTCATCTCCAGAATTTTTTTTTTTTTTTAGAGTTGCAATCTCTTTGGTGAAACACTCCTTCTGTTCATTAATTTTATTCCTGAGCTCATTGAACGATCTGAATTTTCTTGTAACTTGTTGAGTTTCTTCATGATAGATAGCTATTTTGAAGTCTCTGTCAGTTAGATCCTAGTCTTCTGTGACTTCAAGTTTGGTTTCTGGACAGTTCTCCCTTTCTTTCTCTTCCACCATGTTATGGTAGTTCTTCATGGTGCTCAAGGAGTTGATCTTCTGCTGGCACATTAGTAGTAGAAAACAACTTTCTTGTTTGGGTAAGGCTTTGGTTACTTTGATTCTGAGCTGCCTTTGGTTGTATTTGAGAGCCTTCACTTTTCACCCTCCACTTCTTCTGCCAGAGGTGTCATCAGTACCCTCCTTGTGCTGCTTGTGCCTCCAAGGTTGCTGATGCCTTGCTTCTTACAATCACTGCAGTCATTGGTGATGCCGCCAGGGTCACCAGGCTGTGAGCACTTCTGCTGCTTCCAGCGTTGCCTGGGTCTCGTGTTCTCCCACTGGCTCTTTGTGGGTTCTCCGTGGCCTCAAGTGCTGCTGCCCCGTGCACCATGTGCACTGCTTCTTCCCAGTTATCTGGGGGTGCTAGCAGCACCACTGCCAGAGGCACTGGGTTCACAGGTGTCACTGCCACTGCCATGGGCCCAGGGTCTTGTATGTAGCCCCCACTGTGGTAGAGCTGGTGTCAGGGGTGCTGCCACTGGGGGCTGGGTCACAGGTTCTGCCGTGGTTCCTGAAGGTGCCACCTGCCACTGCTGGGGGAGGAGGAGGGGCTGAGCTATGAGTGGTGTGGCTTCTCCTACAGCCTCTGGTCTCTGGCTCTGGTGCACTTTTTGAAACCTAAGGTCAGGGCACCACTGCCCCTCCTGGGAATATCCACATTTTGGATGCAGCTCTTACTACTGGAAAGACCGGGGTCAGAGTTGCAGCTGCCGAGGGATGGGAAGGGGGCTGGGTTGCTGGCGCCGCTGTGTTTCCTGAAGCCTTAAGTCATGGGCGCCACCCATTACTGCTGGGGGTTGGGCAGGGGTAAGCTTGAGTGCTGTTGCTGCTTCTGCAGCCTCTGGCCACTGGCGCATGCCAGTATACTTTTTGAAACCTCAGGTCAGGGTACCACCGCCACTGCAAGGGGTATTTGTGTTTGGATCACTGCCACTGGGGGAGTGGGAGGGAGGGTGCTTCCCCAGTTCCACTGCCTCCCAGAGGTTTAGTCCACCCACCTTCAGATGTGTAGATGTATGGATCTCTTAGGCATTCTGGTACGCTGTGCAGGAAGTCCTTTGTTGGCCCTTGGATGTTCTACTGGATGTAACTTAGAGGGGAGAGACAAGGGGGACAGGTCACTCCGCCATGATGCTGACGTCATTTTGACAATAAGCCTCGATGTCCGTTATTCATTTAATCATTGAACTGGCAGGCAGAGCCTGTGTGTAGACATATGGTCTCTTCTTAATAAAGCTCCATGTGCTAAAAGGAAGGTTTACCCTTGGCTTTTCGATCTTGGGAAGTTTTTATCTCTAGGAATCATGGAAGTCTTAAATAAAATCCAGTTCACGTTTTTGAGAAAATAAGACTGCATCCATAACACTTGGGAGGACAATGCAATGATGTAGTATAACAAAACAATATACTGTGCCAAAAAAGGGCTGGAGGTGAGTGTGATGGGCTGGGGAGTGAGGTCCCCATGGGTAGAGTGAGCTCAGTATTTCCTGTGACTTATTGCTTGAAAAACTAGGGATAACTGGACTTGGATATCTAATAAGTCTGTTACTGAAATTACTGTATGTTCAAATTTTGTGAAATAAATGAAACTCATGTTTGAAGGCTTTGTACAAATGTAATAATGCTTCACCATGAAAACAGGTGACTTTTTATTTTTTTTACTTGGGAATGTTATTTGAAATATAACATAGAAGACAATAATTCATGAAGTTATTGGCTAATCAGTGGATAGACGTTCATGATTATCCATTGTTTTCATTTGAGAATACTTTGAAATTGAAAAAGCAGTATTCTGGAACTCCTCTAGAATGCTTTCTCTCCCGGAATGCAATATTAGACAGATCTGTTTTGAGCAAGTAAATTAAGTTGTTGTGCTGTGAAAAGAGTCTCATTTTAAGGTTGTCTTGACCCAGAAGTTCCCAGATTATCTCTCTTCATGGTGCTCTGTCTTGATAAATTTTACAAAAGAAATACCTAACAGTTTTGCTTATTAAGTACAAACAACCTAATAAGTATTTATATCCTAACAGCTTCATTGCCATTTGAAAAAGTAATACATATAAATGGGAACAAATGTTTTTTTCTTATAAAATTTTAAAATTTATTTCATTCTTAAGTAGCCACATTATTTACTAGTGGGATGTGTCCACTCGTTGGGCATTCAATTAGACTGGACACTCCCATCCTCATTTCCTGCTCCACCTTGATTGTCACCTGTACTTGGCTTTTTGTCATAGCAGTTGCAAAAAACCCGTATTCACAAAGCTATGATGTCTTCAAAAGGAATGTAATGCAATCTGTGAATTAACTTGAACTAGCAGTTTGTAGAGTGTTCAACAATTCCCTGTTTTCTTGAAAAACTGAAATACTTTTCTATCCTCCTGTGAGTTCACTGTGGCTCTCCAGGACACCTTGGCACATGGTTTGGGAACTCTGGTCTTAACCTGTATTTGTTCTCTATAACTAAGTCAGAGTTGTCTTAAAGGGCCTGTATATGTAACTGCATTCTCTAAAAGTTGGCTTCCATTGTTAGTTTGTTGTTGTCCAATTTTGGTGAACAACAAAAATATTTCTAGACTCTACCTCCTAGAAATTCTGATTCTTTAAGTTTGTGATGAGTGTGTAGAATCCAGGCATCTGTATTTTTTAACGAGCTTGCCTGGTGACACTAATATGAAGTTGGAGAACCACTGAATTCCATCACACATCCCTGAGCTCAGGGACCATGTTGCTCTTCACTTAAACCCCTGCTTATTCCTATAATATAGCATAACGGACATCTGACAGATGTTCATTGAATGCATTGAACTTAGTTATTGTTTCTTCACTTCTCTCTTCTTCCCAACTTTTCTTTTGTTCTGTCCCTTAAAAGGGGAAAAAAAGAAGGAAGGATTGCGTCTTAGAGTTTTGTGACTTTCCAAGCCTCTTGTCCACCGTCTTCCCTATTCTATCCTGCCCATATCTCACTCTCCCACACAAATCCTTTCGTCCTGTTAAATCAGTCTGCTCATATCCCCTGAGACACTTGGTACATTTATCTCCACCTTTCCTTGCTCTGTCCCATACTAAGAGATGTAAGTTTCCTAACTGGGAAAAACTCTGAGGTTGGGAGAAAATTGAAAAAATTTATATGTGCTAGGCTGATTATTATTTGATATAGTGCTCTCATTTTAGAATTGAGGAGACACAGGCAAGAGATCTGATGTACCTGAGGTCACACAGGAGGTAAAAAGCCAACTTCATCTCCAGGCTTCATGCCCAGGGCTGTTTCCACTCCACCCCAGGCCCACCTGGTTTCTGGGGGTGGTGGTGGTCGGGGGTGGGACTGGATCATCTGTTTGTTTTCCAAGTCCCACAGGTGATTCTGACATAGAACAAGGGCTGGGAACTGGGCTTGGCAATTTGCTTTGCTCACAAAGTTATCATGTTTGGTGTGCTAAATATTACTTTGTGATTTATTTAGTCAGTACTTACAAATTGAATTTCCTTTTAAGTGTTTGAATTTTGGTTTCATATGAGTTTACAGATTGTGGAACATGGACAACTTAGGGTCACTTAATTTTTGTATTTACTGGGAAGAAGGAAAACCTTGAGCACAGAAGAAACTATCAACATTATCATAAAAGGAGAAATTTGTCTTTTCTGGGTGTTTATTTATAAATTATACTCCACCGGCGTCAGAATGTGGCTGGCTGGGCTTGGGCGGCATTTGCCTGCTCAGAGCCTCTTTCTGGTTCCAGGTTGCAGGCTGGGTTCTGATTGATTGGGCTCGGGGAGGGGGGCCCAACTTTTGGACAGTTGGGACAAGGCTGTTGTAGACAGTTTGAGACAGGAGCGTGACACATGCACCCTCAAGCAGAATTGGAGTGATTAGATGAGAATCACAGGATTGCCCGAGGAAGATTTGTAATTTTTACTGTGCTTCTCGTTACCACATTTCTTGCATATTTTAGAAGAGGTAAGACCAACTTATGTTAATGGAAAACTGGGCGCTGTGAGACTCTTGAAAAGTACTCTTAGAATTTTTCAATCCTGGGGCTACCTCAATCAGATGTTCAGTTATTCATTTGTGCCTGCAGGCTTCATTCGTTTATCCTGCAGAGTTAAAATCTCTTTGAGAGGGCTTCCTCCGAGCAGCGTCTTATCTCCCATGAGATGATGCTGAGCCGGGTGATCTTAAACAGGCTGTGTATCCAGGAAGTCCAGCCTTTTGGAATGAGAGGCTTTCTCAGTCCATCTTTCTTGAGAAGTAGTCTTGTAGCTGTGCATCTCTTCAATTCAATTTCGAATAATATTTGCCTTAATTGTAGAAATTATAATGATATTATGAAGGAGGAAAAGAAATGTATAATTTGGATGTCATATGAAGTTGCTTGTAATTTATTATAATTTGTAATCTCTTTCTTCACTCCAGAAGAACTGGAGAATTGAGAGTGCCACTTGTTTTTCCCAAACTGATGAAAGAATGTTTCAACTTTTTATCTACTATAATCAAGAACAAATTTAACTTAAATCCACAAATCAGAGTGATGTTACTTAATACCATTATTGTTCATTTAAACCCCCTTTTCTCTCATACTACCCTTTGCCAGAGTGCTTATATGGAAAAAATGCCATAAGTTTGAATTTCTTTTCTGGCTTTTCCTTTCTGGAATTCCCTCTAAAGAGGGATAACTTCGGAGAGAAGGAATGTCAGGGATCTCCTGATGCCATCCCTAACAGCCAGGACTGCTTGTCATGTCTCTCGTTATGCCTCTCCTTACTGAGACTTCATCCACCATGATAGAAAGGACATGCAGATTTCGGATGGCAGAAATCTGTCCACTTGCTGTACTAGGGTTGCCTTTAAGCACTGATGTGGCTTAAACTGCATTTGACCTGGTGTTTCGGATTCAAGCCAATAGGTGACTCATGATTTCAGATGTTTGGTTTGTGTTGTTATAGTTGAAGCAATCTGTAAGGAAAAGAGAAAATCCTGTTGTAAAAATATAGTCTGTCTCCAGGAAGGAGAATCCCCATGTCCTGACTGGAGGTGGAGTGTCTGCAGATGGCTCGTCTCTCTTGTTGTTTTACCTTAGATCCTGGTTTGAAGCAGTCATGGAAAATGTCCCTCAGTGCATGTGTAGATGGCGTTGCTGATTGTGTTTGCATTCCTGCATGTGAGCTCAGAACCTGCTGGGTGCGATGTTTGCTATCTGGTCAGTGAGCGATAGCTCTCCACCCTGGGGATAGGCCTGCCAGGTGCCTGTCACCAGGCTCCCTTCTGAGGGAGAGGAAAGAACACAGTGCTCGAACCCATTCTGCAAGTTAACCTCATCAGACGGTTTCTCTCTGAAGTTTTAGATGTGACGTGCATTTTATATTCTTTCTTTGGTCGTTAGAGGCTGTCTATTTTCTGTGAATGTTTGGCTTTCTAGAATCAAACAAAGCCTATTGTAAAATGTCATTTAAAAAATTATCTTTAACGTTTGCACTATGTTTTTAAGTAAAACATTCTGCTAAGTTGTAAATTTGTGTCTTTTCTCTTTCTTATGTCTTGGTTCTTAACCATCCCAGAACACTTAGGAAAAATGATTGTATCCCTCCCCAGTGTGGTATGGGAACTGTTCAGTGTTTGTAGGGCTGTGGCTATGAACCGACTGTTGCATGCCAGTTTAGACTTATAGCCATTATTACCTTATTATAGAATTTTGATTAATTTCTTAGATGGTGACTGTGTGTCAGATGCTGGTTTTGAGAGCTTTCAGCTGGGTGAATAATAGCTTCTGTCTATTGAGTATGTGCCAGGAGCTTTGTTTAATCTTCACAGATACAGTAGCCAGCATTTATTACAATGCAGTGTATAGCCAATACTCAGGTTTTTTAACATGCCTAAGGTGACACAGCTCGTAAGTCAGAGCTGTAAGAGCTGACATCTTTACCCATGTTGGCCTGACTTGGAGGATGTTTCTGCCCAAGACTCCACTCCTTCTCTCCCTAAAAACAAGAGGGCAGAGCTACCACACTACATAGTGCAAACATCCTTCAGCCTCTCTTCTTGTCTAGTGATATAGAAATAGCCATTCTGGGCCGGCCCTGTGGCTTGGTGGTTAAGTGCCCGCGCTGCGATGCTGGTGGCCCGGGTTCGGATCCCGAGTGCGCACCGAGGCACCACTTCTCCGTCCATCCTGAGGCCGAGTCCCACATACAGCAACTAGAAGGATGTGCAGCTATGACATACAACTATCTACTGGGGCTTTGGGGCGAAAAAATAAAATAAATAAAATCTTAAAAAAAAAAAAGAAATAGCCATTCTTTCAGAGAGGCAGGATAGCGTAATGGTTAAGAGCAAGGTGACTGCCTGGCTCCCACATGTACTAGCTGTGAAACCTTGGGCAAGTTCCTTAACTTTTTTATGCTTGCTTTCTCCATCAGTGGATAAGGCAGTACCTGTGGTTGGGAGGCTTAAATAAGTTACTATCTGTAAAGTGTTAGAAGAATGGCTCATAATAAGCACTGTGCAAGTGTTTGCTATTTTTGTATATTATCTTGAAGACTGATAGGAATGAGATACCTTCCCCACCCCCTCTCTTTCTTGCCTCATCAAGCAAGGTGCCCTGAGTCAGCCTGTGGGAATGCTTCAGATAGGGAGGACTGGGGGAAGGTCATGACTTGCCGGTCTGTGAGCGAGGCCTTCTCAGACACCTTGCCCATTTGCTACCCTCTAGGCTGTGAACATAGCTCCCAGGTTCTTCTGCACACACTTGGTGTATCCAGTCTGTGGTCCACGTGCCCATTCTCCCTAAAAATATGTGTGTCCGCAGCCTGTACCACACGTGCTATAAATACATCATTGCCCATTCAAACATCGATTTAGTATCCCAGCCTGTTGTCCACGTGTTTCAGCTAGTGTGGCCACAATGGTATATCATAAGTTATGACCTCTGGGAGGCAAGGACCAGGTCTGTGAGGAGCTTGTAGAACAGTTTTTTTTAAAAAGCTTTTTATCATGAAAATCATATTATGGGATCATGGGTGTGAAGGGAGAGGTACCTGGAGGAGGCAGCTGGTGGCATTAAAGTCCCAGACCCCATCTTCCTAAACCAGGAAACCACAAGGTGGAAGGACGTCCCCAGGGATCTCAGGGCCTTGGGCTCTTGACTTGAGCTCTTCCCCTTCCTTAATTCAGGGAATCTGGAGGTCTTATTACCCATCCCACTTCAGGGCAGTGAAACGCTTTTCTTCTAATTCCTGCGAGGAGGGAAGTGAGTCAGCATTCCTGATGCGGAAGCCCTGCCCCCTGGGGAAGGACTCCCTGTGAGGAGCGATGGCCCAGCTCGCTTGACCCCTGTGTGAGTGTCAGAACCTGGTAGTGACCCAGCACTGCTGTGGAATAACTGCTCCCAACCAGAGACCTTCAGTGATGGAGATTATGCACAAGTTGCCAAAACCAGGTGTGGAAGCTGCCTACTGGGTTTTGTTTTAGGTTTTTTTTTTTTTTTTAATAATTTTATTTATTTATTTTCCACAAAGCCCCAGTAGATAGTTGTATGTCATAGTTGCACATCCTTCTAGTTGCTATATGTGGGACGCGGTCTCAGCATGGCCGGAGAAGCGGTGCCTCGGTGCGCGCCCGGGATCCGAACCCGGGCCACCAGCAGCGGAGCGCGCGCACCCAACCGCTAAGCCACAGGGCCGGCCCTGTTTTAGTTTTAATTGTGGTAAAATACACATAATGTAAAATTTACCATCTTAACCTTTTTAAGTGTACAGTTAGTGGCATTAAATACATTCACATTTTTGTGCAACCATCACCACCATCCATCTCCAGAACTCTTTCATCTTGCAGAACTGAAATTCTGTACCCATTAAACAGTAAGTCCCCATTTCCTCCTCGCCCCTAGACCCTGGCAACCACCCTTCTGTTTTCTGTCTGTATGAGTTGACTACTCTAGGAACTTCATATAAGAGAAATCATACAATATTTGTCCTTTGGTGACCGCCTTATTTCACTTAGCATAATGTCTTCAAGGTTCACCCATATTGTAGCATGTGTCAGAATGCCCTTCCTTTTTAAGGCTGAACAATTTCCATTGTAGGTATACTTTCATTTATCCATTCATCTGTTGATGGCGTCTTGGGTTGCTTCCACCTTTTGGCTATTGTGAATAATGCTGCTATGTACGTGGGTAGACTGCTAGTTGGTTTTTGTTCTCATGGACATTAGGGACCCGGGAGAAGATTCTGTTCTGACTAGTTGTGTAAAGGAACCTCTGTTTCTACAGCTTGGAATCTTTTTTGAATTCAGAAAGAACAATCACCTGGATCTCCGGGAGTAATTCAGCTGAGTGTGTGTTTATGTGTACCTGGATTTCTCACTAAGTTGAGGAGTTCTGACACCTACCAGACTGCAGAACTTAATGTAGATGAAATTAGAAGTGAAGAAAGTGAAATATGTTCAGAAAGGGCCAGCCTGATACATAATGTGAAACTTTGGTAGAGAGAAAGGGAAAAAGAACTCCACTTCCCCCCCAGGGAGGAGAATTTATGCACTTTACACTGAGAAATAGAAACCACAGAGGAGACAAGCCCAGGTTAGCTCTTACTTTGTAGAACCACCAGTGTCTTTTCGAGACAGAAATTTCCTCAGCAGAGTTTGCTGCGCATGTGCAGAGCCTTCTCTGCAGTCTGAGGCCTTCATCCTCCCACTCATTTGGGGAAGGTGTGCTCTGTTCTTCCTGAGCTATGGGGACGGAGTGCCTTGCCAGCTCTGGGTACTCTGGTCTCCTCCAGAGTTCCCTGGCTAGAATTCTACTGCCACACTTGTAACTTCCCTTTGACCTGTAACTGTGGGTCTGTGTTGCTTGTTAAAAAGAATATTGTACTATTTGCTAATTCAATAATATGTGTTCTTGACGACTGTGAAAAGACCACCAAATGGAAGTGATTTGAAGGGAACCATTTCTTTCAGAAACTTGCCATATGTAGTGTACAGCACAGCTCTCCCGTGCTGGCTCTCAGTCTTGATTCAGTTAGGAAGCAGTCTCTTGGACCCATCCGCCATACATTCATGCCAGTTGCGTGTGCTCAGATAGAACCATAAGAAAATGTGATGAATGTGTTACTCTTTATTTTTTTCTGTCTGCGTTCTCCATGTGCCTAGTTTTTGTTTTTGTTGCCTCAACTAACAAGCTTCCTTTTCGTTCCTGTAAGTCCTCACAACACAAGGTTTCCACTGGCTTCTACTCCCCTCACTTACCTTGCACAATACTTGGTTTTAACAGAGAGAATTATTCTAAAAGAATATCTTGTTTGATAGTTGTCACAAAGAAAGAGCTCCATAAAGGGAGAAGGGTAGAGATGATGATGCTAAGGATTACAGGGCAGAAAGGATTGCAGACATTTTTCTTGTGCTGGCCTCAGGGTTTGCTTTGAAGTTTACATCATCATCCTGTGTTTCCATCCCAACTGTTCTGCCTTGCTTTTCCCAGATGATTTCATTGAAAAGCAATGGCAAATTATGACTTGTCTTTTCTGCTAGAGACTTAACAGATAGTTTATTCCCAAATGTAAACATTTTAGTAAGCCTTTTGTTTAGTGACTCATTAATTTGATGAGGAAAATGTCCTAATAAAGATAAAGAAACTGTAAACTGTTTCAGAAGCTGCAGAGGGAAAAATGCTGGGGCTCTGTAGGTCAACTGCTTCCCCTGTGCTTTGCATTTCATTTGTTGCTTGGTCATGGGAACAGACAAGCTGGTCATTTAGGGGTTGTGTCTTCATCTTAATCCTCTTCTGTAAACTGACACATACATGCCAAGTCATGGGTGTTCTACTTCCATAGAGCATCTTTCAGTATGGACAGGCACGATGTATGAGGTGATATTGTGAAAAACAGTAAATGAGATTTCCTTCTTTCACCACAAACTAGCGCATTAAATGTGTCACTAGGTTAGCATGAGAAATACTTGGTTAATTTTTACTAGTAAACAGAATTGTCACAAAGCCCAGGTATGAAGGATTAAAGATCCCAAAATAGAGTCAAGGCTCAAGAGAATAGGAAAGCTCCTTGGCTATAAGCCTGGGTTACATAAGGCATAACCTTCATTATGCATTTGTATAAAATTCTTCTGGGTGTATTATGACCTACGTTCTACATAATTCTGGTAAGACTAAAAATTCCAGCATGGATGTAACTATTTCTAGATTTTGTATGAGTGTTTAATGAAGTATAAACTTATTCCATGTAAAATACTCCTTGTAACAAAAGTATATTGATCTTTATTAAATCCAAGAGTAAACATCATAGAAATTTTTAAAACAATCGTCCAGCAATTTTTCACTTAAATTTCAAGAGGCAATTGTATGCCTCAGCAATTCTCAACCTTTCCAGGAGGAAAACCCAGTTGAAAACTGGAAAAACAAAAATTGAATAACATTCTCCAAACTTTCTTTGATAGAAACTTGACTTGAGATATTCATTACTTGTAAAAATGTATAAAGTGAGAAGGAAAAAATGAATTCACCATAGTTAGTAAAAACAAAAAGTCAAGAGGCAATGTAAATTGACTTTGAGGCTCTAGTACATTCTAAAGAGCTTGGATTTTGTTTTACTTATGTAATCAGTTAATGCCTTTATCTAAGTTTGTATCTGCTTTCTCACCTGGTACTTATCAAAAGGAAATACAGTGATCCAAAGATAACCTTTCATTACAACATACCTTTAAAACTATTGCCCAATTTTTTGTTATTACTCACTGGGTCTTCCTGGACTAGCCTCCCACCCCCACCCCTCCCCGGAAAAGTGACCTATACTGAGACCCTAGCTATAGTCCAGCCATGAGTGTGCAAGTGTGTGTATTAGTGTCATGATGCAAGAGCATTTCATAGCAGACACGAGAAGTTTCATAATGATATAAAAATGTTTTAGTTAGCTGTCTTTCTAGATACATAGACTTGTGAAATGCTCTTTGTAAGGTGTGGTCTTGATACTACACAGATCATAATCTGCAGTGACACCCTGCAGGGGCCAGGTTTAATTCTCATAATTGTCAAATAAACCATTCCTCTGTGCAGCAGGGACTACGTGGATGGCCAGCATTCATACATTCATTTGGCTAACAGTATTGTGCCCTGCTCTGGGCTCAAAATCTGGCAGGGCCTTGGGCATATGAGGTGAACCAACCCGCGGTCTATAGGAGGAGACAGGCACGGACCAGCAGGTATACTGCTAGGCAACAGTCCACACCGGCTGAGGTGCGCAGAAGTTTCTGCTCACCTGTTTACCGCTCACAGGGGTGCAGGTTAAGGACGGGACGGGAGGCGGGCACAGTCAAGAGTAGGTGCCCCTCGAGCTGAGTCTTGGCTGCTTAAGTGCAAATTTAAAGCTGTTTTTTACAGTAGACTTTAAACCACACTGCCTACATGAGTTAGGTGACTTTCTAATTTTTTAGGGAAACTGTTATTATTCTCCTACTTCATACCTAGATGGAAATGATGTGATGGAAGGCATAGTCTGGGTCATTCAGGCCTGACTTTGAATCCTGCCTGCCACCTAATAGCCACTTGACCTTTCTGAACTTCACATAAAAAGGGGTAATAAAATATGCAGTGCATGTTTGTTGGCAGGATTAGATGAGATGGGATCTGTAACAATAACCATTAGTCCCTCCTCTTTCCTTAGCACACTAAAGTTGAATGACGTGAAAAAGGTAATTTATTTTGAAAGGTGCCTGATGAATCAAGAAAGAAAGCAAGATTAATTACAAGATAATGAGCGTAACTAATATTAGGCACCATTTATTGTTCCTGGCACTGTTCTAGTGGTTTCTTTATGTTTACTCATTTAATCCTCACAAGAACTCTGAGTTATGTGCTGTGATTTCATCCCCACTTTACAGATGAGAAAACTGAGGCTAGAGCATCAAATAACTTGTGTTAACCCTGCCAGTCTGGGTCCAGAGCTCGTCACTACCAGAATGGAGCTTTTAAAGCGGATCATAAGGAAGACAGCAGTAATGGTACCTAGACTCTTACAGTGCTTCATCCTGTGCGGATCACTGCTACCTCCCTTGTTACATTTGTTCCTCATGGGAAAGAAATAGGAGATGGCTAGAAATTGGATTAGAAGACTGAGTTTCCCAGAGGGGAGGTGACTTGTCCAGGGTTACTGAATCAGTATGTGGCCAAATTGGTGCAAGACTTTTTCCACTTGATTCTTGTGAATGTTTATAGAATGAAAGATAGAACACTTCAGGAATCCTTTCAAGAAATGGTTGCTGTTAAATTTTTAAAATATGGCACAGACATAGGGAGGCTAATTGTGTTGCTCAAGATCATGTGTTGTGCCACTTGCCAACTATAATTAGAAAGGGCAGATCCAGCTCCAGAGCCACACAGCTTCTGAGTGACCAAGTGAAAGAGTTCGGGAAGTACTGATGCATCTCCTTTCTGGTCTACTTGGAGCCGGGGTGCATTCTCATGCCTCCTTCTGGGATTCTGAAGCTACCAGGGAGGAACGTGAACCAGCACAGGGACCCTCACTTGCCGTTAGCCTTCTTTCTGAAGGTGCCAGGGAGGCCACAACAGGAGGGAGATGATAAGGCTTCACCCAGGCCTGTGCGGTGGGGATGAGACAGAGGACCTAGGCTGCCGTCTTCCAATGCTAATCAGCTCTCTCTGCAAGTTGAAGGCTCAGCACAATTTTAAAGAAAGCAAGAGAGACAAGAAACCAAATAAGGTTGGACCAGGAGGCTCTTGGAATTATGTGGTGTTTTGCCCTGTAGCTGGGGATCCAGTGACAGATGCTGTGATTACGGCCTTTGCAAACAGTTGTCAGAGAAATTCGTAAGGTTTCCAAAGGCTGCAGAAGAGCAGATGTGGAATTAAATTTCAAGCACAGTTACTTATAATGGCTTACATGTGGACACAGAGTGTTTGGGATTCAGGCCTGTGTCCTTGTGTCCAGGAGGTGTGGGCCGCAGAGATTGGCGGTGTCAGCGTTTTCTGGTGGTCCTTTCCTGTTGTATCGTTGATTCTTGGCCCACAGGCCCTTAAAAGCGGTGGAATTCTTCCATAATAGTTAGCTTGCAGTGTCTAACGTTGTCATCATTTGTCCTACTTAGTAAGAAGGCTCTAATCGGCTTCTTGCCAACAAACATCTACCATGCCAGCGGATAGATTGTGGAAAATGTGAGTCTCTGTGACCAACTTGAATTGGCTGTGCAACAGACATTTTAATATTGTTAGCAAAGTTCACGGTATTCAGGCTGGGTTTGTTTAATGTCTTTTTTCCACAATTCATATGTCAAAGATTTTAATGACTGTAAGAAATACCTTTATTTGATTGCTAATAATGAAGGACAAGATTGAAAGGATAGGAGTAATTACAATAATCTAACACTTGTTTTTATTGAAGCAACAGCTACGAGGTTTCTCCTTACCTCCAGTAAAAAAATAAGCTTACTGAGTGTGAAAATCCAGTAAGCATTCATTAGGCAACAAAAACAATTAAAAAGAGTATTCCAAGTCTTGGTATATATAAAAAGAATATTCTAGTTCTTGTTATATTGAAATGCCCTTTTCTAGAGCTTTTCAAATAATAATTGCTAGAAAACACAGCCTATACTATATTAGTAAGCAGAGGATCCTAAATTGAGTAGTGGGACAGACTTTAAGGATCGACGTGTTTTTCCTATAAAATCTGGAAGTTTTTGCTGTTGTTTTATTTAATGCGTATCCCCCTTACGTGGGGGAGAGGAGCAGAAGTGTGTGCAGCCTTGCATGGGATAACTGCGGGGCGCTTCAGCGTGCTGAGTGGGGGTCCTCTGCACGGACTCAGTTGCCTGAGTGTGTTGTGGTTTTGTGGTGACTGAAGCAAAGGGCAGGGGATGAGGAGCCAGTGGCCTGCCAGCTGTGTGATGGTTCCGTGTGCTGGGCCTCAGTGATCGCGTTTGTGAAGTGAGGACACTACTGTTCCGTTATTCCACACAGTGCTTCTGGAAAACCAGATGGGATAGCACTCTTCTGCAAATGAGACAGCATAAAAATCAAATGGGATAACATGAAATGACAACAATCAGTATTTGGGTACTGCTTTATCATTATCAAGTCATCTCACTTAATCCTCACAGCTGCCCCGTGAGGTACCGTGATGATGATCCCATGTTAGAGGTGAGGAAAAAGCTCTTAGAGGTTCAAGTCACTTGCCCAAGAGAAGGGAGAATAAAACAGACGGATATTGACCACCTATGGGTCGTTATATCCCCGAACCACAAATGGTGAAACTGGTACTTAACCCCAGGAATTTGAACTTGAGAGTTGGTGCTGTTCCTCCTCCTCATGTCCTTTGGAGAGGGAAATGCACTGAATAAAAATGGCCTTGTCCTTCCTGCCACTTTAACCTCTGTGGCCTTTTAGACTACTGGGAGGTAGTAAGAGAAGAGTCTGTGCTACTTGTTAGCTATGTGACCCCCAACCCCCAGTGTCCCCATCTGTCAGATGGAGTTCCTAGCCTGTCTCATATCATTGTTGTGAGTGTGCCATGGAGATAACTGCTATTAAGTGCTTAGCACAGCGCCTGGCACCTAGCAAGGGCTCAGTCAATACATGATGACGATGAGAATGATGGTGGTGGTTCTTACTGCTAAGATTCTCAGGGCTCTTGAGGTTTTAGTTGCAGAAAGTTCTGTCTCCCTGGACCCATGCATGGCCGGGCTGCTTCCGGGCTGAACACCCACACTTGACCCTCCCATGCTACACACACCCACAATAGTTCCCCTAGGGCTGGTTTCCAGGGATAATAGCTTTTGAACCTCTCTCATCATCTGTTTCCTATTCATTCCACATACCCCAGTTCAAACTTTCAAGATTCTTCTACCTCATCAAGCAATGGAGACAGCTGGGCCTATAGTTCACACTGACCCCCACGCCTTCCTAAGGCCAGTGGTACTCAGAGTCCCTGTCCAGAGCTAATCTTTTAATTCATCCTTTAAAGATTTATGGAGCATTTTTATCCCAAGCAGAACCAAATGCTTTACGTCCCTCTGAATCAGGTACCTGGGGGTTGGCAAGTATCATCTCGTCTCGCTTTCTAGAAACAGGTAGAGACAGGCCCACAAGAGGACCCAGAAGCTGGAGTCACACTGCTTCCCTTATTTTCGTGGTCGGTGAGAGGTGCTTGCCAGCACATACTATCGCTCTTCCCCTTACCTTCTTGAGAAGTTTTTCATCCTGGTTGTCTTTTCTTACTCATATGCTTATGGGAACCTGAAAGACTGTAGGTGGCTTCTGTTCTAACATTTTCAGTTTTAGTCTAAATTTTATGAAAATCCTACATTGGTCAGCTCCTTTCCTCCCCAACTGAGATCTTCTTGAGCTTAGAATGCCGTCTCCATTCACAATGTCCTTCCAATTAGCTGCTTGCCGAGAGCTTAGAGTCATCAGTTAGGCCAGATATTTTCACGTAAAGTAAGCCTAAAGATCCTTCATTTTAGCATCTAGAAGAAAAATCATTTTTAAAACTATCACTCCTTAAAAAATAAACTAAGCCGTTGATATTGAACTTAGTCAATGAGACTTTAAATGGAATGGGAACAAAATAAGGTCCTTTGTTTTTAATTCTAGGGATCCTGTTTATGCAGAGTGGCCCGGGATAAAGAAGTAGCCATTGTGCTGGATGAAGAATAACAAATGGTTGAAAACTTTTATTTAGTTATTTATTTGCTTATTTACTTATTTCCCGTTACTGCTAATCGTATGAATTCCTCTACCATCACTGTCCTCAAACATCTTGCTTCTGATTCCTGTAGATGAGGAAGTGCCAGTGACTTGCTTGGTCTTTTCCTTCACCTAGACATACCCATTCAAGTCCGTGATTAGATATACCAAGCTGGAATATAAATGAAAAGTATT
The DNA here is from genome assembly GCF_057802395.1 of Ceratotherium simum simum. Classification (NCBI taxonomy): domain Eukaryota; kingdom Metazoa; phylum Chordata; class Mammalia; order Perissodactyla; family Rhinocerotidae; genus Ceratotherium; species Ceratotherium simum. The sequence continues at coordinate 87,372,447 of NC_141903.1, forward strand.
CTTATTAAATGAGATTCCAAAGAGCAATTTTTCAAGACTCCTGCAAATCAGTCAGTCTAGTCAGTCCACAAGTGTGAATCACACACTCACGGTGGGCATTTTGATAGGTGCATCCGTATAGTACTTGGCCTGGTCCTGAAGTCTGAGGAGATTCCAACCACATCTTCAAGTGGTTGCACTGGTTTGACCCACAGTGCAGGGAAACAGCCAGACTGTAACAAGTAACAAAGTCACTGTACTTGGGGCACTTCATGGGCCATGTGAGGGCCTTTTTGCTGGATGGCAGTTTTTATCTCTTTGCAGAGTCAGATTCAAAAAGGTAGAGGAAATAAACCACACTTTTATACTGGGTGTAAGTTAATTTTCACCATCCTACCAGGTGTGCTTGCTCAGATGAGTCTGCTCGAAATACAGCTGTGTGTGAATAGGCATTCTCCCTGCTCCTGGACTGTAGCTTCAAGGCAGCTGAGAGGCGGACTTGGAGTCTCTGAGCCCCCATAGTGCTCACCTACATTGTTGATGGATCATGTGATAGTTGCCTTGTTACAGGGCAGGCAGCTAGGAGCAAGCATACTACTGGGAACCTAGAGTTTGAGATGGAGTGGAATGGTGTCAGAAGCCTTGTACCTAAATGATTCCTGGAAGACATTTCTCAGAGAAAATTGACAGCAGAGTGAAGCCATTCATCTCACCCCTTAATCTCTTGGTAGAGGGAAGTACCTGTCCCCAGGCAGAGGAAGAAGCCCCTGAGAAACATATGACCGGACTGGGTCTGTATGTGTAACAGCCCAAGCCATTCCCAAACAGGGGTAAATGGGACTATTTGAAATGGAATTGCCAAAACCTCCATGCCAGGAACCTTCCTTCTTGCCAGAAAAGGGAATTATCAACTAAATGCTGATTATAGGTGCCCAATTCCAAAACTCCCCAAATGCCCCTTGCCAGAGAGAGCCTGGACGCAGCCCCATTTGGACTCTGTAATCGGCAGAAAATGGGTCTATCTCCTCCTTCTCCCTGCCCCTCAGGTCATGGTATTTTTCTGCTCTCTCATTGCTTTTGAAAACCCTTAATATTCCTTTTAGTCTTCCTGTGATTGACATCTTGTTTTTGTCACAAAGATAATGTGCTGGCATTTCCTGTTTTTACATTGATGCTCTAAAAAGGTGAAGTGTGAAGACCATGCCAGAGAAGGGAGCATAATTGATATCTTTGTGATGCTGTCCAAGTTCTTGAGAAACTATTAGAACTTGATTATCTTGGTGTTTGCCAGTGGAGGTCAAGCCAACATCTGTAGTTGTCTTTCTTTTCCAGAGGACATGACAAGAAAAGAAAAGAGAAAGAGAAGAGTTCAAGGAAGTAAAAACAGAGTTTTCATTAGGGTAACATTTGGGGTCAGGTAAACATCTCTTTTGAGTTTCATTGAAAAATTCCAGGAGGCCAAGGGCAAAATCTCCAGAAGACTTGCTTCAAAGGGTGTAGTTCAGTGGAAAGTTCACCTTTAAAAAAAATTTAGGAAACCTGAGTATGATATTGCTTAGGGGACTCTTAGAAAAGCAGAAAAGGAAAAGGGACACCAAAAAACAAAATTTCTTCTCCTCATTTGGAAAGTGTGGAAGGCCTGGGAAAATTTCCCCCAGGGATTAGGAAATACTTCTTTGTTGCACATGAGCTGCGTTCCTTCCAGGAGCTGTAAAGTCACTTCTTAAATTTGTGAACTTGAGTTGTGAATGCAGACACCTACAGAGCATGCAGATTCATCTGAGAGGAGAGCAACGTGACTGTCCTTAGGAAGCCAGGCACGTTTCCCAAGTTTGTGGTCTAGCCTGTAGCCTAGTTCTTGGTTGTTCACTTTTGTGTTGTTCCAGTGACCAGTTTCAGGGTTCAGATGACATCTTTAACAAGAGTTAAGCTCTTACTTAACTTTTTTAAAAAAGTTGAAAGAAACAGTCCCCTTTGACTCTGAAGGAAATTAAACCACAAGTCATGCTACCAATGGAGGCTGTGGCGTTTCTGTCCTGGAGATCTTCAAAAGTAGAACATAAAACCTAGGTCACTTAAGTCTGCTTGGAGACTAACCAAGATGGCCTCTTGCGGTGCTCCAAGTTCATAAAACAACTCAAGTTAATATTCATATGTCCTTAGAGCATAAGGAACATGAGTACTTTGTTCTGTTATCTTTTGACTTCTTAAAAATGTATTGCATTCCCCATGCCTGGAAATGGCTGTCTCTCTCATTTGCATTGTATACTAATGTTGCTTGTGGAAACTTAGGAGTGAGTGGGAGGGAGGAAGTAAAAGGGATTGTCTTTTTTTTAGAAGGTGACATTCGATCTTTTCAGGGGATGGCCCTGAGAGGAGACTTGGCTTAGACAGAGCTGACTTGACTGAGCATATTAACAAACTCCCCAAGGAGCTGTACTTACTTAGCGTGAGCGCGCTTCCTGTAAGAACTGCTGCGTTAGGACTAAATGATCAAGTTTGCTGGCTTTAAACGGTCTGTAAAATGCAAAGAGGTTGTTTGGTTCAATGTCATTGGAAGCTATTAACTTTAAAAGGTTAAAATTGTCTAAAGCGAGATTTTTAAATCATCTGGCTCCAGTATGAGTCTAGAATGACAAAAATTAAAAAGTCAAAGAAAAGGTGCTTTGTGGAATGCCAAACCGCAGTGAACATAGTTCTTGGTGACTTGGTAAATTGCCAGTATCCCCAGGGCCATCTGCTTCTTCTGCAAGTTGCATCGAACTCTAGCCCACCACATGGTGACAGACCAGTTTCCCTCCCTCCCGCTGACCTTAAAGACACAGTTCACGCGCTGTGAGCACCTGTGAGAAGGACTTGTTTTTTTAGGAATGGGAGAAGTTGAAGGCCGTTAAAGGTGCTCAGCAGACAGTAAAGCAAAAGGTAAAAATTGGGAGCCTTGCCTTTTTTTTTTTTTGCACGGGTAATTTATGAAAACTCTTTTCAATTCTTTTTTTAGTAAAGATTTATCTTAGGAATTTAAATTAGGAAGTTAATGTCCTCTGTGACTCTGTTTCTTGAAACTCTCTGGTCAATGCAATATGGATTTAAGACTTTCCCAGGGACCTAGAAATGAAAATATATTATCTTCTTTCTGTTTTTCTTCTCTTTGTCTTTTTTTGTTTGTTTCTTTTATTTTTCTGGGCAGGCAAAAATAAAGGAGAGAACTCTAAGCTCTATAACATTTGGTTTTGGTGCTGTTTTCTTTCCTTGTTCCATTTAAAAAGGACACATTCATTAAAGTAAGACCCTGTGTTTTTAGTTCTTTCTCTCTTTTAACTTTCCTTTTATTTGAAGTTAGTTTTGCCATGTGGTGGTTTTCAAGATGTTTGTTTATTTACAGTGAAACCCTTTCTTTCCAGTGAAATCTTGTGTTTAATCCTAATATATGAAACAGATCAACTACAGCTCTTTTGGGGATTGCCCCTTGGCCTCCTCCTGCCCCGTGGTTCCCGAGGCACATCTGAGCACCCGAGGGCTTGAGGAACCTGGTTTTTAATCCCCTGGCATGAACACAGGATTTGGAGGGAATGCCTAGTGTGCTGTCCCCGGCTCTGCCACCAGGACTGTTTTGTCACTTCACTTCTCTGCACTCGAGTTCTCTCTTTGATGAAATGGTGGCTTTGCACCAGATCATCTCGGAGGTCCTTCCTGCCCTAACAGTCAGCAGGTCTGAGTTACACACAGGCGGCATTGATTGGTGAGACATTTGGTGACTGAGGAATACACACAGTGAGAGCAGCAGGCCTGGCAAGGGGAGAAGCATCCTGTCCAGCATGAATGGTCTTCAGCTCATGCGGATGAAAGCTCGGGAACAAGAACTGATGCAACAGCAGAATTGTCTCTGAGGAAAACGTTTTCCGGAGATTTCAGTGAGGCATCTGTAACCCTCTAATATGGAAGAATCTTGTGGAAAAGGGGATTTAAACCAGTTGTGGGGTGTTTTTTTACCATTGATTGTGGTTGAGTTTGCTGGTAAGTGGTTAGCTATTAATAAAGAAAACAATTTTCCCTCACTAGCGAGCATTGTCTCCTATCACTCTGTGCACGTGTGTTAGTTTGGAAATGCATCTGAGGCGTGGTTCAAGAATCTGCAGCCAGTTAACACATTTGGTTCTCGGATGGAGATGAGGAGGCCAAGGTCAGGGTTCAGTCCTCTGTGAGCTCGTTAGCTGGGCAGGGCCCTGTGGCCAGACTGTACTTTTAACCCCAACCCACTGCCTCCCACGTGTGCCATCGGTCTCGGGGAGGGTTAGAGAGCTGGAAGGATACCAAACTCAGCCTTTCCTCCTGGGACCTAGCAGGGCCTTTGTCCTGGTAGTGGAGGGCTCGGCATTCATCTTGGTGGCTGGAGGGTACCCCGTCTACATCTTTACAGCTGGTTCAATCTGAAATACTCCCTGTGGGCCAGAGTCTCAGCGCCTGCTGTTCGTGGGTCTCTCCAGTCTGAAGACAGAACTTCCTAGGCTAAGTTAGAGGAGGGATTATTGACATAACGCTCCCTAGTTCTTGACGTGAATGAACGTACCCTCCTCCTTTTTGGGAATTGGGAGAAGGGCTGGCATTAGAAGAGAAATCCCTTCTGTTTTAACTTCTTAAAGTCCACTGTTCTTCATTTAAACACCATTTTGTAGTTAAAATTTGAAACTCTTGATTTTCATCTGTAAAAGAACAGTGTACAGGAATCTTATGAAAGCTGTTTGGAAACAAATAATATGATTCCACTGCACACAGCTCCCCTAGAAAATGGTTCTGTATGAATAGATTTTTACTATTAATTAAACATGGAACATTTTCTCTTGTTTCTTAGCATAAACACAGCAATGTATTTGGCATCAGTAGGATTTCATCTTTGCAATTAAATTTAGTTATAATGTGTTTTCTGTGAAAAATAGGAAAGACAAGTAGTCTCAAGTAAAGTATCTCAGACACTTTTTGATGAGAAAAGTATTCATTTTTATTATACAAAATTAAAACAGTACAGAATTAGAAAACTCATGCGCCTCTTAATCTCTGCACCAACCAACCCCCTTGGTAATCACCATCAAGATACACTTGAGCCAATTGTGAAAATGGGTGTAAAAATTAGAATTTTAAAACTTTTCTTGATTTTTCTCCCCAGAATTAATTTGCTACAGGTCACTGGCTTCCAAAGAGTTTGTTTTAACAGTGCGGGCTTTCTTCAAACAATTTTAAGTGGAATTCTAATACAGAAAAGAAACAGACAAAAGCAGAGACACTGTAGTTGTAGCTGGGGAAGAACTCTCTCGCTTCCTCCTCTGCCCCGACCAGCGAACCCCGGGGCCCCTCCACTGAAGACCCTCTGCAGCAGCACTTACAGCAGCGGCGTAACCCCACTGCTTCCCTGGTTGAGTGGGGTTGGGCTGGGCCGCCCCCTCCTTGACTGACTCTTCCCAGTGGGGCACCCATGGTGACATTTGTTTCCCCATCGTTGACTTTGGGTGGTTATTTTTAGTTAAGCTACAGTTAGTCACAGACTTAAAAGCAAACCACTTAAACCAACCAGTGATTTTTTTCTGTCTTGAAATTGGACCTTTACGTTTAACTCATCCTTTGAGTGTAGCTCAGATGCCACATTTGTCACTACTTTTTAATCTGTGGCAGGACGTTTTTGTCCTTGTGGATCTAGGTTTAAACCTGTAACTACAGTGCTTGTGCCGTGGTAGACATTCATGTTCACGGACCTTGCAAGAACGAGTTTTTTCCTTTTATCCCATTCCGGATACTTGTGTTCCTGCCTGTGTTCTTTCCTCCACTAGATAATAAAAAGTAATACAGCATTATTTCACACTGTAGATAATGTTGGAGTATCTTTTAATCTTTGATCAGACTGGAGTAACTCGGAGTCCTACAAAAGAAAAAGACAGCCTCGTGTAAACGTACAGTTCTTGAATCCATGCTGTGCCCAAAGGCTGTGAGGATAAGACAGCACGAGAAGTGGCCTTTCTCAGTCTTAGAAGGTGTCGTGCGTTCAGTAAGCATTTATGGAGACCCTGCTGTCGGGGGTAACTTGGCTGAGCCTTGGAGAGATGGCAGGATCAGGTATCCCACCTGCACTCACCCTTTCAGTACACACATCCCTATGAGGTCGATGCTCTTTTTTTTTTTTACTGTACAATAGCCAGCCCTTCCCTTACTCGCGTGACATGCTTTTCTGGGGTAATCTCACCCTTACCTCCTATACATAGCTGACAGTTTCCCAAACAATATCACCTGCTCAAAACAACTTTCCTCAGTTCCTGGCCAGCTGCCTGTTGGAATCTCCCCACTTGGTTGCCCAACCAGGAACTTCAGACTTCCGAAGCCTCGATGAGCACGTTTTCCTCCTCGCCTCACCTGATCTCCTTTTGTCCCTGGGTTTCCTGTTGTGGTCAAGACATTATCTTCTGCCCACACCTATATTCATTAACTGGTATTTACTGAGAACTCACTGTGTCTCTGGTGCTATCCCAGATATTAGGGGTCTATACAGCACAGACTAAAACATGGTCAATGCTTTACCTTAATGAAGCTTATTCTACTGGACAAACAACTAACTTAAAAAAAATCTGTCATCTATACCTGTATATCTAGATATGTCTATATCTCTTTATCCATCTGTCTGTTTCTGAGGGATGGCCATCAGGCAGTGGTGAGAGCTATGGAGAAAAATCAAGCAGGATAAGGGTGGCAGACAGTGCTGGACACTGAGAGGGCGTGTGTGGTGCTCTTGTAGCTAGGGCGGTCAGGGAAGGAGATGACGTTTGAACAGAGACTTGAATGAAGTGAGGGGACAAGCCATATGAATATCTGATTTGAGGGGCCTGCCTCACCCTCTGTTAGTCCTTCCTAGTCAAGAACTGAGTCATTCCCATTCTGTAATGTTGCCCAAACCACAGTTTGTAAATGTTAGCAGATGATGGACTTGGAACAGGGAGTCAGACAAGCAAGTAATTATTACCCAGTGTGCTGGGTGTGACAGAGCCATGCCCAGAGGCCTGCATGAGCTCAGAAAAGGGAGGGATGGGAAGAGGGCAAAGGCAAGAGTAAGTTTCCAGAAGGCTTTGCAGAAGATGGCACTTGAGTTGGGTCTTGAGCAGAGTGTCACGTGTGGAGTTGCGGAGGAGATGGAGGCAAACAGTTACGGGCAGATGCCCTGGGGCCTCAACCCTGAGGTTTGCAGGACATAGCATCAGGTTTTGGGTCAAAGGCCACCAAAGGAGGGGAGCATATCATGTGACAACAAACCCCAGGACAAGTGATCTGGGGACAGGTGTGTTCTCAGAGAACAAATTCCATTCGTCTGACTTTGAATGCTGCCTTTGGGAAAAGAAAAGTGGGAGAAAGCACTCAGGTTTCCCCTTCTCCCCTTCGCAGGTGGCTCCCTGAGAGCGTTCCTTCCCCACATCCCCCTTGTCCTGCAACCTCCTTTTCTGATTATAAAGACTGTTGCAGCAAGGATCCGGTTCTGAGGGCTCTTCCAGAAGCCTCTGCCCTCTTGGCTAGAAGAGCAGTCATTTATGTGTTTTGAAAAAGAACTCCACGTGTCATGCACTGAGAAGGGACCTGGTTGTGATACCCGAAAGCTTGAGGGAGGGAACGCGAGTCTCGACCTTGGCTTCTGACCCAAGGTGAGGATGGTGGTGTCTTGAGGAAGGGGCAGGAAGGCCATGCTGTGGCTCTCCTAAATGCAGGAATGGGGGCTCTGGGGGTCACCCTTGGTCTGCTTGCTCATTAGGAATGGGATGGATGTGCGGTGGGGACTCGCCAGGAAATCTCTGTCATCTTCCACTCGCAGCTTTGGCATTATTTTGGTTTTAGTGTATTTGCCTTCGTTTTCTCTAATTTGTCAGGGCAAGTTTCCGCCCACCCCCACTTTAAGTTTTATTTGGAAGACTTTATAAATACGGTAATTCAGTGATAAGATTTCTGTTATATACAATAGTTTTTATTCTTTGATACTAAATCATTCTTTTTCTTTGCAACGTGTATATTCCTCTGTTAGGTAAGCAGAGTTGGTCTAGGAGATTTCGGAGGTAAGTACCCAGCTCATTATCTCCCTCCTTAGAGGACAGTGGCTGTGCTTTTGTCTTCCCTGTGGGGTAGTGGTCCTATAAGTGGGCCTCATTACGGGACTCCACTGCCGAGGCGTTTTAGGATTTATTTTTATTGATAAAATGTACTGTATGTTACTGAACAAGACTTAGTGCTGTCGTAAGCCTTATAAAAATATTTTATTAAAGGTTAATGTACGCTTTGTTTTGTTATGTTTTACAGATTTTTTACAAATTATTTTTTTATAAATTTTTTCTTTACAAATTTCTTGAAATGTTTTTCCTGAAAGTAGTAAAAGCTTAACCATACTGTTCTCATGCAGTTAGTGTTTGAGATGATTTTATTCCTCCAAGATTCCTTCAGAACATGTCATCGCTCACACTTACACGACACAGGCCTTCTGGGCTCGTCATGGTGTCATCGCAGATCCCCTTCTTGGCTCTGCTTCACCAGAATCCTGTTACCTGCTCATTAATGTCAAACACTTAGAAAAGCTTAAAGCCCTTTATGTAGATGAAACTTGAGATTCAAATCCGCCTGGGGGAGACGGCAGTGCCTACTGCGTGTTGTGGAGTAGGCGGTGTCCACCAGACCCTGCCCGCAGCAGAGGTCGTGAGAGGGACAGGCTCCCAGGCAGAGGGTTGCTGAGCAGCGCCATGAGGGACGGTCCTTTTCTTGGGGTAGCGAAAACTGCCGTGTGTGTTTTGGTCTCCCTGGTGCCTGGCAGGGAATAGGTGCCCAAAAGATATTTTTTGGCTGTGGGTGGATAAAATAATGGACGGATAAATGCTTTTATGCATATGTAATGAAAAAGTAAATATTTTAGATAGGGGAGCCGGGCCTCCAAAAGCAAACTCTCCATTTCACCGCTAGAGCTGGCCTCGCTTAGATGCAAAGTCCCTTTCTCTGGTTTCTTTCCTTCATTTTCAAGAAACTGCAAATCCTTTAAAGGAAAGGCATTTCCAAAATGGTGAGTTGGCCTGTCTTGGTGGTGTAATAGCCCTGCCCCTTCAATGAGCTTCATCTGTGTGAAGGTGGCACTATACAGGGGTCTTAGGGAAGTGTCCCAGAGGTCAAACAGGCTCATTCCTGGACTTCAAGGAGTTTATAATTAATGGCCAGCCCGGGAGCAGGGTCTCTACTTGTTCTGCATATGCTTTAGCCCGCATGAGTCCATATATACCCTGTCTGAAAATCTTTTTAATGAGCAGACTTTCTTTATTTCTAGTTTAATCTTGGCATCTGTTTTTCAGAAACATTGGTCTGTTACTACTTAAAGTTTCTGCCCAGATTTGGAATGCAGACTGCTAAGAAAAGGTCAAACAGAGAAAGGGCTTGTCAGCACCTACAGTCCAAGTTTCTCGTGTGGACGACCGCCTGTTTGCCTCGGCCTGCTCCCGGCCTGTGCTGCCCTTACCTGTCCGCCCCTGATGGCCTGTGTCTGTCAGTCTTAAATGACCTATTCTTGAACAAGTGGGTGGGGTATTTGATGAGGTTTACGCATTGCCAATGCTCGATAATATTCGCAACAGTTTCTGTCTTGCAAAATGATCACATACCTATGTTCAAGGTTTTTAAAAAACCGAGAAAATTAAGAGTAGTTTTCATCTGGAGGAGGTTGCTCAGAATTACCTAAAGCGCTCTTTAATCTTACACACTTGCCCCTGTCGCCCTCCTCTGCCACCCATATTCTAAGGATATTCCAGGACAGAGGCAGTTCTTGGAGGCTGGTCCAGACACTGGCATTTTGAAAACATACCCATTTGAGGACTCCCCCTGCGTGGAGAGCCAACCACCACCACTGGGCTCCTTCCATGCCTGCCGAGTCCTCATTTGCCTCTTGTGCTTTCTCTTCATTCTGGAATTCCTGCTGTCATCTCTGCTTGATATTTTCTCCATCCCGTTAACCCAGTATTTCTCTCTTCCCCATATGCTGCCTTTTCAGACTCTGTAGGAAACGTCCCTAGTGCAATCATCCATTTGTTTACTCAGTAAACATTTATGAAATGTCTACTCTGCACTGTGCTAAGTGCAAGAGATACGGAGAGGAGTAAGCTAGAGGTAGTTTTGTTCTCAAGGAGCTTCTGGTCCAGTAGATTTATGGGGAAAGGCTGACAATTATGTGGATGAACGTGCTCCTGGCTATGTGTGTAGAACAATAACAGGGTTTTGAAGCTCAGCCCTGATGTGTTAAAATGCAGTATAGTTAAGTCTGACTTATTGCTGGCATATTGGCTATTCTGTTGTACTCGGATATTGAAAAACTTACCCTTTAACAGCTTCATGTTGATGTGATTTTCCAATCAAGTTGTTTCTCCTTCCTTAAGAGTAAAAGGAAGTGTTGGTGATGAACGACATTTGGCTTATAGTCTGTGAGGTCTCTGGAAACTTGAACTTCAGTCACTCACTGTGTGGCTGAGTGGCAGGGCGGGCACTGTAGAGGTTCAGGTTCCCAGCATTTCACAGGAGTTAAGACACTCCAGCCTTTGGCAACCTGCCACTCTCTCCACTTGGTAGACAGGTTCGTGAAATTTGATACTTTTATGTCTTTCCTTGAAAAGCTTGCAAGGTTCAGCAGTCCTTCAGTGGCTGGCCCATTTCTGTTAAACTCCTGTTGGTGGACCCAAGTGTGAGGTTATCCTGGACCTGTTGTCAGAATAGAGTCAATGCATTTCATTGGCTTTTTAAAAAAACTACCAGCTTAGTCTTTGAGTAACAATTTATGCTTTGGACACAAAAATGGGACCCTGCTCTTTGTGTTTATTATGCTGCCACCAACTCCCCTTAAAATGTGAGCCAACTTCCCCAAGCATTTATCGTATCAGCAGGGCAGAGTAAAGTAGGATCTGGACAATTATTCCTTTAGTTGACGCATGGTAGCAGAGCCTTCGTGAGTGTGTCTACCGAAAATATACAGTACTTCCCAGGGAGGTAGAAGGCATGGTTTGTGAGTAGGATTCTTGCCGTCCTTTGCTTTTAGCTGATCTCCTTTGGTATTCACTGCCGTGCTTCAAGTCTTTGGGGCCCATCCTTTGCCCCCGTCCTTGATGAATAAGTATAATGATGGAAAAGCATCATGTCTTCGTTGTTGCATGTTGCCTAGCTGGAAATACCCTGGACTTGGGAGTCAGAAGTCCTAGGTTGGAGCCCAGATTCTAGGATTTACTATTTGTGTGATTCAGCTTAAGTTGTTCAAATTCCTAGTCTGTAAAATGGGAATAATAAATGATGTCTGCCCCCACTCCCACTGCAGCTACCTTCTATGCATAGTGTGGATCAAATGAGCAAATGAATTGGAAAGTGTCATGTAACTTATGCAGTGCTTTGCCATGGGGACTCCCATGCTCGCCGAGGGTGGGTGTAGTGAACTATCTCAGGGCTCGTGGAAGGACTCTTTCTGTTAGAGGACAGTTATCCAGACGGTCTGCTTCTGTGATCATGAGCAGCTGCCTCTTAACCTGCCCCAGAGGCAACCTGGACCACTGTGGAGTCACTGTTTATTCTGACATTCTTTCTTTAGTTAAGCCGAAATTTATCCTTATAACTTCCAAGATAATTTACACTTCTTGGTTCTAGTTTTACAGAGTAACATGAAGCAATTCAAATCAGTACATTTCAAGTCGTAGAAATTTATAGCCGAGAAAGGAGTCTTACAACTCAGCTTCCTGTTTTTGGCAATTCAATTCAACACAGAAGAGCTGGTGCCCGTCACGTGGGTGCTGTGCTCAGGCACTAAAGGCAGCTGTTGTTTCTCCTCCGGATCTCGAGAAGTGGAACAGAAGGGCATTCGATCCAAACGGAGATGAATGGGAAATAAAAACTTTTTAACTCCTTAATGTGCAAATATATGGTGCTTTTAATTTATTTAGAATACTTGCTAGAATAAATAGTGCCTGCATTTATTGGGCTATAAATGATTTAAATGGCCAGGCAGACTACTAATCTACAAAAGACGGAAGAATGATAAATATTAAAGACAAATATTTTTAATTTTTATAAGCTTCCTTGTGTTTAACAACTAGTAAGTGAAAAACATAATTGCACATAGAGAAATGGAAAAATGGTGAAATCGCAGCCCCTGGGAGGACCCTGAAGGGTCTTCTCAGAGATTAAAGGCAGAACACATCTCTTCATTGAGTTACATATCAATTAACAATTTAAAACAAAGCAAGCAGATAAAAAGGCAGCACCAGCCTTGCCTCAGATGCCCTGGGTTCTCTTCTTGACCCAGTTGCTGACTAGTAGTGTGACTTACTTTTTAGAATTTGTTTCCCTCAAATTTCAAATGAGGCTAAAATTTTTTCCCTGCTTGTGTTGTGTAGTTGTTAGGATTCAATGTGATACATGTGTATGGATTCAGATCTTTACTTCTTGCAAGCCGTGTGACTTTCAGAAAGTTTAAACTCTGTGCCTGCTTCTTCATCTTTAAAACAGGAGAATCCTAGTACCTACTTCAGGGTTTTTGTGAGAAGTAAATGAGTTAATTCCCATGAAGTTCATAGAACAGTGCCTGACAGTTAATGCCTAATACAATGACTAATTTTTTTGAATTTTTGTGGGCTCTATGACTTGGTATATTTTTAGTCTACAGTATTTTTTTGAAATAGCATTTTTTTTTTTTTTTTTTTTTTTTTTTTTGTGAGGGAGATCAGCCCTGAGCTAACATCCATGCTAATCCTCCTCTTTTTGCTGAGGAAGACCAGCTCTGAGCTAACATCTATCGCCAATCCTCCTCCTTTTTTTCCCCAAAGCCCCAGTGGATAGTTGTATGTCATAGCTGCACATCCTTGTAGTTGCTGTATGTGGGATGCGGCCTCAGCATGGCCGGAGAAGCGGTGCGTCAGTGCATGCCCGGGATCCAAACCCGGGCCGCCAGCAGCAGGGCGTGCGCACGTAACCACTAAGCCACGGGGCTGGCTCTGAAATAGCATTAAAAAAAATAATAATAACTATAATGCCCTATCTACTGACCTAAACCCAATAACAGAATTGGTGTGTTTTATCTTTCTGATCACTTTGGTGGTTTCACAAGGGGTGTCTTCGTTGTCAGAAAAGCTTAATCATGATACTGAAAACTTATGCCTTTTTTCTTCAGAACTTAGGCAGAAATTTATTTATTCTAGCAGGTACTTTTTTTTTTTTTTTTTTTTTGCTGAAGAAGATTTACCCAAGCTAATATCTGTGCCAGTCATCCTCTATTTTTGTATATGGGTCACTGCTACAGCATGGCCACCAATGAGTGGTGTAGATCCGCGCCCGGGAACCTTGCCCAGGTCACTGAAGGGGAGTGCACTGAACTTAGCCACTAGGCCACAGGGCCGGCCCTGCTAGGAAGTACTTTTTACTGGTAGTGTGAGTTTGGAATGCTTTAAGTGGGACTCAAGATACGGCCCTGCCTTCTCTATTATTGTTAGGGTCTTGAGATCTGTCTTAATTGTCCAGAGCTTTGCTTGTGTTGTATGTAACAAAAGAGATCTTTAAAATGTTATCTTTGATTTTGGACTGTGCTAATTCAAGTATTTTTGTGACTCATTTAGCTTTTACACATAATGAGATGTTGATCAAGAACTCTGTTTATAACAGACCCATTCATAATAATCCTAGTGGCTTATTTCACAGAAGCGGTTTCCAGAAAAAAATACTGATCATGACTTCCCATGACTTTCCCTAAGGGGTAAAATAAAGTTGTGGGAAATGCTTGGAATTTAACTAGCAATTAACTTATAAAGAACCATTTTTTAAAAGTCGTAATTCCCCTAAGCTATTATAACAAAGGACTTTATGAGTTCAGAATTCTGTTATTTATTCAATATTTTTGTAAAGTGAAACCCAGTGACTATGGTCCAGTGTCTTCAGGTTTGTTACTGAACTAAAATGATTTTTTTAGATCGAGGGGCCTCTGAGCCCCATACTGGCTTTTCAACCTCAGGTCGAGTTTGGATTAACACTGATGCTGCTGCTGTTAAACTAGTTATCTGGATATAAGTGTGGATGTTCGTGGCCTGATATTACAGACTTTCATTATCAGAGTTTGATGATGTGTATATTTGAAAGTTTGATTATACAAAATGGTCATGTGGCCTTTTCCTGTTTTCCTGTTTATCAGTAGAGTTGAGGCTGTTGAATGTTTTCTATTTGATCCATCTTACTTGGAGTTAAAAATATTTCTTCCCTCCTAATTGTGTTTTTAATATTTCTTGAACTCTAAACCTTTATTTCTAAATTTTTACTCGTGTACTATTTTACATTATAGTCTTAAATAGCATGATTAGGATAATCATTTTGAAATGAAGAAATTATTTTTAAACATGCAAAATCACAAGTTCATTTTGTCTGCTGGTTAATTTCTTTTCCAGAGTTTTCGCATTAAGGAATGTCAGCTTTCTATTTGGGGAGGTGATGATAGACTATGTAGAGTAGAAGGTGCCTTCAAGGGGCCACGTGACAGGGTGAAAAGAGCATGATTTCCAAACTGGGGAAGGTTCTCTGCTTCTTTCAGCATCAGTTTCCTCATCTGTTAATGGACATATGCCTGTTTGGAAAGGTTATAATCTGATGCCACATAGTCCTGGGTGCACAGTAGATTTCCAACAAATGGTAACTTTGATATTTTATGTTAGAAATTTGTTCCGTTTATGTTTAATATTTCAAAGCAATGCTGAACAGACATTTTGGGATTCTCTGTGAACATATTAATAGGCTTTTAATTTTCTAAGGTTACTTGAAGGCTTTGAGAACACTCAAAGGAATACTTGATTTCTGAATAAACGAACTGATCATTAAATAAAGTCTTGCTTCTGTATTCCCCTGTTTACTATGTTAGAGTTTTAATGACCATTTTTCCATTTCTCCAATCTTTGACATCCTTGCAAATTTAGCTTTTAAAAAAGTTAACAGAGTAACTGAAAAGGATATAAAGTGCTACTAGGATAGTTTCATCATTTGCAATTTCATATTTCGTTCCTTAATTTGTTTCTAGATTATTTGAGCCTTTTATGGTTGTTCATCAAGTGCCCTCAAGGACACAAGTTGTATTTTCAAGTTGGTCCCTTTGTGAAGGGAAAGGAAAGAATATAATAAGGTGCATGTTCAGGGCTGCAACTTTTCCACTGCCATCTTATTTTTTCTGGTTCTTCAGTGGTTTGGACTCTGTGTTAGTGTGTCAGTGGTCCTGGGAAGGGGTGGCTGTGTTCTAATACAAGTTGAACTATATGGAGCCTGGGGACCAATATTTGAAACATCACATATTTTAATGAGACATAAAATTGCATGATAAGTCTTTGTGTTTAAAAAAAAAATCTAACGTTTTGTTCAATTTGTTCCTCTAGGTGGCATTTTTCTGAAGTTGTTCATTGAGACTTCCCAGCATTCCTGCAGATATAATAGGTAAGTAAATGAAATCAGATACCCATATTGTCAATGATTCTTTGGAAACACTTACAGGTGGGTAGCAACTTACTTCTTGAAAGAAGTGCAGTGTTTCAAACTTTTGGACCCTGAATGGTAAACACTAGGTTTTTTTTGGCTAGAAACACCACTTGGATGAGCATACGTGAATGTTGTAAAGGACCCTGTAAGGTTTCATAAATGGTATTAAATTTAATGCTATAGTTTCTATGCTTCAATTCTGACATGATTTGTCCTGTCACTATTTATAAACAAGTCTCAGAGCTCTTTACAGTGGGCATGGCTGACTTTAAGTTGTCTTTCGTTTTGAGCTTCTCTTTGGACCATTTCACCGTTTGTTATATTTCTCCCTGAAAGGGGAAGTAGAGATGGCCAATTCAAATTACCCAATTTTATTACTTGATGACAACTCAGGTAGAGGAATTGCCTAAATAAGAATTGAAAACAGTTGACTAAAAGGTGATTTATGATTACCTCTTAAGATTTTAATTTATAAAGGTCACTTTGGGAAAATATTAGTAACAATAATAGGGGTTGAGTAATCTACAGTATGCATTCAAGAAAATCGAGATAGTGGAAGTTCAATAATTGTCCCTAAAGACTTGAATCCAGCTCTGCTTCTCGCAAGGGAGAGGCCTGTTCAGCCTGTGCCTGTAAGGCCTTGTTATGAACTTGAGGACGCAGCTCAGGCTAAGGTAGCCAGTCCGTGTTATGGATTTGGGACTGACCGACGCCCTATCCAAAAGAGTCTGCCATGCACAGGGGATTTGCAGAGTATTTTCACGGACATTATCTCATTTGTGGAAAAGTGATCTTTTTAGCTTACGGATTCTGGGGAAGGAAAATTGCTCTTATGTCATGAATTGAACTATTGATTTCTCAAATGATATAAAATTGTTCTAACAACTACTACTGCTTGGGTTAGATTAGGAACTTTGATTCTTTTTTTTTTTATTTTATGGGAACTGTAAACACTTGTGAGTTATGAAATTATTTGAGCAAAGTTCTTCTCATGGGAACGCCAGGGCTGACCCAAGACAAGTGGGTGTCCTGAGAAGGCTGATCATTCACTGGCACCTTATCTAACTGATAACTTTAAATATCTGCTCCATGTTTATTTAGTAAGGATGAGAGAAACTGATTTTCTATTAATAAAGACTATTAATAAAAAATATATACCTTTTCCTGTATGTTGAAAATAAGGAATTTATTACATGTGATTTCCTGAACCAGGTGTTTGTAAACTTCTTTAAAATTTGGCTAATAATAACACTCTGCCATGCGTTGTTCAGATCGAGAATTTCAGATGCCTGCCAGCCAGGTGACATTGGGGTCGGTAGTGAGGTCTGTCTTTACTTGTACAGTTCTATGAGGGAAAATATTCTCAACAGAGACAGTCTGTGCTGGTGAGGAGTGAGCTTGTTTCCACTCAGAGCACTGTCTGCTTGAATGGAAACAGGCCTGATTGCCTTTTTGCCCGTTATGTAAGGAGTCGCATGTAACCTCCAAGTTAAGTGGCTCCATATTTCTGATGTGTTCCAGTGATGGTTTAGTCCCCCATTGTGGGTTGTCGCCCTGGATTGCTGCCAGGCTGGCCTGTTTAATCCAGCTCTGGGGAACAGCCAATTCCATTCTGCCAGTGGCTTCAGGAGTTAAGTCGTGTTCACCCTTGAAATTCCCCTCTCTAAAGATTTAACCAGATAAACCCAGCCTTCTCAGTGCCTTTTTTTTTTTAAATTGTGAATTAATCCCATACAAGTAAAATAAAACTTTACCAAGTTAGACAGACACAAGAACAGCCATTCTGAATTAACAGTATCTGAATTATGGAGAAATCTGATCCTACTCTCTATTATATACGGTCACTCACATTATATCAACTTGGTGGAAGGTTTCTCTTGAGCAGAGAGAGCCATTGTGGTTTGGGGAGAGCCTTGTCATCAGGAGGTCCTAGGCTGAGACTCCACCTCTGCTGGCCACAGACCTGGGCTGGAATTCCGACTGTGGTGTGAGTTAGCTGTGAGACCTAAGGCATGTTTCTTTACCTGATGGAACTCCCATCTCTTTATGTGTGGATACCCCTTCTACCCAAAGTGGTTTGGCAGATTGAACGAGGCAAAGATGGCAATGTGTGTGGTTCATAGCAGACAGCAAGTGCCCCCTGCCTGGCTCCCTGACACCAGGTATTTTGGCAAGAGCATTGGACATGGAGTGGAGGAACTGCCCTGCTGGGTACCTCCTATGCCTCCTGGTAAAGTGACTAGGTAATGGCTGCTCTGTTCTGTCCTGCCTACTCCGTGAGGATTGTGAGGAGCCTTTGAAAAGTGTGAATTTAGGGTGTGTGGTTAGTATTAGGGGGCTTCTAGTGGGCAGACTTTTTTTTTTAATCTAGTCAGACTTTCTGGGCTTGAATCCCAGCTCTACACCTTATAATTAGGTGTATGATCTTGAACAAATTATTAACAGCCTCTCTGGCTCTCACCTGTCTCACAGGATTGCTGTGAGACTAAATGACGTACTGTGTGTAAAGTGGGGCATATGGAACTAGCACCTAGTGAATCTCAATAAATGTGCTGATAAATTCACCAGGACACAAGAAGCGAGGCAGAAAATCTGACTTGAAAAAATATCCATGGTTTTAAAATCTCTCAAGTTTGAACTTGGGCTTATTGAACTGCTCTTATATCATGGTATGTTAGTTTAGACCAGAGAAGATCATCTTTGTCCTGAGTAAACTGAGAGTGACCATATCCTGCAGTGGGACTTGCTCATCAGAAGAGCAGAGCATTGGGAATTAGTCTTCCTGGGTTTCCTTTATGAGTATAAAGGGATCTTTCCCCATTTGGGGAAATTCTAGTAAGGGGGAATTCTCACTAGAATTGACCAAATGAGCAACGTAAAAGCTCTCGTCTTGCATAGTCCAATATGGTGGCCACTTCCCACATATAGCCATTGAGCACTTGAAATATGGCTAGTACATCAGACGCACTGACTTTTTAATTTCATTTAATTTGAGTTTATTTAAAATTTAGAACTGATAGTTAATTCATTTACTGGAAAACTTTTAAGTATATTTGGGACAACTTGGCTATCTGCTTTTTCAACAGTAAATTTTATCAAGTTTAAATGAGATCAAGTATTTCTGATGAAAGTTTAGTGCCTGACTTGAGATGTGCAAAATATGCATTTTGAAGTATTAGAATTAGAAAAAAAGGATGTAAAATATTTTTAATACTTTTTACGTTGATGATATGTTGAGATGGTAGTATTTTGGATATTTGAGGTAACTATATTATTAAAATTCATTTCTTTTTGCTTTTTTAGTGTTGCTACTAAAATTTTTAAGTAACGTACGTAGCTCATGTAAAATTTCCATTGGACAATGTTGCTCTAGAAGATCCTTGACAGAATTGGATAATTTCTAATTTATTAAGTAAAATATTTTCCCCAGTAGATTGTGAAAATTATGAAAGTGGTTTTTTTCTTTTAAGGATTTGGTATACAGTCTACCAATTAACAAGTTTAGAGGAAGTTTTAAAGATATTCAAAATTAGAAAGAAAAAGAAAAAGCACATAGCAGATGTGTTCTCTGAACCTGATGCACCACGGCCTAAGGCTCCGTTTCAGTGTCTTTGCTGTAGTCCTTCCCATCAGCTTCCTTATGAAATGTACCAAGGGAGGCCCTCACGCCGTCCCCCAGGTTATGAACCCAAGCATGAGTTTTCAGTGAAAGATTCTGCTTCCTGGATGCTTGTTGACTTGGACATTTGATGCAGGTACCACGTTCCCAGGTCCCATTTTGCCATGCCCCAAGAGGTCAGTTTAGGAAATGTCATCCAGGAGAAGTGACTTTTAATTACCCAGAGTGAATTAGCACTCTCGTCTTACTGTGGTACCAGAAATACGGAGATAAATTCCTAAGAGAATGATTGCTGGCTGAGTGTTGAGTTGTCACCAGAGTGTGTATGAAACATGAGAAGATAATCCAATTAAGATTATTAGTATTTTGTCTGACATTCATGTCCTGGGTGACACTTCAGTGTATTCTAAGAGGTGGGGGAGAGTATTTGATTTGGCATCAGACTGGCCTGGGTGTGAGTCCTGGCTGTGTGACAGGTAGTGGTAGTAAGGTTTCCTAACCTCTCTGATCCTGTTCCTGTGTAGCTGGTGCCGACAAACACCAGCCAATTTCCTTGTCAAAATTCTCCCATTGTAAGTACTTGATCTGTGACACCTGCACCCCTTTGATGATAAACATGGCAAATACATCGACATCCTTGTATTTTCCAGACTAAGAGAATGAGAGAGTTTACTTTCCAGTGTTGTAAGCTCTAGCCAGGAATTAAGCAGGATTAAGGATTAATATTTCTATATTAAATAGAAACCTTTATCAAATTTCATGAAGAGCCTTTTGCTAAAGAAAAGTGGTTTTTCCTTGCAGAGAGTTTAGCTGTTGCGACATTGAGGTTTTTAAATTCCGGTATTAGAGTCTAGAATTCTTTTCCACCAGCAGCTTGGAAGCACTTAATAGGAGATGGTGTAATAGGTTCTCCCTTTACTGAGGGTAAGTTGGACTAAATGTATGCTTTCTGGATAGGAAAATGATAAAATAAAATATGAATAGACAGTGGTTTTCAAGATTTAGTGAAAGCAAATCGAAGTAATTAAAAGCATTAGAGACTTAAAGCAAATGCAGTTCTTTTTCTGCTTTTGTTACTTGCACGTTAACAGCTTATCTTTTTTCTGATGTAAGTTCTGACTAGAGTCCTGAGAATTCTTCCCAGCCCGGGCATTCTTCTTCCTATGAAGAGTTGCTGCCCTTGGTAGACTGTAAACTTCTGGAGGGCAGGTCTGTCTTCCATTATAGCCTCTATGCCCAGTACAGTAGGTGCTCAGTGACTTCAGCTGAGTGGGTGGAGGATAAATGATGGTTAGACTGTGGAGCTGGTTCTGTAACAGTCTCTGAAGAGAGCTCTACCTGAGTGAATTATAGACTGCCCAGCACAGCGCCTGACACATGTTGTGTGCTCAGTAAACGTTGGGCAAATGGAGGCGTGAATCTCCATAAACTGGAAGTATACCTTCCGATTTATAAGGGACTTCTGGGAGTATGACCCATTTATAATTTGGGAAGCCATGAAGGTTCTTTTAAGCAGAGAAGTGAAGTTGAACATTAAGAAGGCACCATGGGGGGCAGTCTGACCAGAGGCCAGGAGACCAGGTAGGAAGGTGTCAGTGGCGAGAAACAATGAGGGCGAGGGGGAGGCTCGGGAGGGGAGGGTGGGCAGGGCTGCAGCAAACTGATGGAGCACGTTCCCGGGGCACAGGTGCCTGTGGGGTTAACTTTCGACAGGACCTGGGGCAGCTCTGTGGCAGAGGAAGGGTGGGATGGCCATAGTTAAGATTAAAGTACTAAGCATAGAAGTTAAGAGAATTCTCATCTGGTGGCCTTAGTTCTTTTGAGAAGTGGGAAAAGTCTTCTTCTTTGGGGAGAGGAGGTGAAACTGAGGGTTTGAAAAGAAGAATGCATGCTTCCCTGCATGGAAAGGAACTCTTCTCAGTGCTGATGTGGCCAGAGCATCCATCCTCTGAATTCTGGTGCTCTGTCTGATGGATTATTGCACAGGGAATTCTGGTACTCCACAAGGATGTTCTGGATCTCCCATCGATAGGTGTATAGTTTTGTTGTGATCCAATGCTGAAGTCTATGAAAAAGGCTAATCACAAATCCTCCAGCAGGTAGATTTGGTTCTGAGTGGTACTCCTCTGGTCATTCCATCTACACGAGGAAATGCCGTGATCCTTACATAGAAAGCTTTTTTACTTTAATGATTCACTTTTCAAATTGCTCCTTGAAAGGAAGGGCATGAACTGACCTCAGCTGAATGATTATACACTGGGATGCTGTAGAAGTGTCTCTCTCATCGTCACTGTAAAATATATTGATTCTTTTATATGAAGCTTATTAATACAGATAAGTTGTAGCTGTATGTGTTTTTATTTGGCATTCTTTTTACCATTTCCCATGTCAAACCACAGCAGTCCCTGCTTACCGCTCAGGAAGGCAGTAGTGTAGCTCTCAAGTTCAGAGATCCTGCCCCCAGAAACGCCCTCTGTGCCCTTGGAAACTTCGTCATGACTTCCTAACAGAAATTGACTTCTTCTGAAATAAATATTGATTTAAACTACGTTCCCTTTTGGATTAATTCAATAACCAAAGTAAAGCTTTTGTAATGTTTTCCCTCTCTTGTGCTCTCACGCTGGGGGAACCATTAGTCATACAGTGGTCCTGTCCTGTCCTTGACACCCCTGGCACCAGCCTCCCCCAAGCTATGGGCCAGCCACTCACCACAGATTATAGGGCTGGGGTGCCAGGCAACATGTAAAGATGGGATTGGCCCCAATCTCTTTACCTTATGTTACCAGCCCAGAACAGCCTGGGAAAAACTCTTAAAGCTAATTGGCACGCTCAGATGAACTTGGAAATGTACCTAATTTTGATCCAAATTGTTCTGTATACACAGCCAAGTTATATTAGGAAATGGACACTTCCTGTCATTAACTCACAGCTTAGGTCATCTCTTTCATGTAATGAAGGCAAATATGACTGAAAATCCACTTTAGAAATCTAGTGTGACTAATATGAAAGAGCTGGTTCCTCTCTCGTTGTCTCACCACCACGTTTCTCTCTTCTTGCTTCCTTAAGTTGCATGCCTGATTCAGTTGAAGGTCAATCCATTTTTCTCCTAATATTCATGGAGTGGCTATGGTTTGGAAAGACACAGTCAGCCTAGGGTGGTGATCAGCTGCCTTCATGGACTCCTCATCATTATTCAAGGTCAGGGTAGCCAGTTTATTGGCCATTTACACCCCGTATCAGGTACATTTAAGTCTATCCTTCTAGAAACTGCCAGGCATTTTGGTACAAGGATAGTTGCAGAGAAAGTCACTTGGGCAAACCCCCAGGAGTTATATTTTTCTTTAGCTGCTGTAATATTCTGTTTTATGCTTGCATATTTATATCATTTGCACATCTCAAAGCAAAGATGGTTTTTCACCTCAGTTTTCCCTATGCCCTTGAATACTGGTATACTCCTGAAGCCAAGCAATGGCCCTTATGTACTGACTATTATGGCTGGACTAGAATTGCAAGAAGATGTTTATGTGTGTTTTTCTCTCGATTATCAAAATCCATGTTCATACAGAAAAGTATAATCATTCAGGGAAGAAAAGAGTCTCTCTTCTTGTACATTCTTTTCTTCACGAAGTTGAGTGCTTACTCTCTATACAACTTTATACTCAGTTACTTTTTAAATATTATATTATAAACATTTCCCCATATCATAAAAAGTTTCTTGTTAAAGCATTTTAATGGTTGAATATTCTATTTTATGATATATATTTAAATCATTTTAACCATTCTTCAATTTTCAACATTTGAGTTTTCTGATTTTTTTAACTGTTAAATATAAACTTTGAATGCCCTTTCACAGGTATCTGTTCAGTTTTAAAAATATATCCAGGAAACTTGGGCTCCCCTTGGCGCAGTATAAGAGGGTGCTTGTTCTGTCACACTCTGAAGACCATCGAGTCCTTAAGTCTTTGTGTTCGGGAAGGAAGAATGGCATCTCATTTTGATTTTTACTGTTTTTACTACTAATGAAATTGAACGTTTTTTGTAAATAGAGTAACCATTTGTATTTTCTGTTTTGTGATCGTTTATGTCCTTTTCAGGTGAAATTGTCATTTATGACAATTGTGACAGTTTTGATCTTGTCCCATTTTCCTAGAAAGGTTTATCGGGATGGATAACTTTGCACATACAAAATTGTCCTATATTCGAGGGGAAATCAGGTGTGGAAGTGTCAAAGAGAACACACTTGGAAGTTCTAATGTGACTTCTTGGTTGTGACTGTTGGCACCGGGAAGGGCAGCTCTACCCAGTCAGCTCCCCCATCCTACCTCACCCAGACCTTGTGCACACCTCCGTCATCACCCTGCATCCTGCCCTGGGTACTTCCCTCTGATTGTCCAGGGAAGACATGGTAGGACTGCTGTTGACAGAATAATAATAATAAACACAACATGTTGGCTCATAATAAAGTGTTCAGTGATGCCGTGAAGTGATTCTTACCTGCTTCTCTTCTTCTAATGTTTCTTCTCAGACTGCTTGGCTGACTTTTCGTGCCTGCCCCTTAATCATCGTTTCCAGGTGGTCTTTGACCCCCCTTTCTCTTCTTCATCTCCTTACATTCTCCAAATTATCTAGCTCACTTCATGCCCTCAGCTGCTACCCACGGGCCAGACCTCCCCAGACCAAACCTCTCCTCCAGGCTGCAGACCCACATAGCCACTTGCCGGTTGGGGGTCATCCCCTGGTGTCCCACTGGCACGTCTAATGCAATGTGCCCCCAAATGAACCTGCTCCTCCTCCGTGACTGGCCCTGTGGCCTGGCTTCTCTCTCCCACTAAAAAGACCTCCATTCCATCCACCAAGCCAAGCACCCAGTGAGCATCTGGAAACCCTCCTTTCCCTTGTTGCCCGCATCCCACAGGTAATGTGAAGTCCTATCAGTTCTGCCTCCTTTATTTACATCCCTGTTCCTCCTGCCTTAGTCCAGGCTTACCTCCCTGAATGAATGACTGTATGTGTGTTTTCCCAATTAGATAGAGTCTTAAATAAATAGATTAGGTTTCTCTAAAATAAATCAAAATTGATATTTTGCAGGACATGGTATTTTAATGGAATATTTATGAATTCTTTGTATGAAGTGAATCCTTATCCATTAATTTACCTTTTTAGAAACTTGAATTCTTTACTTACTTGCTTGGTATAAAGCAAAGAACACCTTGAATAACATCTGATACATATTAGTCAAATGAGAGTCCCTGGACGTTACTTTCTAGTTAAACCGCTTTTGATTTGAGGGCTTGTCATTTTTTCTTTGGGCCATAATTATTTCCATATTGCAAAATGTATTGTTTTTTGTAATATAGGAATTATCCTTTATTAGCTAGTTTTTCAACTTCCCCTCCCAGGGAACTCAGGCAAGAAGTACAAATATTTTCATAAGAGTCTTTGAGGGAGTAAAATTAATATTTTTGAGAATGAAAATATAGTGAATTGTCTCCTAAGGATTGAAAGTCTTTATTAAGATAGCAAAATATCCTTCCCCAAGGGTAGTTTTTTTCAGGGCTTATTGGAAATATGGTGCTGGGAAGAATAAAAGGAAATTTAATACCATGGAAGTTGGAAACAGCCACTGCAATCCAACCTGTTTTTAGAACACATATAACACTCTAATTCCCAGAGATTTAAGACAGCTCAGTTCGCTTCCTGAGGCCGTCAGACTCATTATGATTATGACACGGAACGGTTCTTCACAAACATGCCATGACAGTGTTTTATTTACTGTGAATATTTACTACCCTTGAATATGGGGTGCCCCGTGGGTCTATCTTCCCTTATCGGTATTAAGTTGCTTCAGTGTTGCTACTCTTCTTAGGTCGGGTTCCCCAGAGACAGATCCTACGACCAGGACTCAAGCAAAAGTCGGTATTTGGAAGGTAGTCCTGGAAAGCATTAAGGGACTAGGGATGTGAGGTTGGGAGAATAAAGCCAATAAAGGGATGTTCTTGAGCAGGTTGCTCCGTCCCTGGTGAATTCTAGGAAACTTCCTTCGGAATCATCCCATCTGAGGGGCCAGCAAGCAGGGATATGTCTCCTCCAACTCACATCCTTCATTGACTGATGGCTGCTCTTGAGGCCAGCACTTAAGTCTGCTCCTTGCTGGGGCCAAAGGAGACCCTTCAGGTGGGGTCCTGAGTGCTTGCTGTAAGCATGTGTGGGAATGGGGAGCTGCAGGGATACAGGTGGGGCACTACCAACAGTACCTGCTGAGTGCACCGCTTTGGTATGTTTAACACTGATAGACAAGTTCACTTCAGGGAGACGCCGCAGATGGTCGGAAAGAAAGCACATGCGGAGATTGTTGGTATCAGTGCCTGATAGATGTCGGAGTGAATTGAAAAGATATCGAGAATTTGATACCACTCATCCTGAAACTGAGAAGGGAAGATGTAGGGAGAATCTCTGAGAGGTGTCTAGATGTTGGTCCTAAAATGACATATTGTGCCTCAGTAACAAACGGAGCAACCAGATTGTCAGGGCTCCTTACAGGGTTGAGATTTCCTCGTTGCTAATCAGCCTACAGAATTATAACTAGGCCCACAAGGAAATTACGATATTTTTTCCGTGCTCTCACATCTGGAAGAAAACAAAAATCTGACGGAAATCTGTGGCCAGCCGAGTCTGAACAGAGCCACCTTCATTACTTTGGGAAATTCCTGGGGAAGGAAAGAAGGTAAAATCCAGTGCCGTTGGTGGACCTTGGAAAGAATTCTCTGCTTTTATTCCTTTCTGTTATACAACAGTCTCGATGACACATCTTAACATGGAAAATATATCCTAATATCCTGTTGACTCTTCTGTTAGTGTCATTTAAGGGATGAGGGGTAAGATCTTGAAGCTGTCAGATACCTAATCATTCAGACCTGTTGTATGATGCCGGAGCAACAGTAGGGCAGTGTCCCTGTCCCTAAAGAGCCCCAGCCCAGCCATGAGAGGGCAAGCAGAGAGTCTCTGCCACTGTGATAAACTGATTATACTGGGGACAGAGGAAGGAACAGTTAATTCTGCCATTTGGGGAAGGCATCTGAGAGCTGTGACATTTGAGTTGGGCCTTAAAGATGGCTAGGTTTCCCTAAGGGATGAAGGAGGAGAATGACAGTCCTTATGAAGACAAGTGTGGGCAAAGGCGAGGGGGCCTGAATGTGCAGAGCAGGGTCGGGAAGCATGAGCGGTTTGGTGTGGCTCAAAGACAAGGCGTAGTGAGGTTGTAAAGGCGAGCAGGAGAAGTCGGCTCTGGGAAGTCCTGAGGGCCTTGCCCCGCCTTTACCGTCTCTCCCACATTAATGTCAAAAGGTAGATACCATTTATGGCCGAGCCATTTCTATTGTCTCTTGTCCAAGTTCCTATCAAATATTCTGCCATTGTGGAAACAACTTGGGTGCAGGATGATGAATGGAGCTTGTAGAACCTGCTTGGAGTTTTCAGAGTCCCACCAATGCAGCCTTTTGGTAGTGAAAGCAACATTTTGTTCTAATGGCTAGTTAGTGATTCTGTATGGCCTGTGGGTGCCTTGTTGAAGGGGAAATTGACATGCTTCGTGCAGGTGGTCAATATTATACATAAAATATGTCATTTATCCTCTATTTGCCATGTATTTTCTATCACTCCAACAAACCCCAAGTGTTCTACATTTCTGGAAATATCTAGCTATATTTAATAGTATACAGAATTGGTTGTGCTTATTTTTTCCTAATTCCTTTCCCTCTCTGCACTAGATGTCTCCCAGTATTAGAGTGTTGGTGCTTTTGGCCATGCTTGAGGGGCATGCCCACTCTTAGAATTCTTCAGTATGCGGATTGAGAAAGGGGACAAAGTAATAAGTTGGCTTCAGGTGTTCCCTCATTTTACCTTAAGCAGTTAAATTCCTTTAGTATCAACTTTGTCATTTGTTTCTGATGGAGTAGCTACATTGGTAGAGGGAAAAAAACTCAAAGTGGTAGTATCCAGGTCCTAGAGTCATTTCTCAGGGTGAATTAGGAGCAGGAGCTGAAAGTGACTCCCAGACACATCTCTAGGAACCCCGAGGAAGGTTGGTCTAATTACTGTCTCTCTGAATCTTGGATTGACTAGTCTTCTTGCTGTTTAAGTTAAAAATTGCACATAGTTCATCCACTTCCAAAAAGGCTCTCTGAATGGCTTTGCTGTAGAACTCCTCCAACCAGTCACCTTGTTTATTTCTTAGACTGACCAGTGCACTCACGATTCCTTCTCCCTTAGGAATTTCTGCTTCCTCTTTTATTATTCATGGAGTATTTTTTTCCCATGGAATTCCCCACTCCTCTGTAGATTCACGTTTATTGCATCCTTTGAAACTGCATTCAGACTTCCAGGAGATGTTTCCCTGATGATTTCACAACATAAAATAGTCCTAAAGTGTTTGACCCCAAAGAAAGAAATGTCAGGACAGCTTGAGTCTGATTTAGTAAATTGGCCCCTAACTGCTGTGTATCTTTGGTGACTCATTGTCCTTTATCAGTAAACATAAGAATAATCAACTCTAAGAAACTGACCCAGCACCAGACGCATAGATCTTTCTCTACTCCTTGTCAGTCACTCTCCCCAATACAAGAGAAAATACAAAGTAAATAGGATATTTGTTCAGTCTTGTATTTAACATCCACTATTGCAGTGTGCCTTCCCTGAGCACTGGAACTCTTCTCCATGTGCAGGGACTGGGTTGGGGGTCTGGTCCTTGAATTTGAGGAGACTGCTCTTGTTGTTCCTGGTCTTGTGAGTACTATCCTCCTAAGAGCCCTAAACGTGGATTTCACTTGGCCTTGCTTGCATGAATCTTCACTCACTATTGGGACCATCATGGTCTCATGCCCAGAGCATTAGATCACTTTTTCCATATCATAGTTACTGAAAGCTGCCAATGGAGAACCTGGTTTTGAGGATAGATGAGCATTTTCTTTCTGATTGAGCAGAAAATTATATGGGAGGGTACAGATTGGTGGCCAATAGACAGGTAAGAAGTAGAGAGTTTCTTTAGGGGTTAGTCAGCCTCTTGCAGAAGAATGTTGGTTATGTGATTTTTACTGAATTTCAAGCTTGTGAAGTTTAGTCAGAGTGAACCTTAACATTATTCTGTAGAGATCAAGGCCTCTGTCAATGCTCAAAAATATTAATCTGAAGACAAAGACCCCAAACTTTTGTGCATACAACTTTTAGGAGAGTTTTCTAGGGTTAACCAAGGTGATTTCAAGTAGAAGTTTCTCCATGTCTAATTCCCTGAGAGAGAACTGTGGTACCCTTTAGTTTTATAACCCCGACTCGGGACTCGCAGTGGTATGTGCTACTTCCATATATTAGAAGGCATTTTGGACACGTGACATTTCTAGGACATTTCATAAGCCATCAAGACTAAGTATGCTAAACTAGAACTGTTCCAAAAATCCAGGATTCATGACCACACCTTCCATTCATGGTGTTAAAGGAAAGTAGTCTTTCTCGGCTTCTATACACTTATTTGTTCATCATGAAACGAAGTCAAACGGGATTTATTTTTATCGCTGGACTTCTCAGAGACTTTAACATGCTAGTGTGTACATTGGCTCTTCAAGGGTGGGATATAGGATTCAGGATTTGTTCTGGGACCCCTTTGATCTGAGAGTACCTAAGACCATCTGCCAGAACTCATGTCACTCTGACACGGTGGGGGAGATGCTGGCATGTGGTAGATTAAGAATGGTCACAAATCCTTTTTAGCTCTTCCCATCCAGAACTGGAGCCTTATTTCCCTAACCCTTGCATCTGGGCTGGCCTTCTGACTTGCTTGGGAGTGAGCGAGACAGCAGAAGTATCAGGTGAGTTCCAGAGCCTGGACCTCAAGAGGTCTGGCAGCTTCTCTTTTGCCCTGTTGGGACTCTGCCATGACATCTCCATGTAAAGAAACCGGTCTTGCCTACAAGAGGAGGAGAGACCCGTGGAGGGGAGCTGTGGTCCCCCATCGGCAGGTAGTGTTAACTGCCAGACCTGTGAAGGAAGCCTTCCCGGGCCTTCCAGCACAGCTGACCCAGCTGAGAGCAGTGCATGCATGAGCCCAGCCGCCCCACGGAATCATGAGAAGTAATAAATCATTGTTTAAAGCCACTGAATTTTTGGGCCGCCCCAGTGTTGCAGGCGGTTAAGTGCGCGTGCTCCGCTGCGGCAGCCTGGGGTTCGCTGGTTCGGATCCCAGGCGCGCACCGCTTGGCAAGCCATGCTGTGGCGGCATCCTGTATAAAGTGGAGGAAGATGGGCATGGATATTAGCCCAGGGCCAGTCTTCCTCAGCAAAAAGAAGACGATTGGCAGATGTTAGCTCAGGGCCAATCTTCCTCACAAAAAATAAAAATAAAGCCACTAAATTTTGAGGAGCTTTCTCACACAACCATAGTTAATGGATATACTGACATAGCAGTAGCACCCAACAAAAACTTTGAAACAAGACAGAAAAAATATGGTGGTTTATCTAATCAGGTACTTTCTGTGAGGATTTTCTGGCTTAAAACTAAATTTCTGGATGGGGATTTTCCAGAAACCTGAGTCAAGTGAATAGTTAACAGGAACATAATGTGTTTGGCACATGATTAACAGTGCCAGAAAATGGCAGCTGATCACAGCAGGAGTGACCCAGCGCGGGTCCTGCTGATGCTGCCTCGGAAAGGCTGAGGAACTGAGAGGGAGAGCTTGTAGCCGTCCCACCTGCTCTCAGGGCCATTTTCCCGAGGGCTGTCTGCCAGCTACCCCTGAAGGTGACCAGTGTCACTTAGGGCTCATTCTTTCAGCTTAATGATTGGCTTTAAGCAGACACAGCCTCAGATGCAGCCCATCTGCTCCAGTCGGCTGCCCAGCTGTGGGGATGTGAGGCCTTGCCAGTGTTCCCGTCATAGAGCAAGTTTAATTATTGCTGGCTCCCAGGAGCAAATCCGATTAGCAGATGTCGAAGGGGGCCCGTTTTCAGCAGGCCCTTGGTGAGATGTGGAAATGGTCAGAGGCCTGGGGCGGCGCCCCTTGCTGAGGCCTGACTGCTGAGAGCCTGGGCCTGGCAGCACTGCCGCCTTGGACGTTACCTCCCCGGCTTCACAGTGCCCCAAGGCCAGGTGGCGCTGTTTACATGGCAGTTGGGACTGCGGGCTCTTGGACTGCAGCTGGGAGGCCTCAGGCAGACCACGTCAACAGCTACACCCAGGCCTTAAAACGGAGGATCGTGACAGTCGTGCCAAGGCCCCACTGGCCACAGTGAGTTGGGAAGAAGCAGAAGGTTCTGGGAATCATGGGAGCTGGAGCTGGAAAAGACTCACTTGGTCGTGAAGCCTCTTCCTCCCGCGTGGCCAGATCACTCCCCTGGGATGCCCTGGAGTGCTTTGTAAAATCTGTTTCCAAATGACTCAGGCTGGGAGCCTTCCAGCCATTCCCTGGGGAGGCAGAGCGGCTTTTTCTGTGGAGGAAATATTTTCCTCACGATTGGTTGGGATCTTTTGTTGGTTGGCTCCAGCCCCATCGCTCCTGGCTGGTCTCCCTCAGACCACCCTGAACAAGTCCCCGTCTACCTCTTGCCTTCCCACAGTTCAGTCTGTGTCATGCCTCCGCTGAGCGGCAGTTAAACGAAGGAGGAGGGGCCTACTTCCTAGTCTGGGCTTCCTGAAGTGGTGACTTTCTCCAGCTGCTTCGGTCTTCTGATCTCCTACTCTGAATTTCTCTCGAATTTTTTGTCCCCATATTCCATATGTGTGGAAACTGTGCTGGTTGGTACTTCACAGGCACTGTAAGGAGTGTATGTTCCACCATGGGAGTGGCATTTCCATTGAAAATTCTTTTGTCTTTGCTAGATTAAATTGACCTTAGTTTATATGTCATGGCCTAATGGGTACACAAAAACTGTAAATGGAACATGGCTCCTCCGGAAGCCAACAATAATAATATCATACATCATACATACTGTCTGGCACAGCCGTGTAAACAGTGTGGTCCTAGGACATTTCTTTTGAGGAGTTGATGTAACTCAGCGTACAGTCAGTAAAACAAAGCAACTAAGGGTCTGTGTGTGTGCACAGACCACAGCCGTGGTAGGAAGGTTTAGTAAGCAAGCGGTCGTGGTTTTGTGGGTCTCTGACTTTGTTGTTACTGATGCAGCTAAGAAGTGAAAAGCAGGAGCTCACCAGTGAGGCTCAAGTTGAGGCCATGCGGCATTTATAGGCCGTGAGATCCGAATGGGAAGAGCGGTTTAGATCAGGGTTTTTCTGAGCGTGTTCCACAGAGCACTACAGTTCCCAGGGGCATTTTAGGGGCTGCCTGGAGGTGATGGTGGTGGCGAGAGCAAGGTGGCCCTTGTCAACCCCTCACTACTTTTTAATCGGCACAGCTCTGCTTTGATCTGTTTCATATGTAGAACTGGGGGTGCTTGTCAGATTCTGTTTGATAAATAGTGTTCCATGCTCAAAAAGAAAGTTTGCAAACCGCAGGTTCAGAGGACTGACTTCTAGTAAAAACAAACAGAGAGAGAAGTCTCTTTAGCCAAACAGCTAACGATTACATTTCTGGGATCCACATAGATCAATCCACAGACATTTGGAAGCAGCAAAAAGCAAAGAACTAAACAAATAGATGTT
Source organism: Ceratotherium simum simum (assembly GCF_057802395.1). NCBI lineage: Eukaryota > Metazoa > Chordata > Mammalia > Perissodactyla > Rhinocerotidae > Ceratotherium > Ceratotherium simum. The sequence continues at coordinate 87,404,210 of NC_141903.1, forward strand.
TCTGTGTAACTACTATGTCATCAGGAAACTCTTAGTCAATATAAACGGAACACGCAGACTGTGACCTCTAAGTGGCGAGAACAGGAGGCCAATTCTGGTCATATGTGCAGGTGACTCTGCCAGATTGTGCTGTTGTTGAGTAAGCACCAGTGAGTCCTGGAGTTGAAGTTAGTAAGAATCACGTGATAAAAGCTAGCCTTTATTAAGAGTTTTCTGTTTGCTGGGCACCGTGCCTCGAATGCACTGTCCATGCTAGGAAACGTAGGTTCTATTATTATGCCCATTTCACACATGGGGAAACTGAGGCTCAGAGATTGAGTAATTTGCCCAAGGTCACACAGCTGATAACGTGATGGAACTGGGGATAGGTCCCTTTGGTAGAGTTTATGTCCTTAAATGTTCTATATATTGCCTCTCTCTGTTAATCCCTTTTATATTTTTCCCTTTGTGTGTGTGTATTTCCTCCCCTAATGGTTTTGAGAAGTAGAGTACCTAAGGATACCTAGTTTGAGAAAATGTCTTTCTTGTCATAGTTACAACTTTAGGATCAATCCACTCAAAGATTGCTCCATATAAAGTTGAAATTTAGTATTACATGTAAATGATCCTCACTGATAGAGAAAGAAGGTAGAGCCAATAGTCTAACCTTAACAGTGGGTGCTAAGACTAAGCAGGCATGTGCAGCTCTGGAGGTGTGTGGGTGCCTGGATTTAGTGGCTCACAGACAGTCACACCCGAGTTTTATTGGTGCAGTAGAAATTAGAACTCCTGAAGCCATAGCAGGTAGCATGGCTGAGGCAGATGGGAATAACCTTTGCACAGGTTGTAAGTTTTTAAATGTTGGGAGTTTTTCTCAGTTTGTACCTTAGCTTCTCCAGTTCCTCGTCTGTATCATGGCCTTAGCAAAGGCTCGTAAGGAGGGGTCTCTTCTTGAAGGTCTGCTCTCGACTTAGTTCATGCCCTTCCGAATGTGTGTGACCCTGTTAATCTTATTCCTGCCAATAACCACATCACCAAGCGAGTGTGTTACGTTCTGCTGAAACTTCTGTCCGGTCAGTTGGCGCTGTTGGAGCAAAGTAGGTTCCCTGAAGAGTGAATTTAACGGGCCTTTAGTTTTGTTTTTATAGGTGCATTTGCGAAAGCTGGAACTGTTGGAGAAATTATTTCACAGCACATCCAGGTGGCTCGAATGCTCTGCCTCCACGCATCCTACCAATTGTAAACAAGACTAAAGCTTGTAGTGCATTTCTCTCATGGAGCAGGTGAGGCCTCGGAGAGAAACATGAACTCACGTGGGTGCTCAGGAAGAATTGAGCAATAACTCTTTCAAGCCCCGAGGGCCCTGTTTGCCTGGCAGAAATTTATGAACAGTGCCCTGGTGGCTTACACAAGTTCATTTTCTGTTCCAGATGCCTCCCCCACTTCCTGAAGGTAGCGTTTTCATTGCGGGATTTGACCGTTCTAGATCTTGACAGAGACATGCCCGAGAAATCCCACTCTTGATTCTGGAGCAGATGACGACGATGGCTTTGCTGAGATAGGGCCTTCCTTGTGGTCTCCTGATGGGGAGGGTGTTGGTGAAAGGGGTCATGGAGAAAGGTTGCTCAATAGCAGATGTCTGTCTGATCTGACCTGACAGATACCTAGGATCTTGCAGGTCCTGTGAGAGCAGAAGCGCTGCACAGGTTGGGCCTGAATGGCTGGGACAGTGTGCGATCCGCCTCACAGTGACAGGCCGCTTGTCAGTGGTTTCCAAACATCTGTCTCAAAGAAGGCGGGTGACATTCCTACAGGGGAGTGTTTCCATTCATTGTCCATGAGAAATGAGAGTGAGTGGGAGTAAGTGAAATGCAGATCAAGAGGAAATGAGCCTGCTCTGCACTGGGGATTACAATGCGGATGAATTCCATATTTTAGTTAGGGAATGTTTTCTTTTAGAAAAGAAAAGACAAGAAGTAAAGCTTAGATTCTGACCCAGTTACTGAAAAGCAGACTGAAACGCATTTAAGTGCCTGCTGAAACAGTCACTTCAGTTGGTTGTGTTTCTGTTTTTGTGTTCCGTTGTGTGTGTGTGTGTGTGTGTGTGTGTGTGTGTGTGTGTGTGTGTGTGTGTGTGTGTGTGTGTGTGTGTGTGTGTGTGTGTGTGTGTATGCATGCAAGAAGATGGCCCAGGACTTACTGGCGCACTTTTCTCCCATTGGCCCGACTTGCCCGCCACCGTGGCCCGAGCTCGCCAGAACGAGCTGCTTTAAAACTGCTGCGGTCAGCAGAGCTGTGTATCTCAGTGCATCTACACAGATCGGTGACTTGAGAATTCAAACAAATCACACAGATTCATCCTGTTGACAGAAATCACAGCACAGGTTTGCCTGGCTGAATTATAAGAAAGCCTCTCGATTTTAATTTAGAGATTATATCTGCCCACCCTGTCCCCCACTGTGTAAATCCAGGAATGCAGAGCCTGATTTGCTCTTGTACATTGTGTTCAAAATGTACTACCTCTGACCATTCCAAACCAGAGATCCGAGCTCTCTTTGACCCTCTGAGGTGGCATTCAACAGGTGGGTATCAGACACCTGCTAAGTGCACCAGGTGCTGGGCGAGGATGTGACATTGAGTAGGGGAGACACGGTCCCTGCCCTGACGGAGTTTACTGTCCATGGCAGCCTGGGCGGTGGAGCTCTCGCAGCTTGGGGGCTTGAATAAGGGAATCAGCTACGCCTGGGAGAGAGCCACCTGAGGAGCTGCTCAGAGCTGAGAACTGGGAGATAGTCCGTTGGCGAGTCAAGGTCTCCTCATTGCTACCCTGGCACTGGTGGGCAGTCAGTGATCTTCCCTAGACACCCTCGGGCCTCCCCCGACCTTGGTCCCAGGTCAGTGGGCTCGTGACAGCCAGAGAAGAGAGTGCTTGCAGCCTGGCCCAGCCACTGGAGGTGGCTCTGCCTCCAGCATTCCAGCCTGGAATTGCAAAAGGCAGTCAAAGGCTAAGACGGACTCCTCTCGCCGCCTCCCCAAGTCACCTTCTGCTTCCTCAGTTCACATACAGCAGTGGCTTTAGGTCATGCTCTGATCCTCCTAATAGTTTGTCCTGGTTGTCACTGTGCAGGTCTCCCTGTCCCCTTCAGCCCTCCGGCTGTATGTAGCTGAAGGCGATGACTGGCTGAGGAAAGGCTCTTTCTTCAGCCCTAGCATGGCTTCCCTGGGCTGGCTACCTGTGCTCCTGGGACCTGCACAGGAAGGCCAAGGTGGGGCTGAAGAGAGAGCTGCAGCAGCTCCTCACCTGACCCCCTGCACCCAGGAGGCCAGGCCTGGGATCTGTGGAGTGTCTCTCAGGAACATGGCTGAGGGCACGACCATCCTGCTGTGCTCTACCCTCTCAGAGGGGCGGTGGGGAGAGGTGGGAAACCAAGAGCCTCAGCAGGAAGGATGGAGGCTCGTATGCCAGTGCCTGCCCCAGGGGGTCTGCGGATGCGTGCCGCCCTCCCCCCGGGCAGGGGCAGAGCTGGGAGGTTCCCGTAGGCACTTAGAGAGCAGGAGCTGAGTGTGCAGCCCATGGGGATGTGTCGGGGAGTCAGACGAGGATTCGGAGCTCGAGGAGGGTGTGGACTGGCTCGTAAGGGAGAATGACCTGCTGTCAAATCCACTGGGCTGTAGAAAGGGCCTCGCCAGGGAAGGGGCACAGATCAAGACGGGACCCTGCTCAGCGGGGGCAGGAGTCTAAAGGGAAAGGCTTCCGGGGAAGAGATGGCATTTGAGCTAGACCTTCAGGGACAGGTGGAAGGAGGACATATGGAGATGGAGGGGTGAGGAGACAGCAGCGTGGAGGTGGCACGTGCAGGAATCGCTGGGCTGGAGCTCCGGGAGTAGTGGGAAAGGTTTGGTATGTTCGGTTCCTCCAGGATACAGAGCCGCCGTGGCAGGGAGAGCCGAGCAGGGCGGTTCCTGGAGGTCCCAGCAATCCACAATCCACACCCGCCCTTCGATTGAGCAGAGGGACAAAGGCAGGGGGTTGGTAGCTCTGTGAAGGGGGTGTGTTTGATGGTCCTCCTGCAGGGCTACGGCAGCCTTTCCCTTTCAGAAACCTGAGTTTCTCCAGGGACCCTGCTGGAGAGAGTGTGCCCTGGGGTAACGTGAGCCCCTGGGAGATTGAGTTAACTTTCCTTTCCTGGTGGCAAATCAGAGCCATCATCCAAAGCTGGAGAATTTATTTCTGAAAGATGTGGAGGTAGTTGGACAAAGGCGTAACTACAATGTTTTTTTAAAAAAACAAATCCAAAGGTCACAGAGCTATTAAATTTCTGTAACTTAAGGATTCTAGAATTACAACTGGCTTCCCTCTTAAAGTGGACCCTTGTCATAATTCAAACTCGAAGCATTCTAGTGTTACTTCTACTACAGAAATACACGAAAAAAAAAGCATCCCCATTTTTTAAATGTAACTTCACCCCGGTGGTTCTGGTCTCTGCCGTCTGTAGACTAGGTGGGCACAAGCTAAGGACTGCCCTTACCCAAGAAGGTGTCCAGGTACTTGGTGTCTGCTTTAATTATCTCCATTTTCCCATGATGCAAATCTGAACTGAAAGTTCTCTCTTGTGTGGGTTTTGCAGCACAGTATTATTTTATGAGTTCTTTTTTTATGCTTTCCCCCCTTTTGGGTGTTATTGGATCCCCAGTCACCGGAAGGCCAGGATCTGTTTCAGTAACTGATTTATCAGGTGCCAGGCTGGTCACACACTCACTGCACGCGTTTATTTATGAAGGGGACCCTCACCCCCTTTCCCGAGGACTTTGTGACTGGCTCAGCCATGAGCCCAACACGGAGTGTGACAGGCCATGGCCGCCCTTGTGTCGCCACACAGCAGTGAATGTGAAATGGCTTCTAGAGCAGCAGTCACGTTTGAAATGCGAGCTCTGTGACCTCCCTCAGCGGCTTCCTTGTCTCACTCGGGGAAATTCAGGAGTGGGCGAGAAACTGCAGAGGAAGCACTCGGAAGGCCTTTGGGCCTCCGGTCGGTGTGTTCATGTTTTGTATCAATAAATACTTGGCTCTCCCCCTCCCTCTAGTTCCCTGAATGTTTCATCTCCCCCACCTTCACTACCCTCCAACGACTTCTTTCAAAGCAGCTGATTTAGAGTCTGTGCTGAGAGCGAGCACCATCCAGGTCTAGGGTGCAGTGGGGTGATGGATGGTTGGGGAGGTGGGGCTGCAACCCGCTGGTGATACATCAGGCAATTAATTAAGGGACTAGCTTCCTTTCAGTGGGAGGTAAGGGATTTTCTGTTTCTTTGTTCTTAATGCTAATATTCATGCCATTTTCCCTCGAGAAGACCTCAGGCTCTGCTCAGAATGCTTCTGTGATTCCCTCTGGCAATGCTAGAGGTCAGCCTTGTTCCTTCACCAAAGGCACAGGGAAGTCACAGACCTGGGGGCTTTCCTTGTTGCGAAAGACCAAGAATGTGGGACGACAGCTCCCTGTGTCCCCATGTCTGGCAGGGCTGTGTGGTTTGTGCAGACAAGCAGATTGTTCCAAAGGAGCCCCAGAGAGCCACTTCAATAAGACCATTGTCTGCCCCACGGATGAGGAGCTGTTGTCCAGGGCTGCTGTTGAAACGGTGCGTCTTATAGCTGCCTCAGTGTGCCACATCGGAGTCAAAGCTGGTTATGGAGCGGCAGCAGCGACAGGATGCTGACTAAATGCCACAGACCACAGGTGCCGGGAGTGATCCCAGACACCTCTACTTCCTCCCCATGTCAGGGAGCCTCAAACCACCAGTGTGGTTCTCTTCCCAGCCAGTTCCGCTGGTGACCACTAGGACCTCTGCATTCCGCAGGCTGTGAATGGGAGGCCGTCATCGTTCTTAAAAAGGACAGCTGAGGCCAAGGGCTGTGGCCTCTTGAAATCAGTGACTGATATTTAGAACTGAAAGGAGGAAATTGTATGGAAATCATTGTTTTTGGAAAGACACATCATGTTTCTTCCGTCAGTTTTGCAGTGTTTGCAGATAAAATGCTGCAGCCCAGGGATCATCACCAGTCCCTTTTTAAGGAAACAAACAAACAAGACAGTGACCCAGTTCAGTCCCTTTTCATTTATTATCCAGTGTATGGTTCAAACATTACCAAAGCAAACGGGAAGAGTTCCATTTCCTAGTTTAGTTAACGTGAAACGCCTCTCTTCGTGCACAAGGGAACAGATCCCAATGGGCACTGCATGTAGTATGTTTGTTACACTGCTTAGCACTTTGCTGGTGCAAAATAAATGCAAAAAAAAAAAAGGTCTGATTTTCCTGAAAGAAGGAAATTGGTGTGTATGTGTGTATGTGTACATGTATGTACTTGCAAAAACAGCTCTGTTTGCCACACAAGGTGCTAATCATAGAGTTTTTATGGAGAGTCACACGGCCTGTATGAAATATTGAGAGGGCATTAAATGCTGAACTCTGTGGTCCTGACCAAGTGCAGTGTGAGATCAGAGAAGGGAGAGATTTCTGTGGGTTGGAATGGAATTAAAAAATATATCTTATTAACTTCAAAGGGAGCCATATTTCTTTCAAATAAAAAAAGCAAAAAGTTTGGCTGGTTTGTGTGCAAGTTGTGAGTGGGGGTGAGGAAGATGCCAAGCATGGCTGTGTGGTTTTAGGTCTCCGTCCCACCAGCCCACATCCTCAGATGCTGAGGTGGGCAGCCTGCCCGGAGACCGACCCCCATGGACTGCAGTGCCTCGTTCCCTACCCTGAGGGCCAGTACAGAGCTCCCTGTTCCTCTGGGGTGGGGGATAGTCAAAGGTGATGGGAAAGTCAATCAGTTAACAAGTGTTTGTTGAGCACCAGCTGTGTATAGCAGTAGCAATAACCCCCTGTACTGAGTGCATAGATACACGAGGCTCTGTGCTAAGCACTTCACAGTCTTTCATTTATTTCCCACAATCACTCAGTGGAGTACTGAGTTAAGTGCTGCCTGTAATTTCACAGATGAGGAACTGGGCTCAAAGGGGTTAGCGGCGTGCCTGGGGTCATCACACCGCTGTTGAGTGGCAGAACGAGGGATTTGGACTAGGTTGTAGACTTACAGCTCATGCTCTGAAGGACTGAGTTGCCTGGTGTGTGCTTGGTGCTAGGCACCAAGCAACATAAAGGATATGTGATATGTGGTTGCAGAGCTCAGGCAACCTGTGGACCTCAAACAGGACAGGAGCAGTATGAAGAGGCGGCTCATGCTGCAGGTGCTCCTCTCCCCAGCACAGGCATCATAAGGGGAAAGGGAAGCTGTGCCACTGCAGGTGTGGTTGCTCACCTTCAGAATTAGTGAGAAGAGTTAGAATGTGAAGGTGGGTGTCATGGGCAGTTGTTCTTGTTAATTTTGGAAAGATTATTATGGTAGAGTCACACTTTCAGGTAGGCAGCAGGAAGGAGTAAAACAGGCTGCTGTACTATAAGGCAATATGGAGTAGTGGAGACTGGAGTAAATTGGAGAATCCATGCCCTGTGTAAAAAGAGCAGCCACTACTTAAGTCTAATCATCTGTTGTCATGTGGAAGTGGAAGCCCAGTATTGTCAAGTGTATTGATTTTTTAACCCAAAGAAAAGCCAGAAATCCAGATTTTTACATTGTCTTCAATATTAGAATGTCACTAGTTTTTAAAAAATATAATGGGTCAGCTGTTGTATATAAACCTCTAGTTTTTTTGGGCCGGCCCTGTGGCTTGGTGGTTAAGTGCGCGCGCTGCGATGCTGGTGGCCCGGGTTCGGATCCCGGGTGCGCATCGAGGCACCACTTCTCCGTTCATCCTGAGGCCGAGTCCCGCATACAGCAACTAGAAGGATGTGCAGCTACGACATACAACTATCCACTGGGGCTTTGGGGGGAAAAATAAAATAAATAAAATCTTTAAAAAAAAAAAAAACAAAAAACCTCTAGTTTTTGAAACCTCTGGAAAAGTTGGAATAGAAATGGGGATGTAGAGGTTGGAAACCCCAAGACAAGGAGTAGCAAGTCATCTCAATTTAGGACCCACATCAGGTACAGCTTGCACCAGCGTTTCTCAAACTTCAGTGTGCATGCAGATCACCTGGGGTCGTGTTCCAAGGTACCTCCTGATTCAGGAGTTCTGGGGTGGGGTCTGAGATTCTGCAGGACTAGGGGCTATGTCGAGAAGTGTTCTAAGGCAGAACCTTGGCTCAGCGGGGAGAAGCAAGTGATGAATTAGTGCCATCTACTGTGAGCAAAGAAAAGAGAACAGCCTGACGTACTTGCCATCCCTGTAGTACATCAAGATAAGGTAAATTTTGTGTTATATGGTCATTTCCAGGATCCCTCTAAAAAGTCAGAATTTGAGAAGATAGCTAGGTCAGAAACTTTTGAATTTTACATTGTTCGTTCTAATGAAACCTTGGATTCATCTATCATCTGGGAAATTGGGATTAGACTATTAAGCTTTCAACTTGGGTGGGATAAAAGGATAGTTAACTGATCAGCTCTCCCTTCCTTCTGCTGTATTTTGAGGGTAAAAATATGTCTTGCACATGTTGGTGTTCTGTTACTTCCACGTGGCCTTGGCGTCCCAGCGTGGGGTCCGTAGTGGGAGGAAAGGGTGGGTGCTGAGGAAATTGCTTTGAGCAGAAATCATCTTGTTTCCATTCATTAAGAGCTGTTCCTGGAGCCCTCTCCAGGTCCCCTGCCTGTGTTCAGTGCCCTTGGAATTGTATGCCAGGAAACAATATGATCTTTCTAATTGGGCAAGTGGGAGGAGAGGGACTGGGTGAGCCAGGATGGGCTGGCAGTTGACACCTAAAAATAGATCTTTTTCCTCATGAATAAACATGTTTCAGGGGGCAAAATCCCTTGCACATTTCTAACCATCCCAGACAGGTCAACGGAGGAGGCCAGCTGGGCAGGGTGCAGCCAGGTGGGTGGAATGCCAACCAGAGTGGGGTTGCCATGGCAACTGGGCCCCTTGGAGAAAGCTTCATTGACCTCCAGGGAGCGGAGGCTGATCTCAGATCTGAGGCCAAAGTACATGTGTGAGTGGGGTTCGGGTTGGGGGACGTGGGGGTGGGAGGAGGGAGGTCTTGGAGCAGCGCTGCATAAACTTCACCCTGCCTGGGAAGGTTAAATGCGGGTTCTGATTCAGCAGGTCTAGCTGTGGCCTGAGATTCTGCAGTTCTGACACGCCCTCAGGGGATGCTGATGCTGCTAGTCCAGGGCGCACACTTTGAGTGGCAAAGGGTTAGCCTCCCCCGTGATCCTCAGGACTCCAAGGAGAGTGAAGGCACACAGAGGGGGGAGTTACCCCATCCCATTTTTGTCATCTTGTATTTGGCCTAAGCTAAAAAAAAGGCAAGTGCTTTGACAGCTGTTTCTCGTCATACTGACGAGGTTTTCCTTGCATGGTGGTGGTAGAGACACTTAATATGACAACAGGATTACGAGTGTTGGGTATTACAATTTTGCTGGTAAAAATGCGTATGGTTAGGCAGACTCTGAACATTGTAGATTAACGACTGATTCAGTGAAACGCAGCCCTGTGCTGGATGATGTGTAACTGTGAGTCTTCTGAAATAGTGGAGCAGACTTTACCAAAATCGTGAGGGTACAAGAACAGCCCAGACAATAAAGCTCTGAAAGTCATTTTGATCATTTAAAAATTCTTGTGAGGATATCCGTAGTTTGCCTTGTGGGGGAATAAAACCGTTCCTTGAGAGGCCAGCATTCTTATCTAGTCTCTTGGAGAATGAGCATGGCAGGCCCTGGTTGAGAGAGAGGAGGGCAACACTTGTGCTGGCTCTAGAAGCTGTTGTGGTTTCTTCCAGAGGGAGGAGAAAACGGCCCTCCTCTATCTCCTTCAAAGGCTCCTCTCTGGGGGACGGGATGGTCTTTTTGCTGGGGCATCTGGCTGGCTGCTTGTGTCTGGACAGCAGGAGCACCAGCTGTTTGCAGGGCCGTGGCCACGTCCACCTGAGTGATGGCATCCTTCCCTGCTCCCCATGTGAGTTCGTCCCACATGCTGCTGCATGCTCCCCCACTCCCCCACGTGGTCACATTTGGTCTCGGGGCTGTTTTCAGTCTAGGGCGGTGGTCTCTTCTTGGCATGGGCTCCTCAGAAACTGCAGTGAGGTCCGGCCGCGAGAGCCTTGACTGGGTGATCTTCATAGAAGGAGGCCCAGTGAGTTGCCTTTTCACAGGGCTTTTGATGTACTCCTGCTTCCCCGAAGGAGAATGCCTAAGTCCCTTCCACGGGTGTGAACAGTTAGTCTGGTTATTCAAACTCTGAGACCGGTAGGCCCCAGCCTGTGATTTTGATTGTATTCCAGAGGTAGTCATCGGTTTGTGTCAGAATCAGAGCCCATTGCTGGGTGGAAATGGTGCGGTCAGGTCTGAAGGAGCCCACAGCCCGCCGGCCCCTGGGGATGAGGTACTGTAGTCATGGAGTCCAGCGGCCAGCGGTCACGGTGTGTCTGTGGTCGGTGGGTGGGAATCCACAGACACCCCCAGCCAGGCTCGGCAGGGAAGCAAGGACTAGGCCTCCCCACTGCGTGCACAGGAGGCTCAGGGCATGGAAAGCCAGCACAGGGGTGGAGCTGGGGGCCAGGACAAGGGGCTGACTGGAAGGGGCTCCTGGGGATGGGTTTTCTCTCCCGGTCCCTCCACCCTCCCCTGGCTGTGCCAGCTCTGGGTAGCTCTGGTGGGAAAGTGGGAGCTAGGTCTTTGCTCTTCTCGATTCCTCTCGGCTCACACTGGCCACTAAGGATAGTCGCCCTGACCCCTTTGGGGAGCACTGGGGAGATGAGACAAGCAGTTGCAGGGCCTGAGATGTGAAGGGGTGTCTCTGCATCAGCAGGGGCCAGAGGGGCTTCTCTGAGGATTGTCCTTGTCTCTGTCCCCACAGTGGTTTGCTCTGGGTGAGAGTTGAAGGGAAGGCCAGGGCCCTGGGTACTTGATGCTGAATGTCGTGCTCTCTTCAGAACCATCTCTACAATCCTTGGCAAAACCACCTTCTCTGGCAACACCGCTCCTTTGCGTCTTACCCTGTGGTGTGTCCCAGGCTTCAGATGAAGCCTCGTTTCCTTCTGTGGGACGCGAAGCACTACAGTGTAATGGGGAGCAGTCCCGGGACACTAGAAAATGGGTTTTCTTCCCTCTCACTCCTAAGAAGTTGATGGTTTTTCTTCCTACATTCCAGCAAACTTGTTCAACTTGAATCAAAATGCCATTAAAGCTTTTAAGTTTTTGCCATGGACTTACAGTACAGGGCAAAAAATAATATTCTAAGATTTGAAAAGCTTACATTGTGGCGGCTGTGTGATTTTGGCAGAGTTTCTCTACGTGAAATCCCTGGGCCATGTGCCAGCCTCCACCTCCTTCATCACGGGTTGACAGGAGTGGGGAGTTTCGCCAGAGTGGAGGGGGAGCGGCAAAGTCCTGCTCGGGCAGAGGAGGCCCTGGGCTTCAGTGACGCCCTGGGGGCCAAAGCTTAGGCGGTTGCTCCCTCAAGGCTCTGCAGCTGCTTCAGGGGAAGTAGGGAAGATTGGCCCCACATCTGCAGTTTTCCCTCTGTGTTCCTATTTTGCTTTGAATCCGAAGGATGGTCAGGAAAAGAAAACCAAGCATTCACAGCGTGAGTGAGTCAGCACCAGGGACCGGTGAGGCCTGAGGACAAGGAATCATTGAGTCACGGACGGACGTTGGAGCTTTGAGGGTCCCTCGACAGCTCCCTTTCTAACTGCTTTGTTTCTGGAACAGCCAGAGGAGGCCTTGGAAGAGCAAAGCGACCTGCCCAGGGACACACAGCTGGTTAGCGGCAGTGCTGGGAGAGGAGCAGGTTCCTGGACTCCCAGTCCAGTGCTCGCTTCTCTGCACCAGCCAGACTCCCAGGATCCCACTGACTTCCTGCTCCTCTTTGTGGCCCCCAGGCACACTGCTTGGTCCGGCCCCAGGAAGCTGCCCTTGCCTGTTCTTTCAGCCTTTGGCGCCTGAGCCTGTGTGAGGAGCAGGGCTGTGCTCACAGCTGGAGCAGTGGGTGTCTGCACCCCCACAGGCAGGGGAAGGTTCCAGGACCTCCACTCTTTTGTTGTTCTGATAGCTGCTCTGGCATTTTTTCCCTTCTTTCTGAGAGCAATGGCTTAAAATGTGAGGCAGGTTTGGAGGGGAATGGTGAACCTCAGGTTTAAAAAATTTAATAAAACAGCTTTAGTTCTTGGAATGGAAAGAAACAATTTTAGGTGTTGATAAATGCTTGGCAGAGTTCTTTTCCTCTTTTCAGAGCTGATCCTGCAGATTAGGGTTTTGGCATATGGCTTATTACTTAACAACCCGTACAAGCAGGGAGAAATGTAAATGACGCTTTCTTTTCTTTTCTTCTGCTGAAAAGGGGGCTCTGACCTTGGAATATGAGCCTTCAGTTCACGCACCGACATCTGTCTATGCAGAGAGGGCTTTTTCTCCCTATTTCCTTTGTTCAAGAAGATTGAGAAGTTATGTTTTTACTTACCTTCCGATGGTATCCCAGCCCTCCTCGCACAATGCTAACAGTACCCTTACAAACCAATACTTGTTACTGTTCATTCTGATTGATTCTCATAAATATTTGTCACACATCTTCTGAGGAATGCCCCAGGCAACACTTTGTTCATGTGGTTTGAATTACCGTTGTACCTAATGGAACAAAGCTTCATTTGTTTAAAAACATTTAATAGTTAAGGCTTGATGTTCAGTGCTCCCCAGTATATCTTCACATAGAGGTGTTACTCTTTTGAGGGCAAGCAATACCAGGAGTGTGAAAGATGTCTTCTAAAATCTTGGTGTTTTTTTTCTTTTTTGTGAGGAAGATCAGCCCTGAGCTAACATCTGTTGCCACTCGTCCTCTTTTTTGCTTGAGGAAGATTGGCCCTGGGTTAACACCCATGCCCAGCTTCCTCTACTTTATGTGGGACGCCACCACAGCATGGCTTGACAAGGGGTGCGTTGGTCCGTGCCTGGGATCTGAACCCGCAAACCCTGGGCCGCCGAAGCGAAGTGCGCGCACTTAACCACTGAGCCACCGGGGCGGTCCCCTAAAGTCTTGGTTTTTGAAAAGACAACTGCACTGAGCTAGACGGAAGTTAATTTTCCCCGCAGTTGAGCAGTGAATCCCTAACATCCCGAGGAAGTGGAGAATTTCGGTCTGCTGGACCCCGGTGGTAAGGACTTAAGTGGACTTGGGGAAGGGAAGAACGGGAGATGAGTCTCTGAAGTCAGTTGACGTGCTGGCCGGTCTACACCAGAACAGGGCCCATTTGGCATCATTGGCTTGACCCTGTGTGTCCTCTTGTCAGTGTCCATCAGCCTTGCAGCTGAACCCCTGCTCACCATCAGGGGGAAACGTTTCTAATCCGTGTCCTTCCCTGATTTTTGCCTCTGTAATTACTTGGAAGGCCAGTGAAATGGACATAATAATAGTAAACTGACACTAGAATCATTTGGGTGGAAACATTGGTGTTTTGGTTAATAAGATGGAAAGAGATATCTGAGATGGTGGTTGTATCTCTCCAGAACAACCCCATTTAAATGAAGGTGATGGTTTTATCATTGTTTACCGGTTTTTTTTTCCATGTTCCTAGGGTATCAGTTAAGAACCGCATTTGTCAGTTAACGGAGACCCACTTATAGTGCTTTAAACAAACTAAGGGTTTTGTTGTTTTCAGGTAATAAAGAGTCCTGAGGTAGGCTGACCAGGATGTTAGCTTCAGGATGTTGTCAGGGACCCAGGCTCCTATCTTTTTGCTCCACCATGACTAGCAGAGGACTTTTCATCCTTTACGTCACCACTGGAGCCTTCATGGTCACATTCCCCAACAGGACGAAGGCCAGTGTCAAAGTCAAGTCCTTTGTTTTTTTTTCTTTTTGATGAGGAAGATTCGCCCTGAGCTAACATCAGTGCCAGTCTTCCTCCATTTTGTATGTGGGTCACTGCCACAGCATGGCTTGATGAGTGGGGTAAGTCTTTGCCCAGGATTCGAACGCGTGAACCCAGGCCGCCAAAGTGGAGCACGCAGAACTTTTAACCACTTGGCCACGGGGCTGGCCCCTGGTTTTTTTTTTTCAGTTTATTTTTTCCAGCATTATTGAAGTATAGTTGACAAATAAAATTGTAATATATTTAAGGTTACAATGTGATAATTTGATATATGCATACATTGTGAAAGGATTTCCACTGAGTTAACACATCCATCACCTCACATAGTTACCTTTTTCTGTTGTTATTGATAGTGAGAGAGCCAGGTCCTTTTTAAATAGCTTTCCCAGAAACCCCTTCCCATCTCATCCACTTAAATCTCATTGGCCACCCCCTTCTGCAAAGGAGGCTGGGAAATGTAGTTTTTTTTAGCTGGGCACATTGCCACCCCCATAAGATAGGGTTTCTTCCAGGGCCAGGAATAAGGTGAGGCAAGTGAGGCACTCATCTTTGGTGCAGAATTTAAGGGGGCACCAAAACAATCAGTAATTAAGATAAATGATGTTTTATGCAATGTTACTGCCATATTGGAGCCTAAGGCAAAAGGAAGAATTGGTAATGCTAATCCAGTCTTTTTTAAAATTTTGATATTTTGTTCACTGTGAATTTTTAAATTAATTTTGATTTTTTTACATGATTGCATGTTAAAATATTATTTATCATGACTAATCAATTTTTGGCATCCCCCTTAAATTTTGTGCTCAAAGGGAGTGTCTTACTCTCCTCACCCCAGTCCTGCCATAGGTTCTCTTAGTGAAGAAGAGAATGGATATTGGGTAGAAACCCAGCAGTCTCTGCCAAGGAAAAATTACCCATTGCTTACCCAAGTCTTTACCCATTGCTGGTTGTACAATGAGTAAACTGTGGTTGAGGGGACATCACTGGCAGGGCAGGGCTATGGGGCACTATTCCTACCGCCCAAGAACTGCTCAGAAACGACCCCAGTCCTTTGGGAGTGAACTCACAGTAGCATCTTCGTATCTATATGTAGAGTTCTCAGGTGGGTGTAGGTGCTGTTGGTGACCAAGGATGAGTCTGTGTGATCAGAGTCTTATGGTCAGTTTGGGGTCTGTGTGGTAAAAGTGACTAATAATGTCTGACCCAATAGGTACAGAGTCAGCAACCATGGAGGGTGGAACTTCTAGGAAGAACCACTGACTCAGAACATCTTATCAGTTCTGTAGAACTCAGGGCAAATGATCTCACTAAATGCTGGGCCCTCACTGGGAGAGGAATTACTGAAGACGTAGTGTCAGGGTAAAATTTTCCAGCTCCCTACTGCATGTGTAGACATGGAATGAGTGTTTATGGTTCACCTTGGTTTTGTGTGGCCTTAGTGGTCATGGCCTTCTACAAGAAGGAGTACTGGAGAAACAATAGACTAAGACCACGAGTCTATGTATAAGCAAAAATAGCTAATTTGCTGTTTTTAAATCCTAATGATGTAATTTGATTATTAGAGAGTTTAGAATTTTTTCATAACTTTTAACAATCACCTGGCATTTCAGAGAAGCTTATTTTAAATTTCTTGACAAAATTATTTGTAATTTTAGAAAAGTTCCACTGATGGTGTTTAGCTATGAATTGGAGTGCCCTTGAGTAATTAAACTAAAAATAAAATACCTAGAGGATCTTATGGCTTGACTTGGTTTCATCAGAAAGAATAACATGATAATCTCCCTTTTTGGTAGACAAAATGGCATTCAAACAATCTACTGTCCTGGGGTCGGGACTAGTTTAGTTTATTTTTTTTCCCCTTTCTTCTTCTAGTTTCCAGAAATTTAATCTCCAGATAGATTTTATAAGTTATTTTTGCAAATTGTGAAATGAGTCAATGCCTAAAACAAGAAGACAAGTGCTTTTAGAAGAGTTGCTACAAGGCAATTCACAAGGCTGACTTTTATAAGGATGTTAAAAAAACATTTTGTGGCTATGATTCATACCCTGATGCTTTTATAAGTTCTTGCATTGCACAAATTCATGATTCAGTCTGTCAGATGATTTCCATTCTTGAGACTCGTAGTATTGCAAAAATTCAGTGATTTGTTTCACAAATCCTTTCATCTGTCTCCTTGTGTAATGCTTTCTGTTGTTAAAGCTGTGAGCATTTGATCATCCAGCTCTGTGCCAGCCTTGCTGCATGGTCCAGCTCCATCCTGCACTAAGCCCTGTTGCCTGCAGACTGCAAAACACTTTCCAGAGGCAGTCTGTGACTTCATGCTTCAGGGAATAGTGCAATACTTTATTAGTTCTTTTCAACCTTTCACACGAATGCTGTGACAGGAAAGTGAGGTCACCAGGAAAAATACTCTTCAGTTCTTATGAAGACACCTGCTGTAGGATTCCAGGTGTTGGTATTGGTACATTTTTAATTTTAAGGTGTGAAGGTGCTTGCCTTTGACAGGGCTCTGCCAGTTACCATTTGGTTGGTTGTATCCAGTTGACGAATGAATTTTAAAAAGCAGTTTTTCAAAATTGGTTAGCATTAGACTGGTTAAAATAGAAATGTCTTGGTGGCCAGTAATTATTAGTATCTTTTGAACGTAGATGCTGTATCTTGGATGTTGAGGGGACTGCTCTGTATTTATTCATTCGCTTAAATGGTCCATACCTCAGTTTCCCCATCTGTGAAACAAGATAATATCTATCTGCAAGCCGTGAGGGAGTTCAGCAGCAGTGTCTGGTACACAGTTAGCACAGTGCCTGCCGCTTGGTAAGGCCTGTAAATGGCACCATCACTGTTAGTTATTGCTGCTCAAACACGTTCTGCAACAAATGCACAGACAATGGCAATGAGCTGAAAACAGCACAGTAAAGGATGGTCTGAGAGCATAAAGATGGGAGTGTGTGGACAGGGTCCACTTAGAACAATGGTGACTATCTTGTAGGTGTATTTTAACTCAGAAGCCCACAGCAGACACAGTTCCATGGCCAAATGCCCACATGAAATGCATTGGTTTAAACATTTCAGGATTTTCTGTTTCTGGGAGCACAGTTAGCCTAAAGAGAGATCTAATTTTAGACAGATGGTGGTGGTTCAGACGATTGTAATCAATGAAAAGTCCTGGCAGCTGTCAGGTTCAAAAAATAAAGTGTGATATCTCAGTGATCAGAGCTGGGAAACAAGAGACATGAAAAGTAGAGATTGACGACTCTTGGATGTTACTCTTGGTCATCCCGGCTCCCATCCATTGCTTACTCTCTGTAGGACTCAGAACTGAGAACGTTGGTGACTTCACATTCCTATCCAGGCAGCTCAATAAACATCGTTTATCTGAATAAATAAATTGGGGGGTGGAGGGGAGAGAGCTGACTTTTCCACTTGGATGACATTGTTCAGTTTCTCTTTTGATGGGACTAAAAACTGTTGTAATAACGACATTTGAAAATTTCAAAGACTTTTTTCCTTCCTTTCCATGTGAATGAAGTAAAATCTAAAATCCTTCATTCCTTGGCTCCACCTGAAATACAGTGAAACTGATTATCTAGACCCGTTTTTAGGCAGAGGACTGTATATAAAATTTGCAAACACAAAAGGGTGGGGAGAAGTAATGGGTCAGGAACTGATCCAAATTACTGATCCTTTTGAATTAAAAGATGTCCCAAGCGGTGAGGGGTGGACTCCCAGGAGGCAGTCCCAAAGTCATGTTGCCGTTTGTTAGCCTTCTTCACTTCTAAGCTCTCTGTGACTTCTCATTTGAACTTTTGGGGAAAAAAAGAAATCTCATCGGCATTAAGAGCTTCCCCGAAGCATGATCTTCAGAGTCTTGCTTCCTGGTTTCCAGACAGAACTGAGTCCGTTTGTTTTTCTGTCTCCAAGGTGTTTGGCCCCATGGCCAAGACGGGAGAGGAACACTTGGTTACTCAGATGGAACACGGACGGGAACAAACCGTGGAAATGGTGACTTGACAGAGTGTTGGCTGGGGAAATCCGGTTCTCCTTCAAGCAGGACTAATGGTTTCCCAAATTAATTCTGACAAAGTGAGTTTAGCATTCAGCTTTCTGGAGTTTCTCAAAATGGTTTAGGATATTTTAAGTCAATTATATATTTCTTGCCTTTTTTTCAAATTTCTAGCCTCTACTACCTGTTGGGTACTTCATTTATGTCAAATACTTTACTTTCTAAGCTGTGCTGTGGAAGTTTTTATCTTGTAAAAATTACCCTGGAATGTAAATTCCACAAGATGTCTTTGATCTGATGTTGGGGTCAAATGGAGGGTGCTGTGTGGCCTTCCTTCAGGAAAGAATGGAGGGTTGTCTTGTTTTCCTCATTTGGTTCTTAGAGTGCATTCAACTAACAACAGCATAATAGCATATCAGGGTAACATCACTCGCCTCCACTGGGTTTTTGTGTGGACAGGACTTGGGCTCAGAAGATTATAGATGTGTGGGCGCATTGTTGAATGGTCATATGCGTGGCCTTAAACGCTGGGCACAAGCCTACTCCTACTTCACTATTCTGGGTTATTTTACTTCAGTGAGAAAGGAAAAATATGGTACATTTGAATGACATAATAGACAACTGCATGTTATTGAGATATAAGTAAAATATGGGTCAGAAGAAAGGCAGTGAAGAGAGTATTTCACTATATATTCCCAGGCGTCGTCTCACAAAGACTTGGTTGTGTTTCTGAATGGCTAATTGGGAGATATATCCAATCTAGTGTTGCATTCTCTGTGAGTCAGATGACTGTTTCAAACAGCTCATTTCAGACTTCAGCCACCCGTTCAAGTCACTGACTCTTTCCAAACCCAAGGAGGTTTAGATGCTGATTGACTCTGTTTGCGTTCTGATTATTCCATCCAGACTCAGCCTGTAGGAAGCACAAACAACGTGGGGCTGGGCGGGAGAGGCCCCTCTTCTGTCCCTGGTGTGTGCAGTCGTGGTAGAGGTGAGCCCGGGCCGGAGACTGGTGGGGAGGCTGAGGGGGAGGCTTCTGGCAGTGTGGATGGTTTCCCACTGAGCAGTGTCAGACCCCACCAGTCCCACTGAGGGGCCAGGAAACAGCTGTTCAGGAGATCCTGGTCTGTGGCTCCTAATCACTCTCCCTGAAGGCAGTGGGCTCTGGGGAGGCCCTGGGTGGCTCTGCCACCCCCTTCAGCAGGCTCAGCTGTGTTGACAGGAATGAGCTATAAAACAGCTCTTGGCCAGAGAGAGTCTGAGTGCTCAGGGCTTCCTGCTTCCCTGGTGTTTGCCCCGTGACTTCTCCTCCTGGCTCCTCAGCTAGGACTGTCCTCCTCCTCTTCCAGGGACCATCTTTCTTTAGTGCCCACCAACTCTTACCGTGGTACCCTCTCCCCAAACTCAATATGTTTGTTAAGTTGTGGCCCAAGTAGCTTCTAAGAGGTGTGAATTCTTACCTTTTCCTCTTTGAGCCAGGATATTTCTCTTTGGTCTGTAGCTGTTTTTCCATTTCATTTCTTTTCCCTTTATTCCTAGCCCCCTTTCATCCCCAAAGGGATTAAAGCAACTTGATTTCCATCAAGGTTAGTATTAATGAGTGGTCGTGTATCTAACATACCAGCCATAAGTGCCCTGGTACAGACTGTGTAGAGATGAGCTGTGTGGGCGGTTTGTTCTTACAAGGTGGCCGCCTGAGTCACCGACTCAATTCTCCTTCCTCAGTCTTGAGTCTACAGCTCTCTTCTTTAACCATTATCATTGCTCTCCTTTACTAGATGCTTACCATGTGCCAGTCTCTGTGCCAAGCATCTTACATGTATTTTCTCTTTTTTTTTTTATAATTTTATTTATTTATTTTTCCCCCAAAGCCCAGTAGATAGCTATATGTCATAGTTGCACATCCTTCTAGTTGCTGTACGTGGGACGCGGCCTCAGCATGGCCGGAGAAGCGGTGCATTGGTGCGCGCCCGGGATCCGAACCCGGGCCGCCAGCAGCAGAGCGCGAGCACTTAACCGCTAAGCCACGGGGCCGGCCCTGTATTTTCTCTTTTAATCTTCATATCAACCCTATGAAGTAGGTAGTATTAGCCACATTTTACAACTGGGGAAACTGAGGCATAAGGCAGTTAGTTACTTGCCTAACTTTATTCTGCTGGAATGTGCCATAACCAGGACTTGAACATCATGTCAGTCTAGATCTTGTGCCTTAACCACAAGTGGTTCTTCCTAGAGTGGAATTATCCCCCAGAGGCATTTGGCAGTACCTGAAGACATTTTTTATTGTCAAAACTGGGAGAGTGTTACTGGCCTCTGGTGGGAAGAGGCTAGGGATGCTGATCAACATGCTAGAGTTTACAGGACTAGCCCCCATAACAGAGAACAACCTGGCCCCATGTGGTGACAGTGCCTAGGCTGAGAGATACAGCAGAGCATTTATGGTTAACAGGTAGGGGTACCATCCAGGGGATATTCTGAAACTCTAGTTATTTCAAGAAATATTCCTTGTTTGCATAGTTTTAAAAAATATTTAAAAATTACCCAATAGGGAGAAATATATATAACTGTTTACAAGGAGAAAACGTTTCATGAAATTCCTAACTTCTGAAATGCAAAGCGTTTCTGAGGATTCTTATACTCTGTTGTGCTGGGGTTACTGGGACAGAGCACGGCATTCGGATAATTACGGCAAACATTTCTCTTTGGTTCCCGCTCAGAGGTTTCATACATGTAAATTCTCTACTAGATGTCATCAGGAAATTTTAAAATTGTGAAATTTGGTGTCTTAGCCTTGTTTGTGTCCCGTGAGTGGGTGCTGATCACATGGCCCCACAGACCATGTGCCCAAAACCCCCCTGACCACCCCGGGGAGAGGGCCACAGCCGACAGAGCGCGGTCGGGGCGCAGGGTGAGCAGCTCGAGCATCTGTGCCAGCGCGGCGACACATGGTTCTGTGTGGAGCAGTCCCTTCTGCCTTAATCACAACCTTCTGTTTCTGTGCTCCCGTCATGTGCTCGGGCCCCCTGCTCATCAGGCAAAACCGAGCATTCCTCGTTGGAGAAGTTTAAGGTCTTCCTGTTTGTCGGAACTCCTGGCAGCAAGAACGTAGACATCTGTGCGTTGTCCAGCCCGTTTCCTTCCCTGCAGCCCCCTCCTCACGCCCCCAGCAGCATCCCCAGCCCTGTATTGTTCATTCTTCCTCATTTCGACCTTGTGCTGTCTGTTTATCGTAATGACTCCTCAGATAAAGTACTCCTTGGGGCTTTTTTTCTTTTAATTAAATGCTTGGGGCCAGAAAATTGAGGATCTGGCTAAAATGCAATGCACAACATTGTGAAGTGTGTCCCAGACCACAGTGAGGCTGACTGCAGTTCCTGCTCGGCCTTCTCCTTCCCTCTTTTTAGGATAAAATATTTGTTTCATAGGACGTGAACGGCAGTGTGGGCCTCTGGTCTCTGCTGACCGCGGCCGCCCCCTCCCATCTCTCTCCACCTTGCCTTCCAGGACACATGGCCTCTTCCTTCTTCCCCCTTGGCCTGCACCTCGGTCTCTGGTGGTTTTCTTGTCTCCCTGGTACATCCCTGGTACTCCTGTCTCCGTACTCCACACCGTCCCCTCGGGAGATCCCAGGCATCTCCAGCTCTTCTTACTCTGGGGTCCCAAATCCCCCAAGTGCCTGATGCATATCCCCAGAGATCTCCAGTTCTCGACCCAGACTAGAGTCATGATCTCAACCAACACATCCCTTCTCCAATATTCTCACTCCAGGGAATGGAAACATTCAAGTAGTTGCGCAGAAATCCGGGAGTCGTTCATGACTCCTCTTCCCAACAGTCTCCTCAGCAGGTTAGTCCCTGCGTCTTACCGTCCCTCCTAAACATCTCTTAGCCCTGCCCTCCCCACTGCCGTAGTTCCGGCTCTTACCCTTTTTCACCTGGATCCCTGCAGGAGCTTCCTGACTGGCCCTCCCGGCCCTCCAGGTGTGCCCCCTTTCCTGCCATCCCACGTCACTGGCAGCAATCCGCTCGATCTGGGCTCAGCTGCCCCCTTGAACAGACCTGGTGATCTCTAGCTCCCTGCAGAGCCTGTGTGCACCTCTGCTTGCACACATACCAGGTACACACGCACAAGTGCACATGCAGACACACTTACTCAGGACAACTTTATTCCTGCCTGTTACTTGCCTAACCCTCGCGGGTATCCTAGAGGTGATTTTTCTAAAATGCAAGTCTTTTGTCACTTTTATGCTAAAAATATTGTAGGGGCCGCTCATCATAATGTATAAGACAAAGTTCAAAATCCCAAACATAACATATCCAGCGCCTCACAGGATGGGTCTCTCTCTTCCCCAGCCACATTCCTGCCCGAGTCCCCCTGCGTCCAGGGACAGTGCTGATCTGAGCGCCTGTTCCTGGTGGCCTTCTCCATCTCCCAGCAGAACAGAGCACACTCTCTTTACTGTTCCCGTGGCACTGGCAGCTCAGTGCTGTGCCCACCTGCTGACTTATCTGTTGCCCTGCTAGCCCGTGACCCCTTTGAGGATGGGGTGTCCCAGCACAGGCTCAGAACCAGGCATGTGAACAGACTTCAGAAGTCACTGTTGGTGATACGTGAATGTGATCTGTCCTCAGAAATCAGAACAATTCACCACTTGGTTCCTAGATTTGGCCACATCGTTTCTGAGGCCACTACCAGCCAGGCTACTGCAACTTTTCTTTCTTTCTGGTGAGGAAATTGGGGTACCCATGGTACCTGATTCAATTAAATGTCTCATATAAGATGAAAAGCTCGTGGTTTTCTCAGTCACCTCCATTGAAGCTCCCTTTCTTCTCCTGAGAAGGTCCCACGTGGTCAGGAGTTGAGAGAGAATTCAGCTGGAACAGACAGATTGCAAAAAGGGTTGCAGATTCCTTTTTGGGATCACACTTTATACTCACAGACTCTTCCCCTAGTGTGGTCGTTTATTTTTTCCTGAACCGGATATAATACATACTTACTCTGTCAAGTGCAAGCTGCTGCTTTGAATGATATCCAGTTCCCTCGCACGGGTGTCTTAGGACCAGAGGATAACACACTCTGCAGCAGAAGCAGAAGAGGACAAAGCCAGTACCACTTGCTAGTGTCCTAACACCAGCAGGCTCAATGGCGACGGGGCAGGTCTGTCTCTTAGAACTGCCTACCCCCGCGGGGTCCTAGCAGTTCCCTTCTTGATAGAATTTGGATCACAAAGCCAGACTCACTTAAAGGTCATCCGAGTTCCTTGAAATCGTTATAAAAAGTTCACAAATAATCCTGCAAGTTAACAAGTGGATATGAATGGTAAGAGGTGCTGTTGGAACATAAGGTTAATTTTCATTGTTCTGTTTAAAATGCATCGTACTGAATAGGTAGCAGATACACCTGGGTTGAATATCAGTCACCCTTCCAGCCATCATTTCTACTTACATACACCAAAAAACACGAGGGTTATCAGCCACTTCTGTTTTGCTCAGAACGTAAGTGGTGTCAGCATGACCTAACCCTTTAGCCTTCTTTTTTTTTTTTTTCTTTTTTTAGCCTTCTTTTGAGAAGTGTTTTAAGTGACCATCCAGGCTTATCCAGCAGAAGCAGAAAAACTCCAACCCTTTTTCCCCCAACAGCAACTCTCCTATTTGAATTCACTAACCATCAATGTCCTTCCCAGTCATTACATTCCTGATAAAACCTTGTCATGGTTTCTCAAGATTCTCCCCACTCCAGGACGGCCCGAGCCCACCGCAGTGTACTGAGTTCTCAGGGCCCTTGGTCTTTATTGTATCTCAGTGTGTTTCCTGATTTCAACCTGAATGGCAGCTCCTTGAGGTCAGTAAGAGTGCCTGTGTCCCTCCCCGCCTGTCCTCTCCACCCCCTCACCCAGTGTATTGTTCTGTATGCCCCGGACAGTCAGGTCTAGAACAGGCGTTAGTTTCTAAGGGCGCCTGCCTTGCTTTACTGCTTTGTAGCTTCAGTGCTTAGTCCAGTAGAAGTTGGCTGTTGCTAACGATCGACAAAGGCCTAGAATATGAGTTCTCCGGTTTGGGAAGCCAGCAGTGTGAGACTCCTTTAAGTGCTTTAGTTTTAGCAGATGTTTAATGAGCATTATTTTCAAAGAAGGGTGGGGTTTAACTAGATGAGAACAGAGGAAAAATCAATAAATATTCTGCGTCCTCAGAAAAATAAGAGCTATTTTTGCAGAATTGGTGCAGGTTCACCCACTACCTCAGAAATCCGATGCTCCTGACCTGGCTGGCATCTGGCCCTTGGTTTCGGGGGCAGGAGTACATTTTAGCCCTTGATTTTATGAATGGCCACCTCTGCTAAAGGGCAGCTTGGAGCAAAGTTCAGAAGTCAGGAGGAGTGAAACTGGACATGTTTGTGAGCGTGGTTCTTGACGTAGCTTTGTTCTCATAGCCTGCCCGCCAATTTAGGATGTGTGTGGTTGACCGCCAAATAATCTGTCTTACCAGAACCTCTCACCCCTGGCCTTTGCTTTCTGTGATTATCGTTGTAATCAGATCAGTTTTACTGAACCTCGGTAAAATGTTGCCTTTGACAGCATTGCGACCAAAATTTAAAAGAAAAAAATTTTTCCATCCATGTTCTTGCTGATAATACCAAGTAAAATTGAAAATCACTTTAAATTAATGTCAGCTCAGCAGCTTCATCACCAGGCTATTGAGTTGGAGTGTTGACTTCTTAAACATCATTTGGTTGATCATAACAAAACAAGACATTTTATTAGATCATTAATAAGAATACTTATCAGAAATAAGTGCCCCTGGATGGATGCAAATCAGCCTTCTGGGGCCATTTATAACTGATGAGAGAACTGCGCTGCTTGACTTTAATAATTCACCAAGGAACAGAGAATAAACAGCAGCAAACGTTAATTTTATAGGACAGTTTCATATGGTTTATGTTTTGAAATGAAAGGGATATGACTTTTGACTCCTGCCTAAACTAAAGCACTTAAAAAGGAATCTCCCGTGATGGCTTCTTCAACTGGAGAATTCATACTAAGATGCATTTGTTAATCACTTGGCACCCTTCTTGAAATGTATAAGAAACCAACATCTAAATACTTTGAAATGATGATCACTTTGTGTTCTGTCACGTCCTCTGGCATGTGGCCATGAAATTCTTCATGGTTAAGCACTTTACTTATCTAGAATGGGAATCAAAAGTATCTAAGAAATGAAGGACCGTTTCTATGACCATGGATTTTCAGAACTGAGTAAGGGTTCTTTAATTGTAGGGTCCATCTCTGAAGCTAGGGACAGAGGGGGCCTCATTTCTAGCTGTTAGCCCAGAGACTGGAATGGGGATTGCTCTACTGTGTTTCCAAGAAGGAGAGATGCTCTGGAACTGGTAATGAAAGGTTAGAGTTGGGACCCCCCCCCCACCCCAGAAGAAAAAAAAGGTGATGAGAAGAGGGAGCCAATCTAGCCCACATCCTTTGACCATGGCCCTTGGACAGCTGCCTGTGCAGTGCCCGTGGGCATGCCCCAGCTCTTGCTCCACTCAGTACTGTGATCAGATGTGACCTTCTCCTCTGCCACCTTTAAAGCCACCTTTAAACCACAGGATCCCCACCCTCCAGAGGAGTCGGACCTGGAGAGCCGCCTGCTCCAGGGGGAGCCCCTGGTCTGGGAGAAGGCGGTGAGAGGTGGTCACGTGCTTGAAATGACTTTTGGAGCTGAAAGTGACAGTGGTGATCTGCAGATCCAGCCCTCTTACTTTGTACCCGAGACATTGAAACCAGAACAGTTAAGAGAGCTGTGTGGTCACACACCAGTTAGGCAAGAGCCTAGACCAGATGCCCTGTTTTCCTAGCGTCCTGTCTAGTGTTTTTTTCCCACCTATTACTTTGCTATTGGACACACTTCAGTCTATAGAGAGTTACTGACACTAGAAGGTGATTTTGGTGGCTGTGTGGAGACAAACGGCCTTCCAAGAGCAGAAAAGTAAATGTTGACCAATGTGATCATAAGAGTACTGATTCTCACCACCTGATGAGTACTTACAATTATACCTTGCTTTATGTGCACAGCTTCTGTAATCCTTGTAACACCCTGTGAGGTAGATACTCTGATCACCCCCACTTCAGAGACGTGAAGTTCACCGTCCAGAGACACAGAACTAGTTAATGGTACAGCCAGGGTGGTAGTATTTAAGGAGATCTAGCTCTATTTCATATCCTTTCTGCTATATGACTCCTTTTACATGAAGAAAATTGGTATTAGAAGATGAGGCAAATTAGCCACATGCCAGGTGGGCCTTAGAACAGGAAGATCTAAATGGCAAAGGAGTGCCTGAGGCGTGACCTCAGAAGTAGCCACGTTGATGCAGGTCGGGATAGGGAAGCTGGATCCTCTTCCAGGAAGGGTAGTCCATGTGCATGGAACACTTACCATGTGCCAAGCACTGTTCTAAGCTTGTTACTTATTTTAACTTAGTTGACCCTCACAACAAGCCTCTGTGGTAGGTTCTATTGGTACCCATTTTACAGACACAGGTACTGAGCCACCAAGGTATATCTGTGCCCAGGGTTACGACCTAGGAAGTGGGAGAACCAGGATTCAAATCCAGATGGTCTGGCTCCAGACTGAATCACCCCCGATGCTGCTTTTCTGGCTGAGCTCATTGGTCTGGAAGGGTGGAGCAGTGGCTGTTGTAGTAACTCTGAGAGGCTGACTGTTGAGCTTACCCTCATCCTGTGTTTGGGCCTGAGAGACACTCCCCAAAGCATTGTCCGGCCCACATTTTATGCTGGAATCCAGAATTATCAGCCACCTTCCTTGTGGCAGAGCTTGACACTTGGGATGCAAGGAAAAGAGCCTTCTCTGCCATACGTGGACGTCTTCTCCCGAGGCCTTTGGTGGTCAGGGCTGCAGGAAATGGTTTGCTGTGATGAAGTCCGTTAGTTCTAACCACCTCAGAGAGGTAGATATCAGCATCCTGGGATGCTCCTTTTTATTACCTAACTGAAGCACAGTCTAGTTTTTCCCTCCATTGGTTCCCCCCGGGCTCCCTAGCCTGGACCTTTCTCTTCCTGAGCCACTCGGGTCAGTGCGTCATCCACTCCGCCCGTCGTGTGCCGGGGCCTCTGGAGTCCACAGCTCTGGTCGTCTATGTAAACGGGGACAGGCTTCCTCTTTGCCCACCATGTTTAGCAATCCTTGTAGGTGAGAAGCTGGGGGGCGGGGGCGGGGTCCCTTCATACCGCAGTGAACCTAAAGCCCTTTCTGCCCCTGGCCTTTCCAGCCCTTTTTGCTTTTGTTTTTAAGCAGGCTGGTCTTCTGACATATACTCTCTTCTCTGAGACATCCAGCTAAACTTTCTCTCTGTTTACTATGCCTCACTATTGTTGGAAGCTGTAACAATAAGTCCCTGTTCCCAGAAAGAGTGTAGTGGATCATATGAACAAGTACAAGGGTTCAGACTTCCAGAACCATCTTGAACTTGGAGTCTGCACTGACCTCATCTAGGCTGCAGTGAGGAAAGCCCACTGGGCTTCCTCCTCTGGCGTGGTACATTCCTGAGTCGTTAGGCCAGTTCAGTAGTGCAGGCCAAGGCTGTTGCCTGCGTGTAAGGATTGTTATGTATGTGCAAGTACCTGAAGTTGCTGGCAGCTGTCTGTTGAACTTGCTTTTCCTCCGAGTGTGCATCTCTTTAGGAGCTACACTTAAGCCCGTCTGTTTTCAAAACAGTTTGAATCCTAAATATCTGGGGCATTCCTCTGGTTAATAAATGAAGAAAGTTTAAACCTGCCTACATTTTGAATTTGGCATTCTTATTGGGGAAAGTTGAAAAATGCTGGGTAGCTTGCTCTCTGGCTGTGAAGTCACTGAGACGGACAGTGTTTAATGCACTGGGTGTGGATGCAACGTACAGATCTGTCCTGCTGCCTTTGTAGATGTTTAAAAAAATCTAACATTACAAATATGTATGTGTGTGTGTGTATTCCTGATCACACAGTATTTCGTGGGTCTTAAATATGTGAGAGAAATAAGGCACGAGAGAGGGGAGATTTTCGATACATAAAGTTATAAAAGGCCGTGTTTGTGCACATCCACCTTTACGTTTTGTTATTTTTTTTTTTTTATAATTTTATTTATTTATTTTTTCCCCCAAAGCCCCAGTAGATAGTTGTATGTCATAGTTGCACATCCTTCTAGTTGCTGTATGTGGGACGTGGCCTCAGCATGGCTGGAGAAGCGGTGCGTCGGTGCGCGCCCGGGATCCGAACCCGGGCTGCCAGCAGCAGAGCGCGTGCACTTAACCGCTAAGCCACCGGGCCAGCCCTACGTTTTGTTCTTTATTGCATGTATGTTCAGTATGTAAAGCCTTAGGCTGTTTTCAGCTCCTTCTCCGAGCTCACTGGCTTTCGGGGAGTGTGTACCGTGGACACACAGGACAGGGCGTGTCAGACCTTAGGGGCTGCAGGCTGTGTCTTTGGTTGTGAAAAGCCAGCATCAATGTGAGTGAAGTAATAAAAAACAGTGAGTTTGAACACTTCAGTGATGTTCTTAGAAATATGAACATAGTCTACAATAGACTTTGGCTTACTTTTTAAATCATTCAAAAACTTTTTAAAATTCTACTACTGCATAGCAATATTGGTTAGAAACAGAAGTGACCTCAGTGAGGATATAGATAGTTTAAAAAGAAAAAAGTGAGCAATGACTAGCATTGTCTTGGTCCCTGGGTAGATCCCAAACTAGACCCTTGGTGTTTAAGGATACAGTTACCTTACATCATTAGGCCCAGTTCACTAATAATATGCTTTAGTGGGTAAATAGAAATGCATGGCTCCAGGTGGCTGGTAGCCTTGTGATGCGCTTAGGTGTTTGTTTTAATGGATCCTGGGTAAAGGTTGCTGCTGTTTGAGCTGCTCCTGCCCTATGCCCTCCAGGAAGTTCCTAGGTTGGAGTTTCGCTGGCAGGTTGGAACCCCTTCTCTGTGAGTCATGCACTAGCCTGTCCCCTTGGCTGCTCTAGGACGAGGGTTCAGCTGCACCTCTGCTCACAACCATCACCTCCTTAACAGCTGCTGAGAACCTTGGCCCTAGGGCCCAGCGTGAACATGAACCACGCCTGCCTTCTGTCAGGAGCGCTAATGGGTCAGGTTTTCAGGGCCAGGGGAGGTGCAAGGAAATAAAAACTTTTTTGCCATTTTTTAACTACCTGTGACATTTACAGATTAACATTTTTGTCTAGTACTAATTATTGAGTTTGTAAAATGCTGTTTTTAAAAATAGTACTTCATTCAAAAGGAGGCGATACCTAACTTAAAACAACTTCATTTTAAAGTGTGGGTATTCTCACGAGCTGGTGAAAGTCTTCCTCGTGGAAGTCACCAGTTTTCACCCTAATGCCACATTCTTCCCCTTCTGTCTGAAATGACCATATTTCCAGAAGGAATATTCTGATTCTCATAGTAGAGATTATGTGAAAAAATTTTAAGTGTGGCTACGGCTGTTTGTCTGCCTGTGATTTGCTCCTTCTACCTTATTCCTCACTGGCTCAGCTTTTCACTCCCTCCGCTTTGACTGTTGCATGCGGGGCTGCCATTGCTGCTCGTTCAGTAGCCAGAGGCCCATCCCCACTGCCCTCCCCCATGGTCTCTTGCCCCTTGTTAGTTGAAACCCTCACTCCAGCCCTGTGGTCTCCATTCCTTGGAAAGACCTGGCCTGACTCATGTTGGAGACAGGCCTGAGCAGCCCTGCACCTCCTGGAGGTGTCTCCTGAGCAGAGCTCAGAGGTCTCTCCTGGTGCTAAGGAAGCAGACTTCTCAGCTGTAGTCCTAACTGGCGGCTGCAGGAGGTAGCTGGAGCCACCCTGGGGGTGGAAGAAATAGAAGCAGAGAAAGGAAAGCCAAGGCAGCTCCAAGTGAGTCAGAACTCTTTGGTAAGAGACCTCAGAGAAACGCCTGATGTGGGAAGTGATCCTTCAGGCTGTCACTCTGAGTCACTTCTGATGTCCTCATTTACTCAAAAGGGAGTTTTTCTTCTTTCTTACTTCCACCTTAACCCTAAAATAAATATATTAAAAGAGTAGAGTTTTTATTGTGGCAGCTTACCTCGTTGAATTGTACAGTGGATGCGTCCGAAGTCGTCGTCAAGCTCCAGTGTGTCTCACTGGATGACGTGTACTGTTGCCATGTATGTGGTAGGGGATGGTGGAATTGAATTTAACCGACACTGAAGAGAGACCAGCAGGGCAGGCGCTCTGATCCGCCGGGAGCGCTCACCCTCGGAAGAGGTTGGGTGGTGCCGTGACCCTAAAATCTCAACCCTGGCAACAGCAGAGGTTTGGTTTGTCGCCCACACTGCGTGTCCCTCGAGGGTCGGCTGGGCCTCTGCTTGTGTTGTCAGGGACCAGGCTGATGAGAGGTCTCTGTCTGGGATTTTTCTGATTTCATGGGAGAGGAAGAAGAGCTGGACAATGAAGCACCAGCTCATAAGCCCTTCTGCTCAGAAGTGGCATATGTCTCTCCTGCTCACATTGGATTGGCTGAAGCAAAATAGAATTCTCCTGCAAGGAGGGACAGAGAATATTTGTCTTCCACGAGAGCTTTCCCAGAAGCTTCCAATCAGGAAGAGACTCTTGTTCTAGTTGATTCTTGGGTTTTCTGGGTTTGTGTGAGAGACTCAGAAATAACAGATGGTATAATCCTCTCCATTTATCATGTTTGGGCTTTCTTAGACTGTTGGAAGGGACCTGGCTGGTGGCATTGTATCTTGTGAACAAGCAGTGATTCTTTCTGCCTCTGTACAGAAGGCACTAGAGAGCCTGCAGTTGCTGTAAGAATGGATGTCAGTGCTCCCCAGCACTGGGAGAGGCTGCCCAGCTGTCCACTTGGACAAGCCAGAAGCCCATGCTCTAAGGGTTATTTATTCTCAGAGTTGAGTCACTTAAACAGAGGGCGTTTGGAGTCTCATCTCTATGACACCAGGGAGTTCATGAAAAAGGAAGTTTTGTATCTTGATTTTTATGTATAGGTTCTTATAAGTTCTTTATTTTCCTCTCTTTGTTACTTTTCCCCATTAAAACTCGCTGCTTTCTTATTGATCCTGAAAAGACTAATGAGGCTCACTTTAAGATTTGTATTTTGGCTGATATCACAGAATTCCTTATGAACGTGAAAAACAACTTTTGTTTAAAACTATATACAATAGTGACATTAAAAGGCAACTCTTGGGGCCAGCCCGGTGGCTTAGAGGTTAAGTGTGCGCGCTCCGCTGCTGGCGGCCGGGGTTCGGATCCCGGGCGCACACCGACGCACCGCTTCTCCGGCCATGCTGAGGCCGCGTCCCACATACAGCAACTAGAAGGATGTACAGCTATGACATACAACTATCTACTGGGGCTTTGGGGGGAAAAAAAATAAATAAATAAATAAATAAAATTAAAAAAAAAAAAAAAGGCAATTCTTGAAGTTTAAGTTCTTATTCCATTTAAACAAACCAAAAAATCTTTTGACCCCGCTGTATGTGCATGGCATAGGCATATTGCTCCTGGCTTATAGGGTCTGAGCTCAATCAGACTTGAGCATCTACCATGGAAGGTGGTTCTTCACTCCCTCCTGTCTGACAGAAACAGACACGTAAAGAAAGACTTGCCTCTTAAAGATTTTTAGATGATGACATTTGTAGAAGGAAAAAGAGTTACAAAATGCGTTACGTGGGCTTGAGAAATCTTAAAGAATGGATCATTTAGAAAACAGGACCAGACAAGTGGATGTGCTCTCTGGTTGCTGATGTCTCAGGATGGAGGTGTAAAAATGAGCCCTCTAGAAATGGGCGCTCAGAAAGCAGACTGATTAGATACAGGAGGAGTGGGCATCCGGAAAGAAATACATGACTGGCCAGGACCGGTGAATTAAAGAACAAACTTGACAGTGAGCAGGAGCTCACTGGGTGCTCCAGGCCCAGAAGAAAGAAGTTTGTTCAGGTGGTTTGGAGAGTGGGGCCCTTGCTGCCCTGGAGGGGCCACCAGGCAGCTGAAACGGCCAGCAGGTTCAACGGGAGAGAGAAGCATCTGGTACAGGGGAGCCGAGCCGGGGTCAGGTAATAATGAATGCCTGAAATTACTTAGGGCTGCTTGGTAAGTTCCTTGAGATTCCCTGACATTTGGACTGACCAAGGCCACCTGAGCATGTATTGACTGGCCAGCCCAACTCTGGAGAAGGGGAATTTGAGAGAAATAAATGCCGTGTGGCCAAATGTGCAGTTTCCTGAGGCGAAGTCCACAACCCTCAGATGGAGGTAAAGAAAGTTACTAGCAAATGAACCCTCAGTCTTAATAACTAGGGAGCCCCATTTTGCCATTGCAGAAAAGAGATTACTGGAAACAAAGGCTGACTTTAGTATGTGATCCAGAGAAACTGCCAGGACCCCAGGAGAGGTCCAGGTTGGATTCCACATCCTATCAGCCTGCGATCTTGGACCTTAAAAAAAGTTCAGCAAAATAAGTAAAATAATGATCTTAATTTAGTAAATATTACTCATTAGAATATACCTTTTTAAAATATAAGGCTTTTAGGAATCTGTTTTAAGTTTTACCTACAAATGTAAAAACTGCCCTCTGCGGGAAGCCTCCGCAGCAAGGTTGTCACCCTCAGCACTGCTGACATTGCTCTGTCGTGGGCTGGCCTGTGCACTGTCGTGTGGTTAGCAGCATCCTTGGCCTCTACCCGCTAGATAGATAGCAGTAGCATACCCCACGCCCCCAAGTTGTGACAGCCAAAAATGTCTCTAGACATTGCCAGATGTCCCCTGCAAGGGGGGGAGGGGCAAAATTGCCCTGGTTGAGAGCCACAGCGGGAGGGTTTTCCCAGTAGAGTCAGAGAGGGGATGGAGGAGAGGGCTTGTCACCAAGATGGAGGAAAGGATGTGGCGATAAGCAGGAGGTGTTGAGTGTGTTGAGCCTATAACTCATGGAACAATATAATTTTTAGTGCATTTGGACCCTCTTCTTAAATATAATCAAGATGTCTGCATTTCCATAGCCAGTGTATCTTAGGGGGTGGCCAGGGCAAATGAGAGTTTGCACCACCTCCTTTGGTAGCTGATTTAAAAAAAAAAAAAGAAAAAGTCCTGCAAGGTGCAGAGCTTGTTGTCCCGGCACTGTCGCTTCGGTTCTAAAGCTGCTTTTGTGTTCTGGAGAGAAGGCCCTGAACGCATGGGGCGTCCCTTCATGCCGCGTGAAGATTATTGGACGGCATGTGAGCTGGGGGAACAGTGGGTTTCCCTGCAGAATCACTCGTCCCTGCGACTTGTGTGGCTTCGTGAACTGTGCTGAGGACAGGTGGTCTGGCTCTGTCCTGACAAGCTGGGCCACACTCCTCCTCGCCCCTTGTCTCCCCACCCACCCCAGCACCAAGGAACTGCCCCGTGCAGGCCGACCTTACCAGTAGGAGGCCTCCCCTTACACTTCACTGTGTAAAGAATCTCCTGGGGGCTTGTTAAAAATGCAGTTTCTGGCAATACTTCCAGAAAGTTTGATTCAGTGTGTGGGGACCAGGAACTTAACGCTTTTTTAAACAGGTGGCCTACATCCCCCTCAGGAGACGGGGGTGGTCCAGGGACCAGACTTTAAGAGGCAGCACTCTAGAGGGTCTTTCCAACTTTTGGAAGGCAAAAGCACACAAATTCTACCTACCTAATCCTCTCATCCTTCCAGAAGACACTGGGATGGAGGACATATTGCTGAACCTTTGTGTGACTGTACCTATCTGAGGGAGGTGGTGATAATGAACCTGACATTGGCCAAGAAACTGCCAGTGACGTGGAAGCAAAATACAACCTGCTTGGGAGGGTACTGATTATTTGGGCCATGTGGGTCAGTGTAGTACATTTATTATTAATAATAGGAGTTAATATTTTTGAGTACTTACTGAACCACAAATATTGTTAAGCTAGTCATGTGATTGTGATTAATAATAGCTAATGTATGTTGAGCACAGTGGATTAGGAGCTATGCTGATTATTTTATTTTATTTTTTATTTTATTTAATTTTTTGTTTGTGAGGAAGATCAGCCCTGAGCTAACATCCATGCCAATCCTCCTTTTTTTTTTTTTGCTGAGGAAGACCGGCTCTGAGCTAACATCTATTGCTAATCCTCCTCCTTTTCTCCCCAAAGCCCCAGTAGATAGTTGTACGTCATAGTTGCACATCCTTCTAGTTGCTGTATGTGGGACGCGGCCTCAGCATGGCTGGAGAAGCGGTGCGTCGGTGCGCGCCCGGATCCCAACCCGGGCCGCCAGCAGCAGAGCGCACGCACTTAACCGCTAAGCCACGGGGCCGGCCCCCTATGCTGATTATTTTACATACGCTGTCTCCTTTAATCCTCATGGCAGCCTTGTGAGAAAGATGCTGTTATCCTTATTTTACAGATAAGGAAACAGGCTTGCAGAGGTTAAATATAAATGGCCTGTCCAAGGATACACAACTGTTTAGTGGCAGAGCTGCGATTTGATCCCATTTGGTCCCAGGTGTGTTTACAAAGCTCGTAAAACACCGCCATCACAGCTCGCACCACTCAGCACCCTTTCCCAGCAGGGGAATGCACGGTGCCTGAGGCCCCCTCCAGCCTGGCTGAGGGGCGGGGGTGGCGGGCAGAGGGCAAGGCCTGAGAGAAGCATCGGGGAGCCCACATTTGTCCTTTTTGAAAGGGGGGGGCTCTGAAGTTAGAGGAAGGACAGTCCTTCCTTCTCATTATGCCACAGCTTTCTTCATCACTGTCGCCGAGCTCTCTTGGTTCAAGGAAACCCTCCCTGGGAGAGCTGCATCTCTTCCAAGTCGTGTCTCCCTCCCTGGGTCTGCAGATCTTCTGTGTTTTCATAAGTTATATATAAAATGTGGTTCCATTTCAAAGAAATACAGCAGACATTTCTTAGAAATAAAATTCCTTTGGTAAAGGATTTCTTTAGCTTCCAGATGCATCTCTCAGAACAGGACTTCTCAACTGTGGCATCAGAACCCACCCAAGGAGCTCTTCAAAAATACAGAGTCCTGCCTAGCCCAGCCTGCTACCCACTTCCTCACCAAAGTTCAGATTCTTTAGGACCAGAGAGGAGCCTGGGCGTGTTCTGTCTGCCTGTCCCTCTGTCTCTCTCGGTATACACGCACACATGAATGCATATATGTATAAACATGTATATGTATATATGTGTATGTGTAAAATTATTCTGATTCTGAGATGTAGCCCAGTCATATTCCTCCCAAATGTGATGAATTACACAGCATCACCTACAAAGGATTCTCACCGATAATGTTTAAGCCGAATCTAAACTAGCCTTTAGATTTAACCACCAGTTTCTATAAAACAGAGGATAGAGAAGAAGTTCAAATGTCACCATGAGGAAGTAGACAAATCCAGATCTGTGTTCTGTGAGACAACTGGCCTGGTATCTTCAGCATGTCCACGTCAAGGGAAAATGCGAGCAGGGCGGGATCGGTTAGGGGTGGAGAGACTATTTTTGACTAAAAGAAACTAAGGACACATAATCAAATGCAATGCATGAGCCTTGATTGAGTCATGTTTTTAAGAAAACAGCTATAAAAAATGGGGCAGAGTGGGGAAATTTGAGTGTAGACTAGGCTTCGGATATAAGGGAATTATTGTCAGTTTTCTTGGGTGTGTTAATTTTATTGTGGTTTTGTAGGAAAGTGTCCTTATTTTTAGGAGTTGTATGCTGAGGTATTTAGGGGCAAAGCGTCAAGACATCTGCGACTCATTTTCAAACAGTCCAGAAAAAAATGTGCGTGTATGGGTGTCCGTGTGAGTGTGTATACCACAGAGGGACGGAGCAGATAGAGCAAAACATTAACAAACGTTCAATCTGAGTGTTCATCGACTGTTCTTCTCAACTTGTGTCTGTGCTTGCGACTTTCCACGATAAAGTGGAAAAACAGAACCGAGGTGGGTAAGCGAGGAAGTATGCTTCCAGCCTTGTGTGCGTGGCCTCCTCCGTGAGCTCTGCTCCGCTGTCCTGGTGGAGATGCAGCTGTGACTGGAGTACCCTGGTTTGCCTCCCCCTCTCTAGACGGTGTGAACCTCGCTCCGTTTCTGTTCCGGTCATCTCCTAGCCACCCAGCACTGGGTGGTTCTGCCTCGTGAGCGCTTTCTTCCCTCTCACTCATGGCAGGAAGCTGCCAAAGATAGGATCCCATGGGGGAAGTTACAAACCCAGGTCAGCCCCGCTCAGCACCTTCACCCTTCTGTTAACTGTTAGGGCTTTGTGGAGGACACACATGTGACAACTCCCACAGACCCACCATGTATCAGTGCCTGCTTGCTCTGCCTTCTGACTAGAGTATTGCTGTCGGCTTCTGCAGGATTCTCGTTTGTTTAGTTTTTTTCTTATGACTTGCTAAGAGGCTTTACTCTCCAGACCTTGGTGACTATCGTAGCATCGTTTTCTGCAAGTCAGAGGGCTGTCCAGATTATCCACAACCATCAGGGTTGTGATAGTCAACTCAGGTGTCCTGGAGGGGAAATGTGTTTAGTGGCCCATGGAGAGGAGACTCACGTGGAATGCCAGGGCGGGCCTGGCTTATGAAGTGCGCTGCGGAGAAGCAGGACTTACAGTGGATAGCAGCGGAGGCCACGCTGAGGAGCTCTGTGCCTGGATCCCTGCAGTTAACGAGATCTGTAATGAGGAGACGGACGTTGTCTCAGCAGGTGCCTGCCTTTCCCTGCACATGTGATGTGACCAGACGGGGACACCATACAGAGCAGAGACCACTGTAGAAGCCCCTGCTGCATTTCTCGACTTTCCCTTGTCCCACCAACCTGAGGACTTGTCTTGGATCCCAGGAAAGCCAGCTGTGGTCAGCCTTGCGTATCATGGCTATTCCTCTTACAGTAGCGATTAGCAGACTTGCTGGGGAGACCAAAGTATCTTATCTCCCTGTTCCAAGAGAGAAGGATGCAGGCCTCACTGCAGCCATGTGGCGTGGACGTGAGAATTTGGTGCAGTGGATGGGGGCTTGTTTTAGCGCAGATGGACAGGGCACTATAATTTCTGAACTTAAGCACATGGGTCCCTAAATAATCCTGCCTTCAGTGTGGCATGGACCATTTTGTAAGCCTGAAGGTGCCCTCTTCCCTTCTGAAGTTTCATATCCTTTCTCTTCAGAAGGTGCAACCTAATTGCATTTCTCATCCTGAGCAGAGCTTGCTGACCAGGAAAGGACACTTGGCATATTCGTTAAGATCCAAGTCACCCGAGAGGTTGTAGCAGAGCCCTGAGTTCTGCAAGAGGACAAACGTGTAGAGGTTTTATATTGACGTTGAAAACTTGCCATTAAACAGGAGAGGGGCAACGAGCAGGATGGGCTGGGCCTGTCAGTAGACTGGTTCTCTCATCGATCTGGAAGACTGTGCAGAAGCCTCATTTTCTCCTGACAGGCTGGGCTCTCACCTGTTGGGTCAGAGTGTGTGTGAGCCTGGTGGGTGGGCGCAGCTTCTCGGGCCCTCCTGGGAGTCTTCATGGCTTGTTGCCTTGTTCTCATTCAGGACGATCGCTTTCATTATAGACAGTGTCCTCCAAAACTCTTTTATATTGGTAAGTTTTTCCTCAAAAGGCATTTCTATTAGGTAATATTTGGGGAGGGGTTTGAGAATGAGTGAGTAGGAGTAGGTTATACTCCCGGCCCGATGCTAATTTATTTTCCACAGTTGAGTTTGGCAGCTGGGTTCGCTAGCAGCTGGGTTAGCAGCTGGGTTAGCCAGCAGGGAAACAGGAAGTAGGACTGGGACCCTGCCCTGGAAGCCCACCAGGGAAGCTTAGTCTTGAGTGACCTCATCCATCTCTAAAGAGCCTGTGCTTATTAATCTTTTTCCGAGTGTAATGGCCAAGTTTCTGTTACCTCCTGAGCACCTCCGTTGGTTCCGTTGACCAGCGTCACCCGTGTTAGGGGAAAGCTTCTGAGGGAGAGGAGTGGATACTGACTGAGCACTGACTGTGCCAGGCACTGAGCGAGGTACTTTCACAGGTTCTTGCTTGTGCCTCACGACAGTATTGTGAGGCAGCGGCTCCTTGCTGTCCGTTGTGGCAGCTGAGGAAGCTGAAGGTTGAGGAAGCCAAGGCTTTGAGAAGTTAGACGTCCACGTGGCCAGTCGGTGGTGGAGCTGAATCTGGAACCCAGACCTGATGGACTGCTCGGCTCATGCACAGGAACACACTGCCTCGCCCCCACCCCCACCCCCACAGCTGCATTATACACACACACACACACACACACACACACTCTCTCTCTCTCTCTCTCTCTCTCTCTCTCTCTCTCCCCCTCCCTCTCTCCCTCTCCCCTCTCCCTCTCTCTCTCTTTCCGTCTCCCTCCTTTCCTCTCTCTCTCTCTCTCTCTCTCTCTCTCTCTCTCTCTCTCTCTCTCACAGTTAGGAAGTGGCTGTGTTCCTAGTGTATTTCCCAGAACAGCATCTTGTATAGCTGCAACGATGTGAGGATTTTTAAATGCGGTGTTTTCTGGGGTAACTCGGCAACTCTCACCAGGCTGTCAGCCACCTGGTGGAGGGGCTGTGACGCTGGGCTTCCTTCCTGCCCCACTTCCCTCCCTCTTTGGTAACTCCCTGCCCCACCCCGCTGCCAACATGCCCGAGGGCTCTTGGTGGTCCTTCTGGAGTTGAGGTAACCTTGGTTAATAAGATCCCATCACTCAGAACA
Organism: Ceratotherium simum simum; assembly: GCF_057802395.1. Classification (NCBI taxonomy): domain Eukaryota; kingdom Metazoa; phylum Chordata; class Mammalia; order Perissodactyla; family Rhinocerotidae; genus Ceratotherium; species Ceratotherium simum. The sequence goes on from NC_141903.1 coordinate 87,442,814, forward strand.
GGGCCGTGCACCCAGATGTCCGATGTGAGCTGCTCGACTCCCCCTGACCTCGGAGAGGGGGCAGAAAAGGGGGCTGCCCACAGCACTGCGGCCCCTGTCTCAGGGTTCAGGCCCCTCTGAAGGGGGTTTGAGCCGTTAGAGCAAAGCCCTCTGGAAATGAAGCCATTTGTCCTTGGGAACAGAATGAGTCCTTGTGCAATCAGAAACAATGGGCATGTTGAGTCCCAGACCTGGGGTGACTGAAGCTCAGGCAGAGGCACATGTGATGATGACCTGGGTCAGTTCAAGGCGTGCATTCTTCATAGGCAAGGTTTTGTTGTCAACAAGTCCACTCAGTGTAATGATACTTAGTCAACAGCCATTAATGCCTGTTTTGAATAATTTCTCCAGTGAGTAAGTCATGAACTCTTCTTGGAGTTTTTTTTTCTTCTTCTTCGAATTTTAATTAGTGTAGTTTATTTTGTCTAAAAAAATCACCCTGTGAGAAATGGATGAAAAATAAGTATGGATAGCAGTGTTTTGTTATTTTTTAATGGCATTGTTTCCTTTTGTATTTTCATTTACCTGTGAAGCAAATACTCTGACGTCTCTGCTAGTAATTTGATTCCCCAGCAATAAAATTGGGTGTTGCTACTTTCTACTGTTAAGCAAAAGCTTCTGGTGCAAGTTTCTCAAAACTTAGCGCATTTAGAACCAAAGCAGAGTCCTGTAACTTTTAAACACGTAGCCAGTCCGCTGACACGGTTCCCCGAGTCACGTCCTGCTCTGCCGGGACCCTGTGCTGTTGGACTCTTTCTGATAAAATAAGGTGGAGCAGGCGGCGCGTGCCCAGAGTGCCCCGGCCGAGGCAGGAGCCCCGCGGTGGGTGCAGGACCTGGCAGTGGCCTCCTTCCTGGCTCATGCTTCCTGGAGATAAGGGTGACACCCCCCCCCCCCGACGGTTCCGAGAGTCTGGTCAGGGAGAACTTGAAACAAAGCCCAGCGACGGGGCTGAGAAGGCGGCCTGGGGGCTGGGAGCAGGGGTTGCTGCAGCGAGGCTGAGGTTCTGTGGGGCCGGAGGGGGCCCGGCCGGGAGGGTGGGGGGACAGGCGGCGGGAGGTGGCCGCGCGGGGAGGGCGGCGGCGGGGCGGGGCCTGCGCTCACCGCCCTCCTCCTCCCCCTCCTCCTCCCCCTCTCCCGTAGGTGAGGCCGGCCGGCGCGGGACGACATGGCAGCATGACAGCCCGGGACGGCGCCGCCGGAGGCCGCGAGAACGGAGCCCGCGGCTGCGGGGGGGAACGCCCGGGGCGGCCACGTCCTTCCGAGGCCGCCTGAGCGCGTCCCCAGCGGCCTGCTGGGCTCGCTGTGATTATTAACCCCGTGGACGCCTGACTCTCTCCGCCTTGAGCATCAATATGTGTCATGTCATTGTCACCTGTCGCTCGATGCTCTGGACCCTCCTGAGTATTGTGGTGGCGTTCGCCGAGCTCATCGCCTTCATGAGCGCCGACTGGCTGATTGGAAAAGCCAAGACTGCGGGCAGTGCCGAGCCGGCCGAGCAGGGCTCCCCGGGGCCCCACCACCCCACCCTGGGCATCTACGCGCGCTGCATCCGCAACCCCGGGGTGCAGCACGTCCCGCGGGAGACGCTGTGCGGGCCCTACGCCGAGAGCTTCGGCGAGATCGCCAGCGGCTTCTGGCAGGCCACCGCTATCTTCTTAGCCACGGGCATCTTCATCCTCTGCACGGTGGCCCTGGTGTCCGTCTTCACCATGTGTGTGCAGAGCATCATGAAGAAAAGTATTTTCAACGTCTGCGGGCTGTTGCAAGGAATTGCAGGTAAGTGTCGGGGAGAGGGATGGGGTCCCCGCGTGTGCGCTCGCTCACTCATTGGCCCGTTTACTGCCCCTTTTGGAGAATACCGTCCCCTGTGCCGTCGGGTTTCCTTTGCACGGCACTGCTCCCGGCGACACGAGCGAGCTGCCCTGGGGCTCCCTGCGCCCTGTTACCCTCAGCCCTAAAGGAAGAAGTGTCTGCCCCTGTCTCACACGTTCCTCTCCACGGCTTATTTCCTCCGGTTCCAGGTTGTTGGGTTTTGTTTGAGTAACTACTCCTCCTTTTTGCTTTTCCCATTAAATTAAAAGCGTGCTGTCCACGTCAGTGCCCCCACTGAGGAGTCTCGGTGTGAGGGGGCCCAGCTGCAGCAAGCACCCCGCGAAGGAGTGTGAGGGGGCTCATTCCGAGGCGGAGAGCCGGGTCCTGCCGCCCCCTCGCCGCGCAGGGTGATCGCAGCTTTGGGAGGGGAAGAGGCGGGTGCAGGAGGAGTTAGTAACAGCTGCTCTGTGTTTAATACCGTTCTGGTTTAAAGATTTTTATTTATTTTATTTTTTGCCCCCAAAGCCACAGTAGATAGTTGTATGTCATAGCTGCACACCCTTCTAGTTGCTGTATGTGGGACTCGGCCCCAGGATGGACAGAGAAGTGGTGCCTCAATGCGCACCCGGGATCCGAACCCGGGCTGGCAGCATCGCAGCGCGGGCACTTAACGACCAAGCCACAGGGCCGGCCCGTACCGTTCTGGTTTAAATTGTCTGTCTCCTGGAGCCTGACAGAATGTTCTGTGCACTCAGATCAGAAAAGACAAACTAACTCTTCCACTTTCTGGGAATTTCTCGCTAATAAGCTTGTTAGAAATTGGTGGAAAGAAAAGTGTGAGCTCTTTACTCACACTTTCGTGAATGTGAGCCAGAGGAGAGGCTGGGAGCTGCCAGGAAACTTCCCCTTCATAGACTCTCCCACGTGGGCTTGGGTGGGTCCTGAACCAAGAGAGTGTCGGTTTTTCTAGGCTTAAGGGACTTGTTCTGGGCAGCAGAAACACACACACACATCCTCAAGGAAACAGAGGAATAGACTCTGGCTTTGATTTTCAGGGAAAAAAAATCACTTTTTAAGCAGTCATAACCAAGGTCTTTATTAATCTGAACTCTAACAGGAGAAACAGGAACTCACTGAAAACCCTAACTCCAGGGCACAGGTGACATCCCTTAGCAAACCCTAAAGCTGTGCGTGTGGGACTCCTCAACAGGGAAGATAAGCGCTGAGCCTGCTGTCCAGGCCTCTAAATGATGAACTCGAGTCTGCCTTATAGCAAACTCTTGAGCTCAGCAGGGCTGACTCCTAAATAAACAGGTCAAACAACAGGTTTTTTCTAAACAGCTGATAAGATAGTGTTTTCTGTTCCTCAAATCTTAGCACCCCCCCCCCCGCCCCCGGTCGTGTGTGTGGGGGCACGGGTTAAGGGCCCAGAGAAATGAGAGCGCCCGCCCCATAGTCCTGATCTGTGTGCACGGGGGATGCACTCACAAGAGATCTCAGGACCCTCATCTCTTTACCGGCCAGGATCAGACAGACCCTGAGTGACCAGGTGCTCACCGGCACTCACGGGATGTGGGAGGCTGGGGTCGAATTTTCGGGTTTGCTACTAACCAGCAGTTTCATCTGAGATAAATGCACCACCTTGCAGCACCTTGGCATCCTCTTCTGAAAAATAGGGAGACTGGAAAATATGACCTTATGTTAGATTTTTTGTTCTTAGATTTTTGATTCTGTGAAGCTCATTGTCTCCTTTTGATTCACTTCCGAAATCTGAAGTTTATCCCCTTCAGCTGGGGATTTCACCTCCCAGAAATGTTACATGAGATGATGGGTCTCAGTACTGATGGTCTTTATCTCGTCAGAGAGATGCCCTACTTTATTCTCTTCACATACAGAATGCCTCAGGGTATGTGCTGATATGCTGTGTGTGTCTTAAAACTCTTGCTAAGAAGTGTTACCAAAAGCTTTTGAAAAGTCAAAGTAAATATGTAGATAAAGGGAAGCCAGCCACACAATTTATTAATCCAGTTGAAGAGCCCTGGTTGACTGGAGAGGCAGGTTCCTGGTTCCTGCGTTATTTCCCCGTACTGTGCTGTATTTGCTCATCCTCAATGGCTTCGTGCTTTTATTATGAGCTTTATCAATACGCTGGTTTGCAGGTGAGACTCCTGCTTTGTCATCCCTAGGAATGCTTTTCCTCCAGAGAAACTTAGTGCCTTCCAGCAAATCAGTGGCCATTACACTACAGTAAGGGGCGGGACATCTTGGGCCATAACACCACAACCTGTCTTTTACAGTCATTCAGAAGCAACTTGTAGATATCCTCAGTCTTAAAGACTGTTTACATGCAGTTTTTAATAAGGTGTTAGTCCAGTGAATTCAGGCTCTAAGAATGTGGATTAGTCCAACAAATCTTTAGTGCTCTTGTGCGCTATTTCACATAAATGGCAAGAGTGTTCGTTTTGGCACAAAGGTTAGTACATATCTTAAGTATTATTCATACGTGCCAGTGAGTTATTCCGACTTCTCTCTCTCTCTGCATCAGGCCTCTGGGAAGAAGGGAGAGGAGAGGGAAGTACTGGCAGAAACCAGGTGCTAGTCTGTTAGTCACCTGTCTCTTTCAAAAGTTTTGCATACATATAGCATCTCCAAGAGTCTGAAGTTACTCAAAATTTTACATTGGCAGGAGGCAGAGATTCCTTCATAGTCAGACGCCTCTCTAGGGGCCACTGACCTAAGGCTAAGGCCTGAAATACCGGAAGGAAGTGGTTTCTTTGCTCCTTCCAGCCTAGTGGCACCTCTCTGAGAAGAAGTCAGGGGAAAGGTGGACCAAGCACTAGTCAGCCGACTCCTCCTTTTTTGGAGGGGGGGGCACGTCTCTAAAGGATGCTCGGTGGGCTCTTTCTCCCCTAATGGTGGTCTCCACCAGGCAGCTCAAGCCAGCATAAATGGCAGCCATGGTCCTTGAATCTATGGCTGAGAAAGTTGCCCCACCTGTGTCTGAAGCAGCTGCCTTGCTTTCTCTCCTCCCGGCCAATCTCCCCGCATCTGGGCAGCCCCAGCCTCAGCCAAGGGCTTGCTGCCGCTGTGAGCATCAGTCTTTCTCTCCCCGTGCTCCTTCCTCTCAGCCCCGGGTCTATTCGGTATTGAAACAAATGGTGAGTGAGGAGGCTATTGCCAGAGCGACACAAAGATTCTTTGGAAATACCCTCAGACTGTGTTTATTCTTACAACTTTTATTTTGGCAAAAATGACATTTTAGTACAATGTAGCTGGATGAAAAAATTACAAGATATTGTAAGCATATTCCTCTACCAGACCTAATTTTAAAGAATAACTGGGCCACAGGCTTGTATAGCCTTCGTTGTCTATAAAAAGTATAACATAAATTATCAAAATCTTGATATTTTGATTTTAGAATTAGGTGTGAAAGAATCTGCTACCTCAGTGGAAATCTCAAAATCTGGGTTACTTAAAAAATAATAATAAAGTCCCACTGTTGACTATTAAGGTAACCCAGAGAGCAGGATTTGCCATCAAGGCCTAGCCTAATGGTGGGCACCCAGCTGACACTTCTAAATACTTGTGCACAGACGCCCTTGGTGTTCTCCACTCACTCTCAGCTGCAGTTAGAGTCCAGCCTCGCCTGGCCTGGGTCAGTCCTGACCGCACTTTAGAGTGAAATGTCCACTGATGGACCTCACGTCTCTAAGCCTGTTTTCTCACTTGTAGAATGGGTGTAACAGGAGCACGTACCTCAGGGTTGTTTTGTGACTTAAATTTGATAACAGATGAGAAAGGCTTAGGCGCAGTGCCTGGCCCATGGTAAATAATAAGGGACATCTATATGATTATTAAAGTATTTCTACTTTCTTGACAGGTTTTAGTATTTTTTTTTGTTTCTTAGAATTGCTGCTTTCTAAGGAATAGAGGTGCCTTTTATAGTCTTTAGAGTTGATCTTGTTCTGGTGGAATCCGACATGACCGCACCATATGGGGCTGTCCCCCGGCCCCCCAGTAGCCTGCTGTGTTGAGGCTGAAGAGTGTAGGGCAGTCCTGGGCTTTGCTGTGCCTACGGTGTCCTTGAGGCATTTTTTCTTTTTTTTAAAACAGAAGGTAGCAGTAGAATTGACAGGAAAACAAAGAACTTCTTCTCTTGCTCCTCTTCCCCTGACACTTTCTCCATTCCTCTCATTTGTGGAGACAGCTTCTGGCAGTGGAGTCCTGACTGCAGGTGGGTTCTCAGCCTCCCCTCGCAGAATAAATCCCAGGCTGCTCGATCTTCACTAGGTGAGGGCTTGTCCAGGACTTGGCAGAGCCAGACACACACATCAGCTCACAGCCCTCTGGGATTCATTACAAAGGCTGGGTAATTGGCCAGCAGGGCCGTTTTCGCCAGCTGTCTTCCTTAGGTTGTGACCTGGATGTAATCCGTGGTGAAACCGTAGAATGCAAAGATCCAGGTTTTCCATGACAGCATCAAGCAGTTTGTTTTTAGAAATGCATGTAGGGCTCTCTTAGAAGTCCATGGAATCCCCAGTGACTCAGGTTTGGGACAGAAGCCATTAAATGAGCTCAGGATTTGGCTGACTTGTGCTGGCTTGGACTGTTCCACTGGGGTTGCCACGAGGGTTGGACTAGCACATGAGCTGCCGTGCCGGGCTGTCTGCTGTCTCCCAGCCTTCCCTCATGTGCATGTTTGCTTCTTTGTGTTTGGTTGGCTCTCACACTCTCTACTCCCTGTAGCCCTCTGTCTGTCTCCACCCGTCCACCAGGATCTCCTCAGCAACTGCCCACCAGTCTGACCAGACGGATTGCTGTGGGGCTGAACTCTGCCTCTGCTAGGCTGGGCTAGAGGGTGTGCTTGTGGGAGTTGCTCTCTGCTGCAGTGGCTCAGGGCCTGGTGTGTGCAGGCTCAGCCTTCTTGGAAGTGAGCAATGATTGAGGATGAAGGAAGACAATATGAAGAAAGAAGGGAAAAGAATAAAAGGAGAAGAGTCTGAGAAGACAAGTGGAGAGTTTGGCCTTCCTTCTTGTAGAATTGCTGTGTCGTCAGGCGGACTGTGTGCGGAAGTACAGATGGACGTGTGAAATATCCCACTGTCACTGTCTGGGACTTAGTATTCCATTGCCATTTTTCACGGTGTGAAAAATGACCTTAGCATCGAGAAGATAATCATAGCTCAGCCTGCTCGCAGCATCCAGGTTGACTTATCCCATGCTCTACCCGTTCCTTCCCAGGCCAGAGGGACCTTATCAGTCATTGGAGAGGAGAGAAAAAGGAACAGGGGCTTGGAAACTTTAGGGAGAGGGAAGAGATTCCTGACTCCTACAGAGACCTTGACCCATTATTTTACACCTGGCTTTCTTTGAGAAGGTAGTGTGACTTTGGTTGCCCAATTTCAAAATACCCTCAAAGAAAAGGCATGAGGAAGGTAGAGGGAGCCACTCTGCTTTTCCTTCTCAGAACGAGCACTGGAAGCTTCTGGCTGTCAAAAGGAGGCTCTTCATTTCTGGCTCTCCAGACACATAATGCCTCCACCAGAAGTCAGGGCTAACAGCTCTGTATCTGAATCAATTTAAGAATACCGCTGATTATGACATATTTACTAATTTGTCAACCTTTAGTAATCTCTTGGTAAAAACTAAAGAATGCAGAAATGTAAGGCAGGCCAGAATTAAATTTCAATTCAAGGAGCTTTTATTGGATTCCCACTAAGTGTAAAGACCTGTAGACTCAGGTCTATATTTCTGGAGCTTCTGCTCCCATATAGCCATATTAGAGAGTCATTGTTTAATAACCTGTACCCTAGAGAAGCAAAAAATGTGTATATATATATATATATATATTTTTATCATAATATAAAGGGAACAAAGAACTCAACCGTATAGTTAGATAAAATACTCCTTAAAAGCAAGCAGACGAAGCAAACATTAATTTGAGTAAATCTGGGAACTGGGATCTATTTGTAAAGAATCAGCTGGAAGGTCTGGAAGAAAATTGCAAACTCGCTTAAAATTCAGATATAGCAATTGATATGCAAATAAAATGTGGAGAGGGGTTGGCCATGGTAACCACTTAATTGTAGACATATATTATCACAGAGCCATGATGATCTATGTTCAAATTCCATTAAATAATCACTTAAATATGGCTCTGAATATTTACACAAGCAGTTCAGGTACTGTTTTGAGAGCTTAATGCAACAGTGGTATTCTTCTAAGCTGTGACACCACTGCAGTAATCTGGGTCTCCTGTGAGAAACTGTGCTGTAGCACAGTCAGCCATATTTACAAGTTCAGTTATGAATATGTAGTCTTTCCAGTAGCTTTATTAATGGCCAGCAGTCTTCTTTTCTTAAAGTGAGCCCCAGTACAGATGAAATCTGAAATATACACATTGAGTAAACAAAGACAATATTAAAAATCTCAAACCAAAAAGCATAGTAGCTATGTGTTCAGAGTTTGTAGATGCCAACGGCAAGGCGCTAGTGTTGAAAAGATGGCACCCAGTTCATTGTAGGAATTATTTAACATTATCTGGACCCCAAGTCCTTAGCAGGCAAGAAATTTACTTATTGTTCTGAATGTTTCATAGCTATTGAGTCAGTAACTAAATTTTTAAAAGTGTCTTTTACTCTGCTATACACTGCATTTTATTTATTTTGACAGCTTATTTTGAATCATCAGTGTATTTTGGTTATAATCAAACACGAGCTCTTTCTTAATCCTGCATGTCAGATAAATAATTTATCAAGAAAATATTTCATGAATTTCTTCCAGTTGCTTATAAACAGTTTAGGAAAAAGCTGCTGACGTGGAATGCAAAGGAAAACTTTATCACTAACTCATGGGAAGGAATAATCTGGCTAAGATGCATTTTACAGTTAAGAGTAAAGGCGTTGAAAACTGCCAGTAAAGTAATTTGCGTATAAATAGGAATCATTGCTGAGAAAGACTTAGGGAGGCTTCAGTGCGGGAGAAATTGTGTCTTTCTTATAGATTCCATTCTGAGGGCATATTCTAAGGGCATCAGACACTTCTTAATTGATGGTCGTTAATTTTGAGTAATTATAACAGAAGCTTCCTCTGGGGGCCTTGGTTGTAAGGTCTTTTATGACAACTATGCTCTGATTGTCTTGCAAAGAATTCCCTTTATGTTGCTCTATCATCCACTCTCCACCCCCACCCTGGAAGAGTACTTTTCTTGCCAATTATAATTCCATGGGAGTGTTTTTAGTAGAAGACCAATACCCTGCTAGACTCTCCCAGAGAGAAGACAATGAGCATTAATACAAGCTTTTTAAAAAAATTATTGACACCTGAATCTTCACTTTTCCTCTCCTTCCCCTCACAAAATCTTGTTGGTTAAAAACTGCTGATGTTATTGATCATGTACTAATAGGACATGTAGATATAATCTGCTCCACAAAGACTCTGGTCATCAGCTGAAAACTCTTTTCATTACCAGTGAACCCTCCGACCTCCAGTTCCTGATCTGGCTGGCGAAGCAGAGTTATTCACTATCAAAGTTGGGCCCAATCTAGCTTGTCCATAAACTCTTGAAAAAATGAGGTGCAATGAAAACATGTTCAGATTCTGGCTTCCAAAGAGACAGAGAACTCCAAGAGCCTCCTTACTCTTTACCCCATTACCTGCAGTAAACAGACAGGCTTCTTAGAAAGGTGTCCCCATCCTAACACAGCACCCTCCGCACCCCCTTCTTCCCTCAGGGGGGCCTCTCGCCTAGTACTTACTGCCTTTGAGCGAGTGCTGGTCCACTCGGGGCTAAGGTTTCCACAGTCCACAGCAGCAGAGAGAAAGATAAGGGCAATCTAGTAAGATTTCATAGAGCTAAATGTATTCAATTTAAAAAACGATCCTTTATTGTCAGATTACATTCTTCACCCTTTTTGTGTTAAAATATCCTTTCTTTTATGAAATGATGATGAGAAGAGATAATGGTTATTTTCAGTGTCCTTATATTAGTAAAATGAAAATGTTGACCTCCCAATAATTTTTCTGGTTGTTGTACTCGTGTGTGAAGTCCAGAAGGTGGGAACCACTGTTCTGGAATATAAACCAGGCTATAGATCGTGTCTTTTTTGCAGTTCCATCTCTAGTGTTCAGAATGGGCCTGCTACATACATAGTAGGTGCCCTGTAACTGTCTGTTCACTGACAAAAGCATGATCTCTGCTGTGCTATGCTGGTGAATGTGTGCCAGCACAGTCGGAAATATCTAGGTATTGGGAAAAGAATAAAGGAATCAGCAAATGCTGCTAGGTAATTCTGACATGGATTCTGCCCTCCCAGACAGAGGATAAATAATTAATGGAACCATCATCCAAAGAACCAATAGGACTCATTTCAGAACTGGCAATCACTAAAACCAAATTCTGTGTGGCTTTATGGAATAAATTTTCAATGAAAAATTTAAAAAACCTTAGTGTGCAAAGTGATTTTAAAGATATAGATTAACCAAAGATGGCAATTCTTGGGCAGAAATCCTTGATTCATGTTATAACTAATACTTTATATTACTTTTATTTATAAATACTGTTCAAATACCCCCAACTCTGAATGGCTGCCATTTTGGTACTGAGGATACCAGTACCTCAGTGGCGCGTCCTGGCATCTGAGGAGTTAAGCAGGCTAGAATACCATTGCGAATTAGCTTTGGAGCTTGGGAGGCACGGAACCAGAACTCTCCTTGGGTGGAAGGAAGAGCCCTGGGTGCCATCATCCTGGTGTCTGCAGTGTCATAAGCAAGATTTCATGAGAGCCAGATGCCTAAGATTGAGAGCAGCATCCCCTGCATGTGGACATTGAGACAAGCAGATCTCTCGTTAATACAGGATTAACTCAAACCTACCATGTACAGGTAATGGCACAAGGATTCAGGGGTAGGAGGAGGTCAGGAAAGACAAAAATCAGCTCTGTTCTGAGATTTAAGGAAAGCTACTTGGAGGAAGTGAGATGGTTAAACAATGGCCTGACCTGCTGGAGGGGATGTAATTTGGGGCTAAGAATGGTCTCGGTGCTGGATTTTGTCTAATCAGCTACAGATGTCTGTCCTGGACGTAGGATATGTTTTCTTGTGGATGGCGTTACTGTTCTAGGTGCATGTGCAATTTCAGATGGTTCCCAAGTATGCAGGATCTCAGAGCACAGACTAAAACGTAAGCGGATTATACGGCTTACATTTTTCTCCTCTAGTCTGATGGGTTTTGTGCTCACAAGGGTGTTCCACATCCTGCAGAAGAGGACATCATAGTGAACCTTATGTTGTTCTGACCTGTTCACTAGCTTTTCTTTCTAGAAGTTTCTTTGGCCAAGGGTAGCCAAAGTGGCATCTATATTGCAGTAGAAGGCTGGTGACACTCAGATTGTAATGGAAGAGAAGGTGTGGATGGAACTTCAGCTTGTTGTTGTCTTGCTGTAGGGTTCGCAGATCAACCTGCCTGACAAATAGGTGACCCTTTATTTTGGTGCAGGCTTCCTCTCCCCATCGTCCCCGTGCAGCGCTCCTGTGGTTTCCTCACTTGATACCCGTGCTTCATCATCTGCTCTCTGTTATCTCATAGGTATAAGTAAGCTAGCTTTTGAGTACATATCAATCTCCCCTCTTCTGCTGGACAAATGCTTTTGTTTTGGAAGCTGGTCTCTGGTTTGCAGTAAAGCAGCAGTCCACTACAATGGCTCAGGAGTGGACTCTGGAGCCCTGTTGCCTGGATTTGAGTCCCAGCTCTGCCACTGATTACCTATGTAGCCTTACTTAATCCCTCTGCGCCGCAGTTTCCTTACTTAATCCCCGTCTGCCTCAGTTTCCTTATCTGTTACAATGATATTAATAGTACCAACCTCATAAGATTGTTACAAGGATGAGATGAGTTATATTTAAAGTGCTTAGCCAGTGCCTGGCACATTGTAGTGCTCAATAAACATTAACTGCTGCCGTTGTTATTATAACAGTTACCATTATGACCATTAAAAGGTTCTAATCACCTTACAAACTTCCAGCTTTAAAGTATTAGTTGTGAATGTATAAAATTGGAAGAGCGTGTTTATAGCTTCAACTTCATATCACCTTTACTTGGAATCTACCATTTTTATCATAGAAGACTCTTCCAAAAGGTTCTTCCATAGATGTGAAGACTAGAAAGGAAATGGGAAGCAGAAATGATATGGGAAGGTGGTCAACGACACAATATGTGTAGAGGACTATGTCGTAGGCACTGAGTGTGGATTTGGGATGGAGATGGAGACGTGGAAGCAAAGAAATTGGGAACACACGCCTTACCACTGTCAACAGGTTTACAATTGAATGGGAGTTCTGAGCCAAAAATACATGCTTTGAGGCCTCTAGGAGGTCTCGGAACCAATGCTATTTTATTATGGGACAAATGCATATTATGTCACAGTAAGACTTCTATTTTTTACAGTCATTGCTCTGAATAGTTTTCCAGATAGTTGGTTAACCATTTACTTGGTTATGAAATTCTTTCTAAGTTGCATCTCCTCTTTCTTAAAACAGAGTGTAGGGAACCTAGAGTAGCCTTGTCTTGGTGACTGAGAATGATCACCACAGAGTGTCTCCAGAGTCCCTGCTCATGAGAAGTATACAGGTTCCTACCATGATCTTTGGGAAGAGAATAGCTTGATGGCAAATTCAATGGATGGAACTGGATGTGAGCTGAAACAATGTGCCTTCCTCGCAGCACAGCCTTAATATCTGACAGTTTGCCTTGGGGAAAGAAAAAATGTCCCCACCTAAAAAACAGTTGATGACCTACAAATAGCTATTAGGGACTGCCAAAATGACTTCCAGCTGTCAGCATGGAAGATGACTTGGGGAAAAATAAAAATTTAGACAGAAAAGAGAAAATGTTAACTAGCATGCATAGGGTTGTTGTTTAGCACTCTGTACGTCAATTGTTGTACCACATGATGGTCCCAGACTTAGAGTTAAATATCTAAGCATGTTATTCCTCTACTGGGAGCAGAGAAACATCCCCTGTCACAGATCCCCACTCTACCCCCACACCAGAGGTTGTTCTGTGACATTGCTCTCAGGGCTGCTCGTAGGAGTGGGTATTTTCCTGGGCTGTAGAGCGGTTGTACGTTCTCTGTGTTCAGTGCTGGCACCTTCTGTTGGTCTTTCCATTCTCCAGGCTCATGCTGCTTCTAGAGACCACCCTTACCTCTTCTGCAAATTGCCGTGGTCCACCTCCTTCTTCATTTTCCCTTGTACCTGCTGCCTTCTGTCACCTGTCATTTTCCTGAACTTCTCCAGGTTTCTTCCTGCACTGCTGCTCCCCTCCCAGCTGGTGTCCTGGGCAGTTCCCACAAGTCAGCCACGGCCTATCTTTTCAGGTGTCCTCGCTGCAACCAGGCATAGTTGGAATCAATTTCAGAGTTTTGAGGCTAAACTAAGGCTGATCTCAAGATAACTGAAAGTTTATTACATTTAATTGACTTACTACTTTTCTATGTGATCTCCCAACAAACATCCGTATTCTGTAGCCAGAAAGGAGGTTTTCAGTTCTTGCAGTCAAGTAAAAGGGCAGTCCCACGGTTTGGACTGTGTGTTTCATTAGTAAGTATGGCAGTGTTGTATTGGCCAAAATGCCCAACCTCTGGGATTCATGTTATCAAATGAAGCTTTTCCTCCAGCCATTTAAAAAACTTGAGAAGAACTTTCCACATTGGCTTCATTTAGAAAAGGTAACATAATCCACATCACAGCACTCTATCTTTCCATTCCTCCAACAAATACGTACTGAACACCTACTCCACGTCATACATAGTTCTACGCAGTTGGGATACACAAAGAGTAGATTGCACAAAGTTCTCTGTCCTCATGGAGTTTACACTCAAGCTGGTGGAGACAGACAGTAAACCAAATAAGTAATAATATAGTGTGTTAAAAGGTGATGGGTGCTATGGAAGGAAAAAAAATGGTGTAGCCAAGATAAGGGAGGTTGGGTGTGCTGGGGTGCTAAGGAGGGAAGCTGCAGTATTCAATAGGGTCGTCAGGGTAGGATTCAGGGAGAAGAGATTTAACCAAAGACTTGAAGGAGATAAAGGAGTGAGCCATATGGGCAATCAGGAGAAGAGCTTTCCAGGCAAAGGAACAGCTAGAATAAAGGTCCAGAGGCTTTGCTGATAGTCACGTGGACTCTAGGAGAAAGAGAGGAGTCAAGGATGATTCTAAGGTTTCTGACCTGAGCTGGTATAAGAACTGAACTCCTGTTTGTTGAGACAAGGTCCACAGGGTGAAGACCAGGTTTTGACGCGGGGCGTGGGAATCAAGAGTTAGGTTTGGACATAAGTGTCAAGCACTTTGTTAGACATCCCGATGGAGGTCACGTAGGCAGTTGGAGTTCAGAGTCTAGGAGATGTCCGCCTCGAGGCAGTCTTTAAAGTCTTGGGACCAAGTGTGATGGGTAAGGAGAGTGTAGAGAAGAGGACAGAGGATTGAGCCCTGGGCACATGGTGTTTAGAGATGGGAAAGGTAGGAAGAACAGCAAAGGACACCGAGAAGGAAAAGCCAGCGAGGCTTCCCACCTGGAGGGAGGACACTGGCAGATGATCTAAATTCATGCGAGGACTGTCCTGTCTTAGTCTCGTTTAACCCACTCTGTCACTACTTTTTGAACTTGCTGATGGAAGCTCTCACACCCACTAGGCCGGGACTGCTCTCTGCACTGTGTCCCAGAATGGGGATGGGATACAGGAAGCCAGTGGCTCTCTGCTCTGACTTGCCTTCCTCCTGTTAGAGAGATGGCTGCCTGGGGCGAGAGGTAGGGCTGTGGTGGCAGGGCAGCCTCCTGGCCTTATGCTGTAGTGAACTGAGCTGGGCCAACAGGACTGGAGCTCAGGCTACGCTAGGTCCACACCCTAGACTGAGGCACAGGGTAGACCTGACAGGGATAAACAGCCTGATGTGAATTTTTTTTTTTCATTTTTCAGAGATCTTTTGAAAGGGGAGTGGATGTTTGATAATTAAATGGTCTCCTCCTGTGTTCCTAAATGAGTCAATGGATGTTTCAAAGCCAGAAATAAGTTGAATTCTTGATCTTTGTTACCTGAGGTTAACTGTGACACACCCATCAGGTTTCTGGTAAATGCTAAGATGAAATTGTGATGTAGGGGCCGGGCCCATGGCGGAGCAGGGAGCAGTTAAGCGCATGCGCTCCACAGCTGGCAGCTGGGGTTCGGATCCCGGGCGCGCACCGACGCACCGCTTGTCAAGCCGTGCTGTGGCGGCATCCCATATAAAGTAGAGGAAGATGGGCACAGATATTAGCCCAGGGCCAGTCTTCCTCAGCAAAAAGAGGAGGATTGGCATGAATGTTAGCTCAGGGTTGATCTTCCTCACACACAACAAAAAAAATTGTGATGTATACCAACAGGAATAAAGCTTTTCTGCCCTTAAGAGGCTCCGAGTCCTGCTGGGATACTGCTGTATCCTCAGGGCTGAGAATAATGCCTGGCACTTAGTAAATAGTTGTTGAATAAGCATACAAGACAACATACTGTGATACAGAGCTGAAGAGGGTTGTGCTCAGGGTAGTGGCAGCACACAGAGAATAACACTTTGGCAGGAAGTGGTGACAGATGTTTCACATAGAGGTGACATTTGGACTGGGAGGAGGAGGACATTTCCAGGTGGATGAGTGCCCAGGGGGTCAGCATGAGTAAGAGCCCCGTGTTCAGGGAATGGGGATGTGTCTCATGTGACCAGCTTCCTTGAGTATCACTGGCCTGGACGTGTGTAAAGCCTGTGACGCCCTACCCCAGCCCCCTCCTCAGCGCCTGCGTGGCCACTCATTACCGCGCCTGGCGCCAGGTCAAGCACACAGTGTGCATTCAGTGGACACGCCTCAGGAATACCTAGCTGGAGCCCAACTTGATCAAAACATACTAAGCTGCTGTCAACTGTGTGCTGGGAACTCCCTCCCCAGAGATATTAGGATATTTCATAGCTTTAAAATGAGCTTCTCTATTACGACCTAGTGGAGGCTGAGTGTTGTGCCCCTCACTGGGGTCCTCTCCACAAGCTGCTGCTAATGGGAGCAGATGGCCTTCTTTTCCTCCTGTCCTTAGACATTCTCCTTTGCTAACTGAGGTCGAGGTCAGTCTCTGCTGTTTGGTCTGGAAGCCCATCTGAAGAGGAAATGGGAGTGTGGTGGCCAAAGACTCACTGTTGTTCTGAAGAACAGAAGCCAGCCCTTAGTTCTCACGCTTCTCAGGCCAGGAAAAATGGCCTTCTTCCATACATGGTGGGTGACCCACAAAAGACAAGAAGCCTGGAGTCCTGCCCTTGGCCAGCAGGTGGAGAGAGGGGCGATTGTGTGACTGGTCTGGAGGGAAGGGGGCGGCGCTAAAACAGCCGGGGATCCTTTCCCGGCTCCCTTCACACACTGGAGAGCTGAGGTTCAGACTCGGCTCCCCCGTTCCTAGCATCCTATGCTCTTAAAACTCAAGGTGGTCATCTTCAGACCAAGTAAAATATTATTTATTGTATTTAGCAACTCCTAGTCTTTCCAAAATTGGGGGCTTGGCAGAATTATGGAAATGTTTTTCTTCCCACCTAAGGGATTTGATTAAAATGTGTATTTGATATCATATTATTTGATTTCAGGGCAGTAGCAAGAAAATTACCTAAGACATATAATTTTGTGGCTGGTCTAATCACAGCCAGTGCTGAATGCTGATCAGAATGCAGGAAGACTAGGACTTTCCTTTTCCTGGCATGTTTCATTCTTTTTTTTTTTTTTAGCCCCTTCTACGTTTTAGACACTGGAAACAAAGCGATGAGACACAGCTCCTACCCTCTCAAAGCTCATGGAGTTTAATTATTTGAGTTTAAACCCAAACCATATGTTCAGGTTGCCCAAAGAGACTCTGAAAATTCCTGTGTGCAGTAAGGAAGGTAGAACTGTTGGGAATCTACTGTTGAGTCTGAAAGTTCCTTCCAGGTAGGGGGAAATATTACTAAAACAGCAGAGGGGCGTGGTGGGCACTGTGTTGTGGTAGCTGGTACCCAGTGATCGTGAGAGAGCCAGCACCGTATGCTGGGCCTCCATGAAGGTGTCAGGGCTCTGTCTCCAGCCTGTGGTGGCATCTGGAAGGTAGTTCAAGTGACTAAGCCTCAGTTTCTTCTGTCTTCCCCAGATAAGGTTGAGTCATCTCCCAGGTGAGCCCATGGTGAGCATGTGCTGGCATCTTCTAATCCTCTTGGTACAATGAACTGGGAGTCTGTTAGCAAGAGAGAAGATAAGACACAAGGATGATGATATCTTTTATGGTTGTGGAGAATGGTACCTTCTTGGGTACCATCCTATCCAGTTAAGCCACGGCAGAGGGTACTGGCCCTCTGATTACTTCTGGTTTCTTTTGGTGGTGGCTGTTTTCTTTGGTTGCTGGCCAGCATCATGCTCCCTGCTTTTCCTCCTCTGCTGGTGGACCTGCCACAGCTCAGCCAGACACCAAGGAGAGATGCCAGTCAGAAGCAAAGCAGGTGCCCACTGGCCTAGTCCCTTACTTTGTCGCCCTCCACAGAACAGACACACATACCCCAAAACAATGATGCATTTAGACAAGGCAATGGAAAGGCTCCAGAGGCCACTACAGGCTGGCCCAACTTCAGGAACTGCTTTTTTAATAGCTATAGAAGGAGATCAGACCATTCTTGGCTTGGCTCTTATGTGAAACTCAATCCAGAGCACACCTCACCTTCCATTTGGCCTCTGGACATAACCCACAGCCAAGCTGATGGGCCCTGGGAGCACTCCAGATTGAGGACCAGAAAAACCACGCCGTGTTTGCAGCAGATTCAGTGTATCTTACTGTATTCTCTTGCCTGGTGTCTGATGTGCCTATTTAAGAAGTCATGGACTTTAATTCTGTCTCATTAGCTGGTGTCATCAAGCCCATTTGGAATTCAGGGCACAGGTTTGCTTCTAAACCCTGGGATTCGCAGGCCTAGAACAGGGCAGTGTGACAGGATGAGCCAGCCAACCAAGAGTCTCCATTTCCTTTCCTGCAGACACATTTCATTCTTACTGATCAGTATTTGTCAAAGTGATTTTACTGTTTTTCCCCAGGGACACTATGGTTTAGAAATATTTTAAGTTGCACTGATGTTAATAAAGTATTAAGGGCCTCTATGTGCCTCTATGTGCCAGCACTATTCTGAGCCCTGGCTTTAGAGCAGTAAACCACATACACAAAACCCTGCCCCTGAGAAGTTTCAAGTCTAGGATGGAGACGGAGAACAGTCACAATAACTTAGAAAACTACTAGGTTGAACCATATGAAATGGCCATTTTTATAGGTAAAAAATGGCCAAATATTGGCAGTTTCATATGACTCAAAGTAATCTATTTGATGTTAGTAATAAGTGCTAAGGAGAAATAAAGCCTGGAAGGAGGGTAGCAAGGAGGGGAGAGAGAGGTGGTAGAAATTTTAACTAGATTGGAACGGAAGACCCCAGCGAGAAGGGGCATTTGCAGAGGCCCTGGAAGCCGTCTGGAAGGAGGGCACCGTGGGGGACAGGGAGGGCAGGTGCGAAGGCCAGACAGGGCCGGTGTGTCCCAGGAGAGCCAGGGTGGCAGGGCAGAGAGAGCAGGGTGAGAAAGGCAGAGGTGAGTTCAGACAGGTGATAAGGGGCCGGGCCACACAGGGCCTCGAAGGGAGAGAAAGCTGGATTTTACTCAGAGAGATGGGAGACTTTTATGGGCTTTTTCGCAATAATTTTACTAGAATCTGTTGGGATGATGTTTGTGACTAAGGAATGCTTGTTCGGGCCGAGGAACCGCTGCTCAGGCTGCTTAGAAGCTCTCCTGGGCCCCGAGGGCAGTGAGGGAGGACTAAGTGTGGCAGACCCCTGAGAAGCCACCTGAATCACTATACTTTCTGAAATTCCTTTGGTAGAAAAGCCTTTTTCTGAATACCCAGGAAGATGATAAAAGTCATTTTTTTCTTGCTTCCCTGCAGGCCTGTTTTCCTTCTCTGAGTCATACATAGGCCTTGCATTTTCCTGGCATTAACCATGTGGATGGCAACTCTGATGAGTGCGGGGGAGAGGTCCACCAGCCAGGGCAGGGGAGAGCGGCGACTTCCTCCCCCTGACCCCCGGCCCTCTGAGACTTGGGATAAGACACCCTGTGTTTGTCTAGGCTGGCTGCCCGGGTTGGGAGTGCGTGGTTTCGGCACACATCACGTCTGCTGGGTCTTGCAGACACACCACAGCCCACTTTTTATTACCCTGTGGGCTTATTAATATTCAAGCTAAGGATTTTGGCGAACTGATAAGCATGGTACCTTAGATGATAAAAAAAGTCTCCTGCTGTCCTCATTCACAGAGTGATGGGCCGGGAGCAGCTGCAAGATTTTAGCATGGCCTGAAGCTCTTGAGGAGCCTTGTCTGAGCTCTCAGGAAAGAGACACCTAGGAGAGTGAAGGAGCGTACTGGAGTGAATGTTCCAGACTGTGCTGTGAAAAGGGGTCTGACGATATGAAAATAAGGATTATATTATTTAATTGCTTTAGAACTGCCTACTTCCCAGAAGGATCTGAGACAGCCAAATTAGGGTATTTCGTGTGTCTTCAACCAACCAGAGCCCAGCACAGGGTAGCAGAGCTGCTATGATGTGACAGCAAACTCCATGCTTTGTCTTCTGTCCCTCTCATATTAAAATGCATTAATTGTACTTATTGGGTTTGTTTAAGCCAGGTAATACAAATGACGTGTGCAATTAATATTTAATTGTAGCCACAATTCAAATATGAACCCTCTGGTCTTTTAAAGGGAAGAGCGCTAATGCTCCCTTGCCCAGGGCCTGCCCTAGAGCGGGACAGCAGAGGCTGCCGGCCAGAGTGCCTCTGAGTCCCTGGAGAAGTCCCTGCGGGGCGGCTTCACAGTTCCCAGGGTGGGAACTTAGGACCAAGGTTCCATGTACCTTGGGTGAGGTTTCCTAGGGAATGAGCTGGGGATTCGTCGAGATTTATCATAGGCCTTAGAAAGACGAAAGAATTAGCACAGTTTTGGATCTCCCCAGCTGAGTAAGATCTGTGCCAGTGGCGACAAGTTTATTCTTTCAAGGGTGCTAAATTGTAGCCTGGGTTCTCCCCCTGTCTCCAAATTATTACACCTTTCAAAATGTACCCTCAGCAACAAGCTGCCCTGCTTATCCATAACTGGTCAACTTTAATCTGCATGTGCTTCCACGGCGGTCCGGGGAGGGCGGGGTCTGCCAAAGGCCTTACCCTATTGCCAGGCCCTGTGTTCAGTTTTGTGGTTATTGTTATGGACATAGAGAGTACTCTTTATAGACTTTAATACTTACTACCACCTTACAAGGATTAGCCCATTTTACAGGTGAAGAATCATGTTAGACAGGTTGAGAGACTTTTCTAAGGCCACCCAGCTCACAGATGGCAGAGCTTGGATTCAAACCTCTACCTTACTCCAGAGTCAGAGCGCTTAACTACTAACGGACCCACCTCTGAATTTAGTGAGTCTTTGCTGTGATCCATTATCTTGCTGGTTTCTGTCCTAGCCTCACACCAGACTATAGGGGCTTTTCTGCTGTGTGATTTCTTGCCTTATTAGTGGGTTCACATTCCAACATGTACAAAAGAGGCTAAAAATATTTCTAATAAAGAGATGACATTTCTTAATCAGGTCAGATTAGTTGCATAAAACAGTCCCTAACACTTGCCATGTGGGACGGATGCCACAGCCTAAAGCAGGCGAATCAGGTAACAGTTAGAACCCATCTGTACGTTACTCGCTTTGCCAGAGCCGGGTTTCACCTGTCTTCTCTCCTGCCCTCAGGCCTGTTCCTGATCCTTGGTTTGATCCTCTACCCTGCGGGCTGGGGCTGCCAGAAGGCGATAAGCTACTGCGGACACTATGCATCGGCCTACAAGCCTGGAGACTGCTCCCTGGGCTGGGCCTTCTACACCGCCATCGGTGGCACAGTCCTCACCTTCATCTGCGCCATCTTCTCCGCGCAAGCAGAGATTGCAACTTCCAGTGACAAAGTGCAGGAAGAAATCGAAGAGGGGAAAAACCTTATCTGCCTCCTTTAGTCTGGAAGAGACGTTAATGCCATTTTCTTCCTTGTGTAACCTTGTGAAACAGTCCACCTCTGGTTTTGTCATCTGAGTCAAGTGAAGAACTAGTCTTTACGTACCAGAGCCACATTCCACAGCCCCGAGCCTTACCAGGACCCACGAGAGGCAACTTCCAGCTGAGCATAAGGACTGCACGTGAGGGCCGCAGTGCAAATGATAAGGGATGGAACATGAAAACAGTACATAAACCCTGACATACGGCTGACAAGCTCTGTCAGACTCCATCTCCCCCAGGGCCCAATGAAGGATAATGATCTAAAGCATTAAAGCAGCAGTTTCTCTGGTAACAGAAGAGACTGTTAGCCAGATTTACAGGCTGTTTTGAGAAGCATTTCTGCCACAAGCTTGCATACCTGTGAGCATCTCTGCCTGAGGATGAGGTTTGGGGGTTGGTGTTTTTGTTTCTGTCTAGTTCTTTCACGTTGTCTCAGTTGGAGACTACAGCGCAGACTACACACCTACTGGGGATAGGATGTGTGCTAAAGGGCAGAGCAGGACACTGTCTCTTGCTTAGCTGACAAAGGGGTCGGCAGGGACAGTTGGAATCCTGTTCTGGAACTTATTCTAGGCTGAATTCCAGGGTGAGGTGGATCAATCGAACTGTCACTCCAAGATTTTAGAAATTTGAGTAAAGAAAGAATAAGGATCTGTACAATCATGAGAATAACAGTACAAAATTCTGCTAGTGAAGACAAATTCATTCCACTTTCCAGCAGCCGGGCCAGCGCCACTACTGGCCCAGTCTCTTCTTTCCCCGGAGAGCACGTGTTCTTCTCCTAGGGTTAGGATGGTGCTTTGACTGCCAAAGGAAACCTCACTGTTGCCTCGTTCCAGGGACAGAGGTCTCCAAGCCAGCTGTGACTCATTCCCATGTTCCCTGGGAGAACTTGCCAGAATCTCAGCACTTGCGAGGAGACCTTTTCCCACTGTTTGGTAACCATGCTGTAGTCAGCTGTATTTCCAACCCCAGCAGCAGCAGAATGGCATTCGTTGCAGAAAAAAAGGAGCTAGTCATGGGAGTGAAGTTTTTCTAGTTACTGGTGTTGATCCTGAAAGCAGACTGAAATAACATTCAGTTGCTGCCACTGGCGAGTTGCATCAGAGGCTTCATTCCCAGGAAAGCAGAGTAGAAAGTTAATGCAAAAAGAAGAGCTAGACCAAGCTCATAGCACCTGCCTGCACCTGTCTACAAAAAGAATTGACTACCACTATTGAAAAGGATTCAGGGGCTTTTAATCTAGTTTCTATAAGTTACCAATATAATTGATTCAGGAATGGTATTAGCCAACACCTCAAATTTACTCTGGAATGATTTAAGTGGCCAGAAAACCTAGTCTCTTATTACCTTGAGCTTCAGAATTGCAGAACGATATAGAAACACTCCTTAGCAACTTAAGCAAGTAGAGTGGACCTGCCAGACTTCTGGAAGGATTGAAAGTATAGGTCTCTTTGGGTTTATGAATCTGCTCACTTGAGGACTGGCTTTGTTTTGAAAATTTAACAAATAATTCCTACGCACCTTCTCTGGGCAAGGTATTGTGTTCTCAGTGCCACCAGGCATAGAACCGTGATCCAGATTTTACAACCTTGCCCTGAGGAATCATTTTAAAGCTGTGCGAGTCTAACACCATGCCTTGGTGCAGAACAAATAATTGCTTTATATATAGATGGACTTGCATTCCTTCCTGGCCTTTGGCCTATACCAGAATCATCTTATCTCACGGATGAAGAGCTAAGGGCAGGAGGAATAGGAGTGCCAAACCAGGCCTTACTGAGTTCACCGTTCTTAGAGCCAAGTTCAGAATAAGCAAAATGTAAATCCTGTGACTTTTTTTGAAAAGAGAAGGGGTAAATACGCTCCTCATAGCAGCCTACAGTAAAGGCTCGGGAAAGAGTAACCCCATCTGTGACACCACACAGAAACAGGTTCCGGCACCACTGGACAGGGCTCCCGTCCCTGACTGTGCGTTTCTGTGCCCTAACCAAGTCCCCATGCCACCACAGTAACTACTTTTCATTAAAAAAAAGCAATTCCCTTCATCAGGCAAATAATCTTGATAAAGACAAATTTTTTTAAAAAACTTATCGAAAGATTCACCCTACTTTTTTTTCAGTACGAAATAGAGAACCCATTATCTAACACTAATTTTACACTCTCACACTCCTTACAGACGAGTCATAAGCCAGAGGCTTCTCTGAGCGTATCCACCTTCTTTGCTGCCCGATGCTTGCTGGCTAAGGTGGTGGCATATCCTAGGTCACCCTGACAACAAAAGTCACCAAGGAGAACATGACCTCTCAGCCAGAAGAAAGTCACTTGACAGTGTTTACTTCATTAGTCTGAATGCTGCAGAAGACAAGAAAAAACACATGCACACACACAAAACCCCAAACCACTAGAAATGATGGAAACACTGACATAGTAAGCAGAGCAGAGACCGAGTAAAAGGTAACGGGCTTTTAAGCCTTCAGTCCATTAGCCAGGCTTTGGTTGGGATGAATGGAACATCCAGAATCCTGCTAGTCTAGACCAAAACTGCACAGCTGTTTAAAAACCACTGAATATGAGGAATGTGTGAGAAATATGTTAAAACAATTAGACTGATTGTTGACCCACACCTATTTCTCTAATAAATTTCTATCAATCACCTAATTGCCTCAGTCTAAAAATCTAATATACCTGGGCCATTATACTACCAGAAAAGTCTTATTTATTTTTGCTTGTGTCTGTGCTTAAAGTTTTATGATGGGCTGTGATTCTCAACGAACTCCAAGAAGGCAGAAATCTTCGCCTTGGAGTCTGTGGATTCTTTAAACCTGTGTGCTAATTCAGCAATGTTACATGAAGTGTGTGAGGGTTTTCTATAGTTTTCAAACATCTGTGGTGTAATGATCTTTGTTAAACATGTATTCTGTAAAGTGCCATAGTCTTTTTTTATGTGTAGCATATTTAAAATATATATATGTATATTATACATACACAAGTCTGTGTGAAAGATGTGCAATAACAAAGGTGTATGTATGTTTTGTTTTTAGGAAACTGGACAGGAGTCAGAACAGGGATTGTTTCTGTTTTGGCAAAGGAGAGTTCAACATTTTTGCCTTCATGGCCTCGTCATTAACCCATGACAATTTTAATGCTACACAAACCTATGTGAAGAAAAGACTGGTATGAAATCATTTTGTCCTGGGTCTAAATTAAAATAATCACTAGTTTATGTGAAAGTCATGCCAGCAAGCAGGCCCAGTTAACGCTAGTCTTTCATGTGAAATGTGAAGCTGCCAGGCTGCCTTTTCTGTTAGTGTGATAATTAGTAGCTGGTACATAATCACTAGGGAGCTATTTCTTAACATGCTTTGATAGACCATGTTAATGCTAGACCACTATTTAAGGGCTAATCTCACACCTTCTTAGCCATAAGAGTCTGGCTTAGAACAGACTTCTCTGTGCAATAACGTGGCCACTGGAACCCCTGGCCTGCATTTGTGCTTGGGCAGCAATGCCTCCCAAGGGCCAAAAGAGTTCAAGGCGCGACTGGGATTTCTTCTGAGACTGTGGTGCAGCTCCTTCCAAGGCTGGGGGTCATTAGGTGCTTTGGAGGAACTCAGCACCACTTGCTATTCAACAGCCACTTGAGCCAAATATAAAATTTTATTTACCGCTGATGGACTCAGTTTGAGCCTTCAAATTTGTGGTTATCCTATTAAATTGTAAACTAATACATTGTTTGTCTAGCATTGATTAGGTTTCTGTGCATATATATGTATTTTCACATGTCCTCTCCTCCCCAGATCTGAATTAAACCAGACTTTGCAAACTCATTCTGATTCTTTCAATTCTAAGTATATTGGTTTCATTATGATGTGTATAATTTGATTAAGAAAATACCTACCAAATTTTATTTCAAACACTAACTTATATGTTATAATACCTGATATAAAATACCTTATATCGAGTATTTTAACTATTCCATTCACTAGTAACATACATATCCCTACCATAGATTAGCTTTAACTTCAAGGTAAGTACATATTTCTTCCTTGGAGAAGCATCAATGTAATTATAAATAGGAAAAAAAAAAACCTCTCAAATACTATATAAATATCTTATTCTGAGGAGGACCAGCCCTGAGCTAACATCCAATGCCAATCCTCTTTTTTGTGGAGGAAGACTGGCCCTGGGCTAACATCCGTGCCCATCTTCCTCTACTTTTTATGGGACGCCACCACAGCATGGCTTGACAAGCAGTGCATTGGTGCGTGCCTGGGATCCAAACCGGCGAACCCCGGGCCGCCGCAGCAGAGTGCGCGCACTTAACCGTTTGCGCCACCGGGCCGGCCCCCAAATATTTTATTTTAAAGTAAAACTAAGAAATATGAAAATGCTTCAAACTATTAAAGAGGTTTAAAAAATGTAAAGAAATATGTATAATAATGACAAGGAAAAAAGTCAATTGAAGGGCACATTCTCCTAACAAAAATACCAAAATTAAAAGCCAGTCATGTGGCCGGCCCCATGGCTTAGTTAAGTGCGCGTGCTCCGCTGCTGGTGGCCTGAGTTCGGATCCGGGGCGCGCACCAACGCACCTGCTTCTCCAGCCATGCTGAGGCCGTGTCCCACATACAGCAACTAGAAGGATGTGCAACTATGACATACAACTATCTACTGGGGCTTTGGGGAGAAAAAAGGAGGAGGATTGGCAATAGACGTTAGCTCAGAGCCGGTCTTCCTCAGCAAAAAGAGGAGGATTAGCATGGATGTTAGCTCAGGGCTGATCTTCCTCACAAAAAAAAAAAAGCCAATCATGGAGCAGTTCCACATCCACATTTCCTGAAGGTAATCCTGGCCATAAAAAGCCTCACCCAGAGGCAGACTTCTAATTTATAAACGCAAAGATGACACTAACAACCCTTTCCATAAACTCTGATTCAATGCTCCATATCCCGTGGAACGCTTATCTAATAGAATTAACAATGACTATTTGTTTTTCCTGATCTAAGGCCTGTGACAGCTGAAACCACATTTATGCTTTGGCTTCTAAACATACCTGACACCTGCCAGGTTTCTAATAGAAATCAAAATTAAAAGCTGACGAAATTATCCAAATCACTAAAGAAAACAATTTTCCAAATTATGATCTAAATAATCCAAGCAAAACTGGGAATTTTCAGTTACTTTTTCAGCTGGTGTTACATCTTTCTCAGAAGTTACTCCACAAGAGAAAGGAGCCTGGCTTTAAATTTCAGCAGAGGCTGGGGAACCCTCACGTCTGCTTCCCGTTTCACCCTTAGTTTTTACTTAGCAATTCTGCTTCCGGGTCCACTTTCCATGATGGCTCTTCCTGGAACACACTGCATTCAGCTTACTCCTAGCTCTCCTTAAAGTCTTTGCTTAACATAAAACCACTTAGGAAGAGTCTTGACTATCCTCACATTTCCTTTTAGTGGGTTATTTCAGTAGTTTCCAATAATTCAGTACCTTTTTCAACTTGCAAACTCTAAAGGATAAGGGCATCAAAGCAAAATTTTAGCCTCCTCTTGAAAGCAGCAAGAACCAATAATTGTCTTTATTTCAGAGCCCTTATCAGCTGCTTAGTCATTTGGCTGCGGCCATCCCACTGCTGTTCCTTCTACTATCTTCTTTCTTGCAGCTTCCTCCTCAACCTGAAGAGTTCTGCAAGATAAGTCTTAAAGACGTGAACTGCTCATTTTGCTTAGGTGCACAGGATGTAGATAAAAGCATAAATAAATAAAAGGAAGTAGTAAAACCACATGGGAAAGAAAAATCAATCAAATAACATGTAGATGTTAGCAGCTCTTTGGCTTTTTACAGCCAAATATCTGAAAAATCGAACACCTACAGGCAAGCAGTCCACCAAGAGCCTACGTGTCGGGGAAACCACTAGAATCTCTTCTCAAGAGGAGAAAGCCTGCATTAAGGCAGGTGATAGTGAAGACAATGAGGTAATTAGAGAGGTGTCAGGAAGAAAGACTGGACAGCTTGGTGACTGATGAGAAGCGGTGGGGGAGGAGAGGAAAGAGTCCAGGATGACTCCC
The DNA here is from genome assembly GCF_057802395.1 of Ceratotherium simum simum. Lineage (NCBI taxonomy): Eukaryota > Metazoa > Chordata > Mammalia > Perissodactyla > Rhinocerotidae > Ceratotherium > Ceratotherium simum. The sequence goes on from NC_141903.1 coordinate 87,469,876, forward strand.
AGGTATTGAGTTTGGGCACTGGGTGGAACATGAGCACCAAGATCAGGAACCCGAGAGGAGCAGAGACGGTGAAGGTGGGCAGGTTCACCTTAGGCTGCTGATGGAGAAGTCCTGTGCACAGCTGGGAATATACCGCACAGGGGAGACCAGGTTGGAGATGGAGGTTTGGGAGCCGTCAATACACATGGACAGACAATAAGAGTTTTTCATTATTGTGCACTTTCTATGTGGAGGTACAGTAATTCCTTTATTCATCAAAACCCTATGCGTAGAAACTATTATTATCTTCATTTTATGGCTAAGTTAACTGTCACCCACGAGACTTAACTGAAGTTAAGTAATTTGCCCCAGGTTAAAAAGTGGATCAAAGCCAAGGCTCAAATACAGGTTGACACCTAAGTCTACATTCTCAAACAGGTGTCGTTTCCTTCCACCTAGAACGTACCCCCATACAAACCCCGAGGGGCTCCCCAGGGAACACCAACATCTCTGCATAGTAAACGGTTTGTTAGAGTAATTTCCACATATAACTCCAAAAAGGCCTCACCGTAAAATGACAGCTGATGAAAACATTGCTCTTTCCTCTCTTTCAGAGAAAAACCTGATAATTTTTCATACTTTTGAAAATGACACTAAATGTCTCAATTTGCTCAATCCTGAAAACAGACACTAGAAATTCATCAGGTATATGACAGTGGTAAAACAAATTGATAGTTTCATAATTTTTATTATTTTCTTATTGTAAATAATCTCTCATCCAGGGTAAGCAGCTATTACTCAATAAGAAACATATTTTCCTCATAGTTAACCTAATAATTAAATAAGGATTTGTCTTCAACTAAAGTTTCTCCAAACACACACACAAATGCCAAAGACCATTTAGTAAGTTATTACTGCTGAAGAGCAGGCAGCAAGTACTCACCCACACGATGTGGAGCTGGCCTTGGACTGGTGATTTCCAAAATACATACTGTAATTTTTTTCTTGGCTATTGATTTTTTTCCCCCCAGGGTCCACTGTCCCTAAAGGATGGACATGCATTACTGGAAATGTGGAAGGATGGAAAGGAAACAGAATTGGAGCGAGGCAGCACTGTGTGGCAGAAGAAGCCCCATACTTGGCAGGAGTCAGGGAACACGGGTCTGGCTGCCCCTCCCCAGCCCTTCATCGCCACTCACTGAATGACCAGGATAATTGCCTAGTTCTCTACAAAAATGGGGCCAATAGTAGAAACAACATCATAGGTTTGGTGTAAGGATTAAGTGAGGCATGTAAAGCATTTAGAATAGTCTCTGGTACCTAGCAATTCCTTAATAAGTAGAAGTTATTATCAAAAGAAAATTAAGAGAATATCTTCTGTCTGCCTAGACTAATATCATTTAGAGTTGGTCTTAAAAATTAAGAATTGTTCTAAAAAATTGTGAAGAATAACATAACCTGTTGTTAAATCCAATCTAATTTACCTAGCGAGGCTCAATGGATTGGCTACCTGAGGCCACCATTTCATCTTCCATCCTGTACTAATAATCATCTGTAACTTAGTGCTTTCAGGAAGTGGAAGATTTCTCTGTGGAGGCAGGATACACGGTCACTCACATTTAGCAAAACCAAAAAAATAAACAGGTAGTGTTGGGCAAGCCTACGGGATCTACGGCAAAGCAGAATGCTCAAAACACAAACCTCCTGATTATTTGTCAAAACCTATTTGTGGCAAAAACTTGTTAGAAAAAGGAACCTCCAATGTTGGCAGAGTGGATCAAGAGGCCCTTTTGTACACTGCTGATGGAGGCATAAACTGATACAGTTTCCTGGAGAGCAACTGGCAGTGCACATCAAAGGTCTTAAGAAAATAAGCTCACGCCTTGACCCAGCACTCTGTCCTGAGGAAAGAGCAAGAACCCGGGTCCCCAAATTTAGCAACAGTGTGTCCCTTGATAAATTATTTATAATAAAAAAAAAGCCCTGGAAATCAGAACCTGAAGGAATAACAGCAGGACTTAGAAAAATAATTTATGATACATACATAGAAAGGTAGCTATACCAATATAGCAATACCTATATACAATACAGGTAGCAATATATTCAGAAAAGCAAAAAGAAGTTCAACATATATTTATATCATAATTGAAAAAAGATTACAAACCATTGTATTAGTTAAAATTCTCCAGTTGAAAGTAAGAGGAAACCAACTCAAGATAGCTCAGAGAGAAAACTGAGTAAGAATCTCACTGGGGGCCGGCCTGGTGGCGCAAGCAGTTAAGTGTGCGCTCCGCTGCAGCAGCCCAGGGGTTCGCCGGTTCGGATCCCGGGCGCTCACTGACGCGCTGCTTGGCAAGCCATGCTGTGGCGGCGTCCCATATAAAGTAGAGGAAGATGGGCACGGATGTTAGCCCACGGCCACTCTTCCTCAGCAAAAAGAGGAGGATTGGCAGATGTTAGCTCGGCCAATCTTTCTCACACACACACAAAAAAAGAATCTCAGTGGGATAACTGGATGGAGTACGGAGGAGCGGGCGGGCCTCACCCAGGAAATGGAAAGCTATTAAGATCTTTTATATGTTCTTCATCCTACTTGTCTTTGCATGTCTGCTTCATTCTTCACTCTCATTGCAGATCAGCTTTCTCGGCGACTCCTTCCTCATGGCAGAATATGGCTACCCACATGTTCCAATTCTGGAACAGTATAGTTCCGGACAAGTCTACGTACAGAGTGAAAATTGAACGAGCCAAGCGTGAATCCACTGTAGCCAGATGACATCCAGTGCCAATGTGGTCTTCAGGGACCCAAAGAAATGGGAATTATGGGAGCCAGATAAACGTCCCTAAAGGATCTATTACAAGGATGTAAAGGGAAATCTCATTTTTTAATTTTAGGAAAAAAGTTGTCTTTCTAGAAAGTTAATAGAAAGATATAAATAAAATTTTAATAGTGGTTATTTATAGGTGTAAAATTATGAGCAACTTTATCTTCTTTTGGTTATATGTTCTATAATTTATACTAAAATGTGTATTAATTTTATAAATTAAAAAAATTAATTTTAAAGCTAAACTATCAGGCCATTATGATACAATGCTAAGTCAGGGAAAAATAGGATAAAAAAATCCACATTGTTTATATCCCTTATATGTATGCATAGAAAAAGAATGGAAAAAATACAATAAAACATTAGCAGTGGTATCCCTAGATGATAGACTTATGAATTATTTTTATTTTCTCATTTATCGTTTTCCATATTTTTCAATTGTTCTACAACAGGCATATCTTATTTTTGTACTAGAAAATAAATTAGTTTCAGGGATGTGTATGCCCAGTGGGCTCAGTTTTTGTGGATGAGACTATACATTGTAGGAACCACTGTGATCACCAGATAAAAGACAGTGATTTTTGGCATTTTTTTTCCTAGTCCCCAAACACCTGAAGAATAGTACAAATTGCCAGTGGTAACAACTACTCACAACCATGATTTATCTTGAGACTCACTGGTCCACAAAATATTAAGAGTTCTGGAGGAATATAGGATTACATCTAAGTGCTGAAAACAACTAAAGAGTTAAAAAATAAAGTTTGCATGCTCTGAGTCTACAAATTAGAACTCTTTAAATGTAGAGAAGATGATATTCAGAGTAATCTTATATAAGTATATGAAACATTACTAGGTAGAAGAGGATTAACTATTTTCTGTCCCTACTGGAGAGAGGGTAAAATGGGTTTTTGTGGCCAGAGGGTTTTAGCTACACCAATAGCCATGCCAAGACCAGCAAGATATGAGCTAAAAAATTAATCAAGATTTGAACAAACATAAAATTTAACACTCGCTGCATTGCTACATGGTGGCTCCCATCCTTTTCCGTTTGAAAACATGAACAGTGCTAATGAAAATTCTACAGGTTGAAGGCTTTGTCTTACCAAAATCACAAGTTAAATTGTAAATATGAAACCCACAGGAAGAGTTAAGACCACTAGAGAAGAGTCTTTCCATATTTTCCTAGAATCTTTAAAGATATCTATTTATCTAGGATAGACTAGTGGCAACGCCTGGCTTAGAAAATTTGCATACAGCCATGCGCCACATGACGTTTCAGTCAACGACACACCACACATACAATGGGGGTCCCATACGATTATAAGGGAACTGAAAAACTCCTGTCGCCTAGCAACATCGTAGCCATTGTAACGTCATAGCACAACATATTACTCACATGTTCATGGTGATGCTGGTGTAAAGAAACCTACTGTGCTGCCAGTTGTATAAAAGTCTATCACATACAATTATATATAGTATGTAATATTTGATAATGACAACAAACAACTGTTACTGGTTTATGTATTTACTGTACTATACTTTCTATTGTTAGTGTACTTTTTCTACTTATATAAAAAGTTTACTGTAAAACAGCATGCCGTGTTATGGCGGCAGCAGCCTCATGCATCTCGTGTTGACCTCATCTCTTGATTGCATCATTTCCTCTTGTGCTAAATCTCATGTTGTTTTGTTCATCAAGGCCCCTAAGCGTACAAAATCTACTGCTAATGTTGCCAGTAAGAGGCCACGTGGAGTGAGCGACCTGGAAACAAAATTAAAAGTGATTAAGGACAATGAAGGTGGGAAATCAGCGACAGTTATTATCACTCGCCGGTCAGGCATGTCCCATTCCACCACAGCTATGATCTTAAAGAACAAGAACAAAATGAGGGAAGCTGTTAAAGGGTCTGCATCGTTGAAGTCAACAAGATTAACAAAAATTCGAGAACGGCCTATATCAGACATGCAGAAACTTCTAATAACCTGGATTAAAGACCAGACACAAAAGTGTATCCCTCTCAGCACCACGAAGATCATGGCCAAAGCAAAAAGTTTGTCTGTGACGTTTAAAGAAAAGGCTAGACCCAACTATAATGTTGAATTTACTGCTAGCTCTGGGTAGTTTAAACGATTCAAGAATCATTCTTTATTACATAATGTGAAAGTGAGTGGTGAGTCTGCGAGTGCTGATGTGAAGGCAGCTGAAGAATTTTGGAAACTCCAGATAAGCTGATTGTGGAGGAAAATTACTTGCCAGAGCAAATATTCAATATGGATGAAACCTCCCTATTCTGGAAACGGATGCCTAAAAGGACTTTCATCCATAAGGAAGTCAAGCCAATACCAGGTTTCGAGGCTTTTAAGGACAGGATTAACAGTCCTGCTTGGGGGCAAAGTTACAGGCTACAAATGGAAACCCTTTGTGATCTGGCACAGAGAGAACCCCAGGGCCTTCAGGCACATCAGTAAGCATGCGCTGCCAGTGTACTACAGGAGCAATGAGAAGTCATGGATGACCCAGCTCCTCTTCCAGGATGCCTCTCTGAATTGCTATGCCAGAGTGGTGGAGAAGTACTGTTTGGAGAATAACGCACCTTTCAAGATTTTGATTATTGTTGATAATGCTCCCAGACATCTTCCTTTTATTGGTGATCTTCATCCCAATATCAAAACAGTGTTTCTCCTTCCAAACACCACCTCTTTGATCCAATCAATGGATCAAGGAGTTATAGCAGCTTTTGAGGTCTACTACCCAAGAAGGACCTTTGCTCAGTCTATTGCTACAACTGAGGAAGATATTGATGCAATTCTGGAAGGATTACACCACCTATGGCTACAACAAGAACCTTGCTTGGGCTTGGGGTGATGTTGCCAAAGGGTGTACGAATGGCATCTGGAAGACGACACTCAAAACGTTCGTCCATGACTTCAAAGGATTTGCCAAGGATGAGGAGGTTGCAAAAATCAACAAGGCTGTGGTTGAGATGGCAGACAACTTTAACCTGGGTGTGGATGAGGATGACATTGAGGAGCTCCCAGAGGTGGTTCCTGAGGAATTGCCTAATAAGGAGTTGTTAGAGCTAGAACAGGAATGCATAGCTGAAGAAGAGGAAGAGAAAAGGAAACTGCAGAAGAAAAAGAACCCCCAAGAAAATTCCCCGTGAAGAATTTTGCAGAAGCTTTTGCAGACCTCAACAAGCTCCTTTAAAAATTTGAAAACATGGACCCCAACCTGAAAGGTTTCCATTAATAGAGAGGAATGTTGATGGTGCGTTATCTTGCTTCCAAGCAAATCTATGATGAAAAGAAGAAGCAAACCACCATGGATGTTTCTGAAAAGAGGACACATCTTCAAGATGGGCCTCAGGCAGGTCCTTCAGGAGGTATTCCAGAAGAGGCGCTGTTATCACAGGAGATGACAGCTCCATGCGTGTTATTGCCCCTCAAGACCTTCCAGAGGGACAAGATATGGAGGTGGAAGACAGTGATATTCATGATCTTGACCCTGTGTAGGCCCAGGCTAAAGTGTGTGTGTCTTAGTTTTTAACAAAAAAATGTTTAAAAATCAAAAAAAAAATTGAAAAAAAAGCTTAGAGTAAGGCTATAAAAACAATTTTGTACAGCTGTACAATGTTTGTGTTTTAAGCTGTTTTATTACAAAAGAGTCAAAAAGTTTAAAAAAATTAAAAAGTTTATAAAGTACAAAAATTAAAGCTAAGGTTAATTTATTATTGAAGAAAAATTTTTATAAATTGATTGTAGCCTAAGTGTCCAGTGTTTATAGAGTCTACAGTAGTGTAATGTCCCAGGCCCTCACATTCACCCAGCACTCACTCACTGACTCACTCAGAGCAGCTTCCAATCCTGCAAGCTCCATTCACGGTCAGTGCCCTACACAGGTGACCATTTTTTATCTTTTATACCACATTTTTATTGTACCTTTTCTATGTTTAGATACACAAATACTTCCCATTGTGTTATAACTGCCTACAGTATTCAGTACAGTAACATGCTGTAAAGGTTTGTATCCTAGGAGCTAGGTGTGTTAGGCTATACCATCTAGGTTTGTGTAAATACACTCTGTGATGTTCGCACAATGACGAAATCACCTAACAACACATTTCTCAGAACAGATCTCCGTCATTAAGCGATACATGACTATAGATTTCTTTCTAGCTCTCTATACACTGTGATAAAGCCTTAAAACAAGCTTTCAATACAAAAAGTGCTGTTTTGTAAAATGTACCCTAAAATTCTGGTGAAAATACTTCACTTTCCATATTATTTAACCAGATGCTTTTTAGTTTAATAAACAAATATTTAAACAATTTTTTTTTTAAGAAGATTGGCCCTGAGCTAACATCTGTTGCCAATCTTCCTCCTTTTTTTCCTTTTTTCTCCCCAAAAGCCCAGTAGATAGTTGTATGTCATAGTTGTCCTTCTAGTTGCTGAATGTGGGACACCGCCACAGCGTGGCTTGATGAGCGGTGTATAGGTCCGTGCCCAGGATCCGAACCGGCAAACCCTGGGCCACCGAAGCAGAGCGTGTGAACTTAACTGGTACGCCACCAGGCCGGCCCCATCTAATGTTTTAAAACATATTATTCTACTCTAAATAAATTTATACTATGATACTTGAAAATATGTCAAAGTAAGGTATTTTTTATTTTTAATGACCCTCAATTATTTTTACATTAACCACTTTTATTTCACCTCTAAAGGTCTTAATCACATGGAATCAAGAAAGTCCTCTAAACATTTTCCTAAAGGAAAAAATGGAAGGAGATACAGTGAAATGGTGTATGACAGCCATGGTAATTCTATAGGGGAAAGTATATGCAAAAATGTAACAAATTCTGTATATAACCAGTCTAAACATAGATTTTACCAATAAAGATATAAAATTAAATGCTAATGTCATGTTTCCAGAAAACGACATAACAAAAACTGTAAAAGCATTATGCTACTACAAACGATTTACAGAAACTAATAAACTTAACAAAAATTCCCTCTAAAATGCAAACCACACATTATCTCAACATGATTTATAGAAGGAGATACATCCAATGAAAAGCCAAACTCACTTTAAGATAACACTTAGAAAACTGAAAATGCTGTTCCTCTTTTAACACGCATTTCTCAAAATAAGATTCATCCCTGAACATTATTTTAGACAATATTTTTCCTCCTCTTCAGATAACCAAGTGAAAAATCCAACAATACACAAATAGGTACCTTCATCAGTATACAAAACAGCAACAGGCAGGGAGGTTAGGAAACAGAACACAAGCTCAATCAAACCAGCACAACACTAGTACATAGGCATCCATTTTAACCCACAAGGACAAATTTGAGCCACAAAAGGTTTTCCATTTCAAATCTCACTAACTCCTAGTCTGTGTATTTTGACCTTAAAGTGGTCAAAATATTTAATATGAGTGAATCTCATGTTTCACTACCTACAAAGGTCTAATGCAATAGAAAAATCTGTCATTTTATGTTGCTGAGAGTTTTTAACTCTTTTATATTATTTGTTTAGCACATGATAGAATTATATATATTTTTTAAAAATCAAATCTGGGATTTCTATATACATTAAACCCTCAGCATAATTTCTGCCTCTGAAGTGCTAATATAGTGTTTAAAATTATACAAACAAACATCCATTAAACAGCATTTTATTTTATGACACTCTGTGTTAATACAATAAATATACAAAATTTCCAAACCACTGAAAACATGCAACATTAGTGGGACAGATGGAGGGCATTTATTTAGAACCATGACAGTCACCATGATGGCAGCGCAATATTACTCACTGACAAAAATATACATACATCCCTAGATAAATAAACCAAGTCCCAAATTACAAATCACTGAGCAATGATTTTCCAGTGTTCGAACTTTAGTTTGAAATAAAATAGCCACAACTTAATATCGCAAACTGAAAAATGACGTGGATGCTTACAATGTGAAAACCATTTCATGACTGTGATACTGAGTAATGTTAGTATTAAATATAAAACACTAACAAATGCCAATCTTTTGCTGAGTGAAAATGTGACTATTTACTAATTATTGTTAAGAGAATAGAGAATACAAGAATTTAAAACTGTTATACCTTATCAAACTGTAAGGAATGCCAACATTTTAATGCACATTTATTGTTTTTAAATTACAATTTTCTCTCATAAGCTTGTATTAACCCAAATAACTGGATTTTAAAACAACATTTTCCCCAGCCACACACAAAAAAGGTTCTGTAAAAAAAAGCTTGTAATTAGTGTTTGCTATTTAACAATGCTGCCTCTGGGAATTTCTACAGAATAGAGAGAAGCATTCCTATTTTTGAAGGCAAGTATCTCAGTATTTTTCAAAATTCTCTATGATATTTCTTTCATTTGTAGTTTAAAGAAAAACAAAAATGGACTTGAGATATAAATTAATGATGGACATAAGTGCTCTTGTATTTTGTGGTTAATGTTTTGAATGTTTGTAAAATCCACATCCAATACAGCACACTGATGAAACAGATTTTCAATAAGATTATAGACTGAAAAACTCAAACTGGCTTATTTGGTTGAGAAAGTAGGTGAAGATTATCACTGTTCAGAAATATTCATAAAAACAGCTTTAAATTCATACTCTGAATCCTGTTTTCGTCAGAATAAAAGAAATATCTTCCAAGTATATTACTTCAGTAAAGTCCCAAATAAATCGAACGTAAACACTATCTGGTTGGATCCGCATTACCTACTATCACGCAATGCTTCTTTCATAAATAGTGAGAACTCACCATCCCACTCCAGCATGAAACTCATTTTAACTCCAGATTTGGGGAGAAGAATGAAAGTGATTTAACCATTTATGGCCATCTGATTTTTAAAACAAAAAAAAAAATCATTTGCAGTCTCAAATAATATACTCCAATAGATTATCCTTACTTAAGATCAAGTTGAATAAATTACCATCTGTTATTCCGCAATCTTAAGTTAGCTAATGACTTTCAAAACACAGTATCATGACTTTACAAAATGTCTTTGAGTCATTTAATCAGTATTAAAAATTATTCAAACTTTCAACCCAAATATACTATAAGAACGAACTCTTGTGCTGCACAGTAACAATTTTAATGTGATTATATTCATAATTAATGCATTCAACTGTATTTGTATTTTTTTGCTTGGTATAAGTTAAATGTCTTATTTTTTATTGCGGAAAAATTTTAATGTATGCAGTCTGACTCAAAAATTGAAAGACTGAGGTACATTAGGGATTCAAATATATGTGAAATGCCAGGGTCTTTTTATTTTTAATGCCAGTAGAGATGAGAAGCTAAAAGAAAAATCTCTTAAATACTGTATATTCTTTTTGGACAAGGAGTTAGGCTAGACTTTAATACCCCCATTAAAAATTACACACACACTCCCCTAAAAAGAGCTGCCAAACGCAATCTCAGTTCAATTAAAAAGAGGAGCCACATGAATATACCAAAGTTTCCATACAGTAATAGTTTACTATGATGTGAATACTGAAAATTAAAAAAAAGGTATTACATTACATTCTATTCCACTGATTATCTACCTTTTCTTTTGGATAATGCACTGCATATTATATTCTCACACTGCACCCCAATAAATTTTTATTTAATAGAAACTATTACAGAAAATCATGTCTATGATTCTATAAACATCCCCAATCCTACAACCATAAGCAGTGCAGAACCCAAAATACTAATTCTTTTAAGAAATTAGTGCCCATGCAAGATCAGAGATTGATATCAAAATATCAACTACTCTAAAAAAACAAAAGAAAAAGATAAAATTTACATTATCTACTATGAAATGCACACAGGCTCTTCACTGTGACTGAAACTGCTGAAAAGCAAGCCAATTAAAAAACCCCTAAGTCTCTGATGGCCTATTTCTTTCAATATAAATAGAGAAAAAGGAAGGAAGTATCGCTCGACTGCTCTAATGTGTAATCCTTAAGCCTAAGATTCTTGAAGGAATGACTGCCGCTAGCACTAAGTGCATTTTGAATCATAAGCACTGTCTTAATATCAGTGTGTCACCACTGAAATAATTCGCTGAACATTCATCCCCCAAAAAATATGGAGAATATTTATTTAGCATGTAATATTTTTTTCTGCAAAGGGCACTGAAATATTAAGAAACTGTTAGATAAATAATAAGACAAGGAAGTTTTTCTGTTTTTAGCCCATGCACAAGTGAATAGGAAATATACATGCTGTGTGTACTGTGTGTTTTGAACATAAAAATATTTATAGAATACAGTAACTGGAGAAAAAAGTACAGTCAAAAGGTAACGGCGTGTTGTTTCAGGATGCTCTAGATCTGGTTACCCTTGAAAGCACTCTGAGCTGCACTGGTGGCTGCAGTGGAAGCTGCATTGGCAGCTGCGGTCTGCACGGTTTTGTTGGACATCACCCCTGTCGCAAACTCTTGCTGGGCCTTCTCAAAACTAGCACCTGTTGTGCGATAGAGTCCATGTACCTACAGAGGAACAGAAAGGGGGGAGAAGGTGAGTGGTCATCTACACATTCATTTCAGCAGCTCTTCAATCAACCTCAACATCACTCAGAGATAAAAGGACTAGAAGATCCACAACAGCCACAACACTGGCACACAATATTATATTTAAATATTTTCTTAACACACATTTTTCCTTTTTATCTCCAGTGAAGAGGAGACAATTATGCCTATGCCAAAACCGATTTAAAGAACACCCTCTTAACCAAATGCAAAAAGCTATGTTTTCCACTGTACCTAATTAGTTAAGATATTATAGCATTACAAGAGAATGGTTCAAACATAACAAGAAATATTCTGACTTTAACACATTAATTTACTACCTTAGACAATTCAAAGAGAATAATACCTTATCTATTTCTACATTGGCTACATATACACCACTGACCCTACTATAATCAAATGGTATCATTTTATCATTTAATGTACCAAGTACTATTTGACCTTAAAGAACTTCTGCTATCCACTCTGTATACTATTTAACTTTTTTTTTTTTCTTGTGAGGAAGATCAGCCCTGAGCTAACATCCATGCTAATCCTCCTCATTTTTCTGGGAAGACGGGCTCTGAGCTAACATCTATTGCCAAACCTCCTTTTTTTCCCCCCAAAGCCCCAGTAGATAGTTGTATGTCATAGTTGCACATCCTTCTAGTTGCTGTATGTGGGAGGCAGCCTCAGCATGGCCGGAGAAGCAGTGCGTCGGTGCGCGCCTGGGATCCAAACCCAGGCCGCCAGTAGCAGAGCGCGCACACTTAACCGCTAAGCCACGGGGCCGGCCCCACTATTTAACTTTTTGTGTATGGTCTAATCCTAAAGGATTTACAAAACACTTCTGGTAACTGTCTGTCCATACTGATTCATCACTCAAATCTTGGGATCTATTTTCATAAGTAGGGTTCAAAAATACTCTATTAGTATATGTTTTAAGATGCATAAACTATGAAGTGCATCAGTACGTAACATCAGCTACTCAATTTAATACAAATGTGAGGAAGAAAATAATAACAAAGCAAATTAGAACAAATATTACATGCCTACAAACTTGGGGGGACAGGGGAGGAGACAGAAAAGTGAACCTGTGATGACACTGCGTTGTGATTAGGTCTCAATTAGAGGCCTGATTGGAGTGCAATGAGAGCCGGTTTGGAGGATGGGGCAGTGCACCCGACTCAGTGCTCTTCCCAAACCCAGAGAGGAACGGGTAACTGGAGTAAACATGGAGTGAGGAAAAGGAGAACGAGTCAAAGACTTTCAAGTCAAGCTTGGATACTGGGAAGTTGTTTCAAGAAGACAGAGAATAGACAGGACAGGTTGGTTTAGGGGGAAAGGAGATGCTGAGTTAAGTCCTAAACATTCATACATCCCACAAATGTTTACTGAATACCCACTCTAGGCCTGCCACAGCAGGGAGCGAAGATTTGGTTTGGAGCACAAGAGAGCAATGGGCTGGAGACACGGACTTAGAGAGCAGTGGCACATAAATGGTAGCTGCAACTCCCACATAAGCGAAGCTGTCCATGGAGAACACACAAAGGAGAAAGAGAGTCAAGTACCGAAGGCTGTTAAGACACCAACATTTAAGAGGTACTCACAACAACAAGGAATGATTAGGAGAGGAATGAGAAAAACCAGGGACCCTTCCACAGATGCCAAGGGATAAGGAAGCCTGTTAAGGAATGAAGTGCTGTCAGGGCAAAAGATAAAAATACCCAGACAGCCCCAAGTTGTTCTGATATAGTGGTGAAAGCAAACGCCTTATGATCGGGGATCGCAGTATAAAGGGTCAGGGAGAAAGAGAGCACTGACAAATACATATACTGCTAAACCCTGAAATCTTTTCTTCTAGTACTGCAGACTATCATAAGTATAGAATTATTTCTATTCCCTTTTCAAAACCAAGTTTTCTTTGGAAAATTAAAGATACAGATAAATTACTACTTCTATGTTTAAGAAATTTCACAAGGAGAGGACATACGATTAGATCCTAGAAAATGGAAGTGTATTATGGAAATCTAATAAACCTTCCTTACTCACCAGACCCAGTCACAGTGCAATGTAATTACAGGTCCACTTGTCTGTCTCTTCCCCTTTCCCCCCAAGTTTATGGGCATGTAATAAATAAACATTTGTTCTAATTTGCTTTATTTCCTTTTTCAATTTTGTATTACATTGAGTGGCTGATGTTATGTATTCATGGGCTTCATAGTTTAATTACTTAAAATGTAATTCACAGCCCCACAGAGCAGAGAAGCAAAATAACGGTAGGAACAGCACCCATTTCTCAACAGTCTGTATCTACACAGACCCAGAGAGCCACCCAGAGGGAGAAGACTACATACGTATCAGCGCACAAGGCTCAAGACTAAATCTATAACCTCCACGTGACAAGGGTGACTCTTCCTTGCGCCCCAGCATGATGACAGGCAAATTATTAGAAGCAACATCTCAAAAAGCTTATCGTTTCCCTGCTATGTTTCAGAGTAATATCTCCTGATGACTCATATTCCTTAGGAAATCAGGGACAAAGTTTTAATATAAAATATTGTAATAAAAAAAAACCTAAACAACTTAACTACTTGCTATCTCTTCTACTTATGAGAATTGCATTAACCTAAATATTTAGTTCTAGGTGTATCACAGAAAGGGCACTAGTTTTGGTATCTACTGATGCCACTACTTTCTAGCTGGCTGAGCATCACTCAAAATCTGGTTTCCTTCCCATAAAACAAGAATATTTGTTGCCCTGTCTCTCAGAGTTTTCCTAAGAATCAAATGAGGATTATGTAAACTTGTTACGCTAATAAAAATTTAAATTAATTTAAAAATATCTGAATTGTCAAGATGTGTCAAGCAACTCCAGAAGAAAATCTGCTTCCTTAATGTCTCTTCAAGAATATCTCAGTGTACACTGTGGTGGTGTGTGACACAAAGAAACCGTACACTATGGGAAGTAAAGAACCATGGTACTTTAAACAAAATAGTCCAAACATGTTTCCATTAAAGCTTACAGAATACCACTTCAAGAAATCATTTAATTAATATAAGATCCCTGTCATACCAAAATTATTTTAACTTTTTTAAAAGCTAGGAAAATACAAACAAATGAGGCAGGGTTTTTTTAATTCTTGTTTTGAGTTTTTAAAAAACTTATGGATCTCAAGGCTGGCCTGGTGGCATAGTGGTTAAGTTCACGCACTCTGCTTCGGTGGCGTGGCATTCACGGGCTCGGATCCCGGATGCAGACCTAAACACCGCTCATCAAGCCATGCTGTGGCGGTGTCCCACATACAAAATAGAGGAAGACTGGCACAGATGTTAGCTCAGTGACAATCTTCCTCAAGCAAAAAAAACAAACAAAAAAGATTATGTATCTCTAAGCCTAATTTTTTCAATTAAATATTTCCTAGAAACCCTCTATGAACCATCCTGCCCATAGATCTGGGTCAGATACCTCTTCTGTAACCCCTTGAATTACCACTCCACTTTCACACTATTGAAATCCCACTCAGCTTCAAGCCTTGTCTCAAACACTGCTGTTCTCTTTCTGCCTGAACCAGCTGAGGCTCTTCATGTTATGAGCAACTCCAACACTCTGTGCATCTTTTAGGGAGGTTTATCGTGCTGCTTCTCTTGTGGGGTTTACATACATGTTTTACACCCTACCATTTAGGGTGTAAGAGCTAATTTCCACTTATTGTTATACCCCTAAAAGACATAGCAACTTGTGGTAGAAATCACTGAGTAATTATTTCTTTATTTGCTAGGCATTAAACAAATGGCCCCAAATTATCCTTATTATTAAAGAAAAAGTTACCAAATAAGGGCAAAATTGCTGTAGCAGACTATAGCTGTGTTACAGACTATAGCTGTGTTACAAAGTAAAATGCTTAGTTTGCAATTGCCTCAGAGTTTAACTGTTTTAAAAGTGAACATACTACTTCATACCTACTAGGACGGCTATAATAAGAAAAATGGAAAATAACAAGTATTGGCGAGGATGTGGAGAAACCGGAACCCTTGTACATCGCTGGCAGAAATGTAAAACAGTGCAGCCACTAGAGAAAATAGTTTGGTGGTTCCTCAAAAAGTTAAACATAGAATTACCAAATCAGGGTGACGTCAGCCTCATGGCGGAGTGAGCTTTCCCGTGAACTCTTCCCCCGACAAGATACAACAAAAGCAACAGTCACAGACCAACAACGGAATCCCAGACAGTGAAAAGCTAGAGCGGAGGGATCCACACTGCCGCACATCTGAGAGCGGAACGTGCTGGGCCCCCGGAGGAAGTGGGGAGAGGTAAGGAGAACTCCGCTCCCTCCCCATCAGATCAGCGATCCCGTCCCCGCGGCTCCCAAAGAGGGGGGAGGGGCGGCCCTCGGCGGGGAAACTATGGCTCTTCGGGCTCTCTCAGCCAGTGGGAAACTCCTGCACAGAGGGCTCAGAAGAGCCACAGGGCTACCATCAACATCTGAGCACCCCAGAGAGCAGATAAAGAGGGGCAAACGAGAAGCCTCCCACGTCAGGGACCCAGAGAGCAAAAGAGAGAGCTCCCCCCTCCCCACAACCCGGACTCTGCAGCTCAACCAACCAGACCAGACCTAGCGATCCCAGGCAGACCAGACCTAGCGATCCGCGACAGACCAGACCAAGCGATCCGCGGGCAGACCTGATCAAACGACTGGACCCGTGGATCGCAGCGGGGGAAAAAAAAAACAAAACAAAACTGCGGATCGCAGCAGAAAAACCGGGGCAGAGCGCAGGGGGCTTAGACTACACAGCCCTTTACCACCAGACAGTGGCGGCAGGTGGAAATTGCAACCAGAGACTTCCAGGATGAGGAAAAACAAAACCAACACAGGGACCACAATGCAAAAATATATGAAATCACCAGACCAGAAACAAAATGACAAGCACCCAGAAATCAACCCCGAAGACACAGAAATCCATAAACTAAATGACAGAGATTTCAAAATAGCTATCATAAAAACACTCAACAAAATACGAGACAACACAGACAAACAATTCAATGAGATTAGGAGTTTCTTCACAAAAGAGATTGAAATCATAAAGAAAAACCAATCAGTGCTGATGCAGATGAAGAACACAATGGAGGAGATAAAGGAGAATCTGGAATCTTTAAAGAACAGAGCTGACAATATGGAGGAAAGAATTAGTACTTTAGAGGATAAGAATACAGATATACTCCAGATGGAAGAGGAGAGAGAACTAAGACTAAAAAGAAATGAAGAAAGACTCCGAGAAATATCTGACTCTATTAGAAAATGTAACATAAGAATTATAGGTATTCCTGAGGGAGAGGAGAGGGAAAGAGGAACAGAGAGCCTATTCAAGGAAATAATAGCTGAGAATTTCCCAAATCTGGGGAAGGAGCAGGAAATACCAGTAAGTGAAGCCAACAGGACACCTATATGTATTAACAGACAAAGGCCTTCACCACGACACCTAGTGGTAAAGCTAGCCAGGGTCAACGACAAAGAAACAATATTAAGGGCAGCTAGCCAAAAACAAAAAATAACGTACAAAGGAACTCCCATCAGGCTCTCAGCGGATTTCTCAACAGAAACTTTTCAGGCTAGAAGAGACTGGAATGATATATTCAAAATACTGAAAGACAAAAACTTTCAGCCAAGAATACTCTATCCAGCAAAAATATCCTTCAAATATGATGGAGAAATAGTAACTCTCCCAGATAAACAAAAGCTAAGGGAGTTCATGGCCACGAGACCCCACTACAAGAAATACTCAAGAAGGCCCTCAGGCCTGAAAAAAAGAAGAGAAAGGGAACACAAAGCTTGGAGGAAGGAGAAAAGTAGGTAGACAAAATCAGAGAAAAAGTAGATCTTTACCGGAATAGGTTAGCAACCACTTAAATACTAAATTCAAAGATCAAAGGAAGAAATTCACCAAAAATAAATTTAACCTCATCACTGTAAACACACAGCCACAACACAAGATAGAATAAGGTATAACAAGAACAACTTAGAAGGGGAAGAGGAAAGTGACTGAATTGACTTAGTATAAGGAAATAGGAGGCCATCAGATAATGGACTATCTCATACACAAGATTTTTTGCCCAAACCTCAAGGTAACCACTAAACAAATAATCAAAACAAAACCACATATGATAAACAAAGAGAAAACTAGAAGAATCATAAGACAGAACAACCAAACTGAATTGGCAGTCCGAAACAAATGGGACAAGAAACAAAGGAAATGCAAAAGAACCAGAAAATAAGTGACAAAACAGCAACATTAAGCCCTCATATATCAATAATTACCCTAAATGTAAATGGATTGAACTCTCCAATCAAAAGATACAGAGTGGCAGGATGGATTAAAAAGCAAGACCCAACAATATGCTGCCTTCAGGAAACACATCTTAGCACTAAAGACAAGCACAGGCTCAGAGTGAAAGGATGGAAGACAATACTCCAATGTTTAATGGCAAACAAAAGAAAGCAGGTGTTGCCATACTCATATCAGACAAAGTAGACTTCAAGATAGAATTACCAAATCAGCACCAAGCAATTCTACTCCTAGATATATACCCAAAAGAGTTGAAAGCAGAGACTCAAACAGATACTTGTACACCAACATTCATAGTAGCATTATTCACAACAACCCAAGTGTCCATTGACAGATTAATAAACACAATGTAGTATATACGTAGAGTGGAATATTAGTCATAAAAAGAATGAAATTCTGATACATGCTACAACTTGGATGAACCTTGAAAACTTTATGCTAAGTGAAATAAGCCAGACACAAAAAGAAAATATTGTATGATTCCACTTACATGAAATATCAAGAATAGGCAAATTCCTTGAGAGAGAAAGTAGATTAGAGATTACCAGGGGCTGGTAGGAAATGGAGAATTATTGCTTAATGACTGCAAAGTTTCTGTATGGGGTGATGAAAAAATTTTGGAAATAGCCTGTGGTAATGGTTATGCAACATGGTGAATGTAATTAATGCCACTGAATTGAACACTTAAAATGATTAACATGGCAAATTTTGTTACATATATTTTGCCACAATTTTTAAAAATTAATAATGTAATATGCCAAAAACCACTGAATTGTACACTTGAAATGGGTAAACTGCATGATATGTGAATTATAGCTCAATAAAGCTGTTAAAATATACATATAAAGATGATTTAAATGATAATACCATATGCACAGCATTACAATACTAGCAGCTCTACCAAATTTGAAGATGCCTAAGTAAAGATAATTCACAATAATTTAGTTACTAGATTTAAGATCTATTAAGTAACTAGCCTAGAACTTAGAGAAAAGGATAACAAAATAAAAACTGTGAACAGTCCAAAAAAACAAATGAACATACTAAGGATGCCAACTGAGGACAGGATATAAACACCCTGCAGAGTGCCAGTTTTTCTAGGGATTCCAAAGTATGACTGCACCTGCTCTGTGTCCCCTAGATGAAGCCAGCAAGCATGCAGACCAGCACTTTAATAGGCAATGTGAATCATCTGAAATGGATTCCTAATCAAGAAAGAGTATAACACTGGATGATTCAGAGAGAGAGAAGCAGCATGCCTGTTTGTGACTATAGAAAAGCAGTACAGTAAAATTATCAGCATTCTGTCCTAGATCCAAAATAAAGCAAAAAAAATCCAAAAAACAAAAATGGGGGTAAATGATAATAATGCTTTCGAAGAAAGTGCAAGTCACTTTTAATCTAAGAAGACTATCACTTTATATATAATAAGATATCGTGACAAAGCCTTTACTGTAAAACAATTTAATAAATGAGATGTCATTATTCTGGATCATATAGCCAAATTCTGTACTCGCACACAAAATAAAAGAGTATTTGCAGAATAGGTATTTTGGTATATAAAAAAATTTTAAAGCACCTGGGGAAACTTTTTTTTGTGTGTGTGAGGAAGATCAGCCCTGTGCTAACATCTGCCAATCGTCCTCCTTTTTTGCTGAGGAAGACTGGCCCTGGGCTAACATCCATGCCCATCTTCCTCTACTTTATATGGGACGCCGCCACAGCATGGCCTGACAAGCAGTGCGTCAGTGCGCGCCCGGGATCCAAACCGACGAACCCGGGCCGACGCAGCGGAGCGCGCGCACTCAACCGCTTGCGCCACCGGGCCAGCCCAGGAAACTTTTTTAATAAAGTGAAAACTTTTTTCTAAAATTCTTTTGAAATGCAAAAATCACTATTAATAACTTGTATTAACATGGTCCCAAAAGTCTTCGAACAATTTTTTTAAATTTCATGAAAAAACAATCATTCAAAACTAGGTCCCAGAGAGAGGTGAATTATGTATTATCTATTTATTGCTTCCATACTAAGTTATTCTAGTTCTTATACCAATTAAAAGAAGGGGGATATTTTGGATTCTACTGATATCTAGTCTCCTTTGACTCATTTATTATTTGACCCATTTATATAATACCTCCCCCTTAGCCCAAAACTATTATTCCATTCTTTCTAATAGTTTACTATAGAAAGAAGACCTTTTAAAAAAATACCATTTAGAAATAATCTAAGAGAAAATTTACAAAATCTATCTGTGAAAGGTAAGGAGGTACAAGAGACATATTCTTGCATTTCAATTATTTTTAATTGGGATTATAAAATGACACTATGGGGGAAACAGAGATACCATGGTGTTCATACGGGGCACATTACACCAATGATCACCTACTGCAACTGTGCCAGACTTCAGAACACCAACAAAATTCTCAAAATTGTATTCGTTGTAATTGAAATAAATATATACCACAAAGCACGTTTACCTGGGGCTGGAGACACAAAACAACCTAGTAAACACAATTCTAGAGCCAAAATAGCATCCACAGATTTTTAGAGGGCATTAACTGTTTATGAAGAGCCTGACCCCTAGTGGTTATAAACTATGGCTACATACCCACAAAGATTTTTTTTTTAAAACAGCCAGAACGTGTGGAAAAGAAAAAAGAAAAATCAGGTGTTTTTATTGGATCTCAATTTCTATCAAAGTAAGAGAAATCCTTGCCATTACAAATATGAAAGCTGACCCAATTATATTTTAGCTTATATTATCCCCATTTATTGTCTTCATAAAGCCATACAGAAAATCATCTCATCTAAATTCCTTATTTCACAGATAAAGAATAAGAGATTCAGAGAAGTTTAGGGACATCTATAGCACCAAAAGGCAGTAAGCACATATAGAAAGAGGTAACTGGAGTTGCTTTAACTGCGAGGTAAGAACAGGTCACCCAGAAGAGCAGAGTAGCGGCACGACTCCCCCGGCGATCCTCTTCTCCGGGAGGCAGTGATCTCTCTCCTGAGTGCCAGGCTCCAGTCTAACCAATCGCTACCTGCTCATCTTCCCTGCACTACAGTTACACACTGCTACTTCCTCAGTTCAGGCCATCACCACTACCACCCAGCTTCCTAGCTTGTCTCCCCATCTTCATTTCTCTAAGTACCACATCCCTGCCCCACAAATCCCAACTCTATTCCAGAATAGTCTTTCTAAAGCTCAAATCAAATCCATTCAGTTACTCTCCTCTTTAAACCTCTTCTATGGCTCACCACCACTCTTCAGAGAAGATCTAAACTTCTTTAACAAGATTTCCTAGTTTACAAGACCCGGCAGGATATAACTACATTTGTGTGTTCGGCCTCATCTTTCCCTGTCCTCCACCACCAATAGCCCACATTTCTCCCCGTCTGACTCATGCACCAAATTTATGTCCCATCCATTCTGAGTTACTTTCAACTCCCTGAATATGCCGTGCTATTTCGTGCAACTAGATATGAATGTGGTTTCCCTGCTATCTGGTACCTACTTATCCTCTCCCTTCCCCCTCATCCCTTTACTTAGATAACTCCTGTTCATCATGATGTCTCAGCCAAGGCAATACTTAAAAAGACCTGACTACTTATAAAGATCTCCAAAACGTGGTTAGGTGTCCCTTCTGTGTGCTTGCTATACTTGGCCCTATAATGACCACTAAACCACTGGATTGTGGTACTCATTCATTTGTTTCCCTTCCACACCAAAATGTGAGCTCCTTGAGCTCATATATAGTGCAGTACCTGGCACATAATGCATGTTCATAAATGGTGTTTAACAAATGAAGGGAACCTGCAACATACCACAAAACCCTCTACTATACTCTACATTTATTACATTTCTAGTTTTATAAAGCACCCCCAATGATACATCTGTAATAATAAAAGAATTGTCGGGGCCTGGACCAGTGGCACAAGCGGTTAAGTGCGCGCGCTCTGCTGCGGTGGCCCGGGGTTCGCCAGTTCGGATCCCAGGCTCGCACCAACGCACCGCTTATCAAGCCATGCTGTGGCGGCGTCCCATGTAAAGTAGAGGAAGATAGGCACGGACGTTAGCCCAGGGCCAGTCTTCCTCAGCAAAAAAGAGGAGGATTGGTATCGGATGTTAGCTCAGGGCTGGTCTTCCTCACAAGAAAAAAAAAGAGAATTGTCCAAAGAGATATTGTAATGGTCCGGTTTATTTGGCTAGGCTACAGCTTCCAGGTAACAATCACACACCAATCTAGGTGTTGCTGTGAAGCTATTCTGTACATGTGATTAGCATCTATGATACGCTGACTTTAAGAAAAGGAGAGTATGATCTGGGTAGGCCTAATCCAATTAGTTGAAAGGCCTTAAGAACAGAACTGAGGTTTCCCTGAGGAAGAGGCAATCCCACCTGTAGGAAAGCTTCTGCTTGAGAGTTGCCACCCCTTCCTGACAGCCAGCCCTACAACCACATAAGCCAATTCCTTTTAATAAATCTGTTCATTCCGTTCTGTTTCTCTGATGAAACACTGACTGATGTATGCACCTACTAAACCAGACCCTGAATATAAAATGATAAAGGGATCAAGAAGACCAGAAAAGAAAATTAGTTTTAGTTGAGGAGGCCCTGTGCTATGCAATTTACATTCACTGCTTCATTTAATCCTCACACCAACTCTATGAAAGCATTTATTATTCCCATCCCTTCATTTATTCAACAAATATTTGAGTGCCTATCACATACCAATCACTGCCAGCCAGTCACTGTTCCAGATGTGAGGAATACGACCTGCAAGCACAGAGACTGCTTCCCTGCTCTCACGGAGCTTAGGGACGGTGAGGACACTAAACCTGAGTGGTGACAGAAGCCTGCCTTGGTTCACACAGCTGTGAGTGAGGGCGCCAGAATGTCAACCTGAGTGCATTTTCCAAAGCTCTTGTTCTTCTCATTTAAATCTAATGCTAAAAGACACGCTCACCCTGGAGGAGCTTAACAAGCTGGCTACCCAGAGTATGCGCACTATAAGGTCTATAAAGTGGCTTGTGCCCAGGTCCCACAGTGAGTGATACAGAGAGCAAATTCTCCAAGAAATTAGAGGATGACATAATCCCTAAGACATGGGGTAATGAGAAAGATCCTATGGAAGAGGCAGGAAGATTTGAGCTGGGTCTTGAAAGAACACTCGTAGGTCTTCAATTGGCAGAGTAGATGAAGCGACCCAGGGGTTAAGAAGCATAACATGAACAAAAACTGGGGCAAAGCAACACACATGATGTATTTAAAGAAACCGAGCAGTACAGTCTGACTAGAGTAGAAAGTCTGGATCCGGGAGTTGTGAAAGGTCACCACCAGCCCTACTTCCTACAGCCACCACAATCCCATTCCCCAACTCCAAGTCCACTGCAAAATCTTCAGAGTGCTAGGTTTGTTTGGGGTTTTTTTAGGTTAATAGAGTAGCTATACATAAAATGGAGTAAAGGAAGTGGGGGCGGGGTGTAAGCGACCCGCAAAAAAGTTTCTGGATTAGCTGAGGTTGGGAATGGAAAGGAAGAGAAAGATGGAAAAGATACTAAGAAAGGATCTGGGAAAGTGACTACAAAAGTCATGTAAGCACTGACAGAAGCAGAGTGTGAGTGTGACATGTTAAATAGGATCACATGAGAAAGTACTGACACCACCTCATGTATCGTAGGTACTTAATAAATGTTTCTTTTTTTAAAACAGCTTCCTTGAGGTAAAATTTATATACCATACAACTTACCCTTTTAAAGTATACAATTCAATGGTTTTCAGTATATTCGTAGTGTTGTGAATATATCATCTATACAACCTAACGTTAGAACATTTTCATCACTCCAAACAGAAATTCTATAACCAGTAGCAGTCGCTCTCCACACCACCCCCACCCCTACCCCACTAATCTACTTTCTGTTTCTGTAGATTTGCCTATTTTGGACAGTTCATACAAATGGAATCATACAATATGTGGTCTAAATAAATGTTCCTTGAACATGAATCAGAACTTCTGGAAGGAGAGCTAGTTCTGAGAAAAAAACAATGAGTTTATGATGCATTACTGTGAGACGATGACACAAATCAACTGGAGATATAACCCGTCTCCTGAATATGCAACCCAATGTTTTTGCAGAGCAGTGTGTCTTCCAACCTAAAGATTCTAGGTCACACAGGGAGAGAAAAAACTGAAACAATAAGGGAGGTTGGGATTCCCAAGGAAAAAGACTGTACAGCAGCAAGAGCAGAGAGCTGACTGCATCTAAGAAGACCTTTACTTATGAGCTTGACAAAGAAACAGAGAAAGAACAGCCTCAGAGGCAGGAGAGTCAGAGCACAATCGCAAAGACTGAGGGAGAGGGGCCGCCTGTTGTGTAGAAGGCTGCAGAGCTTGAGGAGGAGGAAAACCGAGAAAAGGTGGTAAGAGTTAATTAATAACGTTAGAAAGCTGAGTTTCAATAGTAGGCGTGTATAGTTCAGAAAAGAAGTAAAAGCTTTTAAGAGAGAAAACGAGTAGCAAAATATGGACAGAAAGAATAGAGCCTAGCCTTCATCAAGTTTTGAGAAGGCTAAAGGGCAAATGTACAAGTAAAATATTTCAAGAGTGCAAAGTGTTCTTAAATATAAGGTACAATTATTTCTACACATTTCTTGTACATATTCTCAAGTTACTGAACAGTAAAAAAGTCATTAAAAAATGTTGTAAGAACCTATTCTCTTTAAAAGTGAGACCCACCAAAAAGTCTTTTTCATTTTAAAACATAGGTGTTATTCCCAGGGTTTCTATATCACATTTGAACACATGTAGAATACCAAAAATATATATCGAAGGCACAATAAAACTTTATCTAAACAAATAAAAACATTGATTTCTCTCCTATCATATGTACCAATTTTTAAAATTTTTTTTGTGAGGAAGATCAGCCCTGAGCTAATATCCGTGCTAATCCTCCTCTTTTTGCTGAGGAAGACCCGCTCTGAGCTAACATCTATTGCCAATCCTCCTCCCTTTTTTTTTTCCCCAAAGCCCCAGTAGATAGTTGTATGTCATAGTTGCAGATCCTTCTAGTTGCCGTATGTGGGACGCGGCCTCAGCATGGCCAGAGAAGCAGTGTGTTGGTGCGCGCCTGGGATCCGAACCCGGGCCGCCAGTAGCGGAGCGCGTGCACTTAACCGCTAAGCCATGGGGCCGGCCCTGTAACAATTTTTTTAAGGCTATGAAAACAGCCCTGGGAATTCCACAGGAAGAAGTACAGCTAAGACAACTGAGCAGTCACTGTAACAAAATTCATGTCATAAGCCAGCGTGAACTTGTCACCAGCTCACTTTATACTCTTAAATAATCTCACACCTTTAAGTTTTAAGTACAAATAAAATGCTCATATCACACAATAGTTTTACTTCTATTTATTAATCAGGCTAATATGCTTCATATTCAAAAAAAGAAATCAGAGTATATTTTTTAAAAATCCAAATTTAAAAAATGAGGTTGACTTCAATTCATGACAGAAGCCTTCAATTAACAGGATTTCAAAATATTTCCTTTTTGCAGGAAGTTAAAAATGTGTACAATTTTCTGAAATATATCTACGTCTAACTTTTAATTGTAAAAAGTAATCCTTAGAAAACTTGCACAAGAACAACAACAAAATGAGCTGAGGTTACACTGAATTAAAAACAAAATGGGAAAATGAGAACTGAACACCAGGTTCACCATAAAAATTGACAGACATAAAACTTCACTTACCTTTTTAAACATAACTAGTGAGATGACGGCTGAAGCTGTGAAAAGGGCTGCTATGATTATCATCATGATCCCAATAGGAATACTTTGGTTGAGACCAGTAAGGGATGAAATCCAACCACTATGAAGTAATAAAATGAAAAATGTAATTAGGCAACTAAGTCAACAAACATTTAAGGAAAAATCATGTAACGAACACATATTCAACACTTACGAGCACGGCAATGTTCAAGTTCTATATTATATGTATTAACTCACTTAATTCTTACAACAACCCCATAAGACAGATGTTGTTTTTAACTTCGATTTTACAGATGAGGAACTGAGTCACAGAGATATTAAGTAACTTGCCCAAGGTCACACAGCTAATAAATGGCATAGTCTGAATTCAAACCCAAACACAGAACTCCAGAGCCTTAAGTGTGTACCACAAGAGTTTACATTTTTTAAGCCTATGAGTTTATTACTTTTTTTAAAGTTCATTATAAGTTCTGCAAGAAAATATCTGCAAGCCATATATCCAACACAGGGTTAGCATTCAGAATATATAAAGAACTTTCAAACTCTACAGTAAAAAAAAAAAAAAGAAATCAATCAGAAAATGGGCAAAAGACATGAAGAGACATTTCACCAAGAGGATACAAAGACGGCAAATAAGCACATGAAAAGATGTACAACATCATGAGTCATTAGGGAAATGCAAATTAAAACTTCACTGAGATATCACTACACACCCATCAGAATGGCTAGAACAAAAAACAGTGACAACACCAAATGCTGGTGAGGATGTGGAGGCTGAATCACTCATACATTGTTGGTAGGAATGTAAAATGGTACAGCCATTCTGGGAAATAGTCTGTCAGTGTCTGAAAAAACACTAAACATGCAACTTCCATATGAGCCAACAATTACACCCTTGGGAATTTACCACAGAGAAATGGAAACTTATGTTCACACAAAAACCTGTTCACAAATGTTCAGAGTGGCTTTATTCATAACAGGCCAAAACTAGACACAATCTGGAGTCCTTCAACTAGTGAATGGTTAAACAAACTGTGGTACATCCATACCATAGAATACTACTTAGGAATAAAAAGGAACTACTGATACACACAACAACCTGGACGAATCTCCATAGATTTATGCTGGGTGAAAAAGTCCAAGGTTACATACTCTATGATTCCATTTATATAAGATGCTTAAAATGACAAAATAACAATTGACGAACAGATTAGTGACTGCTGGAGTTAAGGACAGAGTTGGGGCAGGAGAGAAGTGAATGTGGCTATAAAAGGGCAATCTGAGGGACACTTTGGTGATGGAAATGTTCTGTATCTTTACTGTATCGATGTCAAGATCCCATAGCCTTGCAAGACATTACCATTGGGGAAAACTGGGTAAAGGGTAGGATCTGGGAAAACTAGGATCTCTCTGCATTATTTCTTGTAACTGTAGGTGAATCTGCAATTATCTCAAAATAAACAGTTTAAATTTAAAAATCTGCTGAATTACATGAGGTCTATCTTAAAACAGCTCATCCTGTATGCACCCTCACCAGCAGATTCCTGTGCTATTTAGTCACTACACATGCTGTTATGCTCAATTTTAGTACTTTTTTCTCAGTTTGTGCTAAAAAAGCAAAAGAAATTACTTCAATTTCATAAGAATAAAAAACTTGTGCTGTTAACATAAGCATTGTATTGTTTTAATTAAACATTTAAAACATTTCCTTTTCTTCAAATGCCAAAGACTAAACACTATTTAAAATAATGATGCTTTTTCCTATAACTGATTTAAAATATGTATATAAATTCTCTGCATGTACATTCTAGGAGATCTGCAAAGCTCAAAGTTGTCTGATTGCCAGTCACTACTCTGATTCAATAGTAGCACACAAATTTAACTCCTCAATACACTTTAGTAACATGCTCATTTTAGTTTATGTACACAGTGCAGCCAAGCTGCCCTGTGTGTGGTTTTAGCTTACAAGAATTCAACCCTATGCAATGCAGTCATAAGGGAAAAAGAGAGGGAGGGACGATTTTAGAGACGTGTACTCTTCCGCCTACCGCTTCATTCAAGGAACGTTTGCTCCAGAGTGCATGAAGACTGCTGTTACTTCCTAGCCTGGGTCCAAACAGTCTCTGCTTCTGAGGGTCCCCCAGTGAGTGAGCACGTTGCCAGGCTGAGAATGCTTCTATTATTTAATGACACACATATATATGTGTATGCAGTGATTCCAATTTTCAAAGACATGTGTCCATGTGCATGTGTGTGTATATGTGTGATGTATATGAAAATATGTTTGTATACCTAAAATAGAGCTTTACACATAATAGGCACCCTTTTCCTTAATTAATTTCCTTAATTAATCCTTGAATTTCTTTCTTTTCTCTCCTTTTGCAATCCTTAGCCCTCCTGTCTATCTGACCACTCCTCAGACTCCTTTTCACTCTTCCTCTTAATGCCCGTTATACACATGTACATTTTACTTAAACTAGATATAAAAAGTTGTTTTTAAAAATGGGAACATAATTTTCAAATAGAATGGTTTGTCCAAAGGTTATACCTTTGAAAATTTCTAAACTGAAGTTTTTCACTTTTGCTAAAAAATTTTCTAATCTGGCTTTTATATGTTAACTATTTTTAGCAAGTGAAAAATTACATAAAGATACTAGATGAACAGATTAAAACTAGAGGAACTGAAGTAAATGACTTACCAGTTGCCCCAGTTGTGAAATCCTGCAGCCTGGAGCACGTGCACAGCAAACTGACAAATATAAACGAAGAAGAATACAAAGAACCTGAATGAACTGTCGCTCCTTTTTAAAAAAAAAAAGGGAGGGGGAGGAGAAAGGAAAAATGTCATTTTTCTCAATACCTTTACATTCACATGCAGACTGACTCTCAAATAT
Source organism: Ceratotherium simum simum (assembly GCF_057802395.1). Lineage (NCBI taxonomy): Eukaryota > Metazoa > Chordata > Mammalia > Perissodactyla > Rhinocerotidae > Ceratotherium > Ceratotherium simum. Next base: position 87,498,222 of record NC_141903.1, read on the forward strand.
TAAAAAATAAAAATATTTTTAAAAATACCAGTGGCAACTACCTGAGGCTTCAAATTAAAATAATAATGCAATAATGTATGTGAACTCTTCATCCCAATACTAGATGATGATATTGTTATTCCAACTTGACTTTGTCCTTTCAATTTCCAACTGCACTACAAAATATCTTGACAAAGAAATTTATTTTTTTGTCTTTTATTTTTTATTAGCTTCATTGAATAATTAACATACAATAAACTGCAAATAGTTAAAATATACAATTCTATAAGGTTTGACACATGTATATAGCCATGAACCTTCTCCAATCAAAATAGTGAACATATCCCAAAAGCTTCCTTGTGTACCTGAGGATCGCCCCCACCCCACCCACTGTTTTCTATCCCTATAGTTTTCAAATTTTAGAGTTTTTATGGAAATGAGATCATACAGAATATACTTTTTTCTTATCTGCCTTCTTTCACTTAGCACAACTATTTTGTTATTCACTCACGCTGTTGCATGTATCAAAAGTCCATTCCTTTTCATTGCTGAGTAGTATTGCACTGTATAGATCTATCCTACAGTTTATTCATTCACCTGTTGACAGACATTTAAGTTTTTTACTGTAATGAATAAAGCTGCTACGAACATTCATGTATATGCCTTTGTATGAACACATATTTTCTTTTCTCTTGGGTAATTACCTAGAAGTGGAATGTCTAGAACACATGATAGGTCTATGTTTAACTTTTCCAAAGGGGTTATTCCTTTATAGTCCCAGTGGCATTGTGTGAGCATTCCAGTTCCTCCACAGCTCACTAACACTTCGTATGGTCAATCCTTTAAATTTTACCCATCCTAATAGGTATAGTATCTCATTTGGTTTTAATTTGCATTTTCCTAATAACTAATGTTGTCGAGCACCTTTTCATGTGCTTTTTGTCATCCATATATCTTCTTTTGTGAACTGTAAAAATCCTTTTCTGAGGTTTTTAGTTGGGTTATTTTCCCTTATTGTTGAGTTTTGTGAGTTCAGACATACAAGTCCTTTACCAGATACATGCTTGGCGGGATTTTCTCTCAGTCTGCGGCTTGTCTTTTCATTCTCTTAAGGGTGTCTTCTAAAGAGCAGAAGTTTTACTTTTTTATGAACTCCAATTTATCAATTTGTTCTTTTATGGATCTTGATTTTATCCCTGTATCTAAGAAATCTTTGCCAAAGGCAGGGACACAAAGATTGTTTCCCATTTTTCTACAGAAGTTTTATACTTTTCAATTTTACATTTATACTTTTCAATTTTACATTTAAGTCTATGTTCTTTTTGAGGTAATTTTTAAAATACAGTTTAAGGTATGGATTAAAGTTCTTTTTTTTTCACATATAAATGTCCAGTTGTTCCAGCATCATTTCTTAGAAAGACTGTCCTTTCTACATTGCTTTACCTTTGTACCTTTTTAAAATATTAGTAATCTACATACAGATGGGTTTATTTCTGGACACTCTACTCTGTTCCATTGTTCTATTTGTCTACCCATATGTTAATATCACACTATTATGATTACTGGGGTTTTCTAATAAGTCTTCAAATAAAGTAAAGTTAATCTTCCAACCTTGTTGTCCTTTTTCAAAGCTGTTTCAGCTATTCCAGGCTTTTACATTTCTATATACCTTTTAGAAACAGGAATAATCCTCCTCAAGGTCCTGCTCCCTACAATGACTTTCCAAGTTTGTATATACCACCAACCTTCCTTACTGCTTATTTGTGAGGAGGTAGCATCTCTCCTTTCAAAACTCACACTTGCCTAAGCAATCTTCAGCCCATCATTTTAGCTCCTCTGCAGTACCCTACCTTCAGTACTCTCCCCTAACTTGTCTTCATTTCTTCCACTAGGTTCCTCTCTTCAGTGTATAAATACATACAAATCTTGCTCATCTTGAAATAGGCCTCCTTCAACCCTGTCCCCTGCTAAATTCCACCTCCTCTACCTCCCTCCTTCCCACTTAATACAACAGTCTTGAAGGAGTGTTCCACCACTGCTTTCCTCTACCTCCCTCTTCTCGTTCACGTCTCAATCCACTGTAACTTGGCTTCTCCTCACATACTCCTCCAGAGCTACTTCAAAGTCATGGCGATCTATGATTTTCCAAACGTAATTTCTCAAGTCTCCCTTTACTTTTTTTAAAATGACACTGACGATCCTTCTTAAACACTCTTTGACCTTGGCTTCTGCGATACTACTCACTTCTGTCACTTCTCTGATCTAGACCGGGTCTCAGTCTTGTATTTCAAGATCTACCTCCTGTACCACACTGTAAAATTTTTACAGGAAAGCTCCCTAAGTGATTCTTGTA